>NC_134571.1:69021646-69346646 GCF_050947875.1 Dermacentor variabilis | reverse complement strand
CGTGATATTTACAGCTCTAATTAAGCGGGACGCTCAACCTGTCTATATATAGGCTTTCTCGTGACAACCTGCAGGGCTTCAATTTGAATCCAGTGGGCGCAACGACATTTATTTGCTTATTATTCTTCTTAAAAAATTAAGGTTCCGTTTGCCCGACGCCCATGTGGACAACCACGTTGACCTCGTTGCCATAAATTCTGCGCAATAACATACAGTATACGCTGTTGACCAATCATCACAACTTAGTGGGGAAAAAAAGATATATACACAATCACCTGTCAATATTAACCGTTCCAGTCACTTCACATTTCTCTAAAGGGTGCTTCCATTGTGGGGGGGAGATGTCCAAAAGTAAAAATGGGAGCCACAAGCATGATATGAGGCAAGGTGAGAGAATATAAGTGAACGACTAAAGAAAGGTATGCCGCAATGCAGGTGGAACATCCGAGGTGCGGCCCGCAGGTAGAATTCTTCATGAACGCTGGGTGCAAGTATTGCAACGCACATTAAAGGCATTCTGGTGTAAGATCTCCTGTTATCCGCCGCTGGCACTTAATGGCTATGGTGTTATGCTGCGGAGCACGATGTGTCGTGGATTCGATTCTCGGGAGCAGCCGCATTCTTGTGTAGGTGAAATGCAAAAGTATTCGAGTGCTGTGCTTTTTCGTAAATTTTAGTAACTCCAAGAGATCAAAAATAATTCAGATCATCATTTATCCGCCTCTCTGATAGCCTGTGGGTTACGTTGTGACTTTTATTATTAATATTTGATGAAGGCTGTAACGAGACTCTTAGGGTAACTGTCAGGCTTATTGTTATTATTGTTGTCAATCATGTAAGCATATACAAACAGCTCAAGGAGAAAGAAAAGCGAGCTTGTATCCTCGAAAGAAATCCACGCCCATCTACGTTGAAGAGGTGCACGACAACAAACAAAACCCGTGTTATGCTAGAAGACTTCAGTGTGCAAAGCGTCACCGGCGTCCAGTTTTCAATCTACTCGTATGAGTTGTCTACTTTCTTGGATAAAATAATGCCACGCGACGTGCAGGCCTGGAAGTTATATGTTGCTATAACCTTTTAGTGATGTCACAGAACCTCCATAACGTAAAATATATTTTTTAATAAGTCTTACTGACACTGGAATTATTTGCAGCAATCACACTAGGTTTACACCGTCTTGTGATGTGCCGAGAAACCGATGTAAGACCGGCTGCTTCGAGGAAAGTGGGACTCGCTATGTATCCCACACATATTCGCACTATCGCATATGTATCCCACACATATTCGCACATTTATCGCACTAGTTGTGCACGTGAAAGGGCCACAGATGTCCGCGCAGCGCCATGTCGTTTGACGGGCTTTGATGTTTGAACAGGCTATAACGCTCTGCTTTTTCATAGCTGGTTCGTTCATCAAAGTTCAAAGCCTACTAAACTGTCAACTTTAGCCTAATTTTGCCAATAGGTAATTTCCCTAACGCTGACAGACCACCCACTAATGTAAGCTCACCTCCAGTAATTCGTGCCAGGACTCCTTCAATATGCAGTTGAGACTTGATTTAACGAAGTAATGACCACGCTCGTATTATTTCGTTAAATCGGGAAGTTCAAAAAATTGAGTAAGATAATTTCGGTCCTTCGAAATGTAAAGTTGTAAACACCCAAATGGTACTGCGGCATCTTATTTGCCGCTAACCCACACCTGCGCGTGTAAAAAGATAGCGAGGGGAGCCCAACTACCGCCACCCCTAAAGCCATCTGGTAAGAACAGTAGTGAACGCTAGTCACTAGTCATCAGTCACTAGTCATTGCTGGGTCCGTTGTTGTGTGCATGGGCGCGGCGTGCAGCTTCGTCAAAATAAAGCTAGGGCCGTGAATAGGATGCCTAGATGTTTTAACGCGATATCGTTAGAACGGACGCGCGAAGAAACACCCGTCGGCGTCAAAATTAGAAAGAAATAACACCTTTTTTACTCGTTTATTTCTAGCAAAGCTTCGTTAAATCGGGTTTAATGCAAGCTAGTTTCTATAATTCGGGTTGATGACAAAACTGAACCTTATGGGTACTTGCCGGGGAATGGAAATTTTTTCGTTAGACTGGGAACTTCGTGAAATCGGGTTTTGTTAGATTGAGTTTTTAGTGTATTTCTTTCCCACGAACGCAAACCTTTCCTTTTCTGTTATTATGGTGGGCGACGACTCTTCAAGCACAAGACGGAGGCGAAGGTAAATTCTGCCTTGTAGCAGGGCCTAGGCCGGTACAGAAAACGAGTTCCATCACACCTCTGCGTGGCTCGCCTGACATAACCCCAACCCACATTCTCATTCCGGGCCGTCGCGTACTTCCTCAGCCGCGCTCAAAAACTCCTCCGTCGGTTCGCGGGAGATTCACCAGGGCACAGCGACACTTACAGAGCAACCTGTTCGCCTTCACGTCAGCGACGGCGAAGCATGTGTAGCTTTTACAAACGACACCAGAAGTAAAAAACAGAACAGCCGAACTCGAGGCGTTCGTTTCAGGTGACGAGCTTTTGAAACGAGCGCGAAGCAGCATCACCTTTGACATAGCCCGTGGCAGTGTATGCCGGGCTAGACATGTTCGCTCTCGCTAGTAGCGTGCAGCCTTGTCCAAACTAGAGTTTTCACCGCCTTAACAGGAGCCGAATTTCAAAACAATTTAGTCAAAGAATTTACGATTTTTTAGCCTTCGCGCTTGTGCCGGTGCAGAGTTCGCACTTGCGCTTAATGACGCACCGCAAAATAACGGACAGTCGATAACCCTAACCTCGTGAAAACAGCTCGGCGAGTTTGGCTCTAAAGTTTTCACACGTCTGTACGGTTTTACCGAGACGCCACCGACAGCTCCCTCCCTCAGAGTCGCCATGCACGTGCTCCCAGGCGCGCAGGCGGTGCGGGTACGCATAGTCAAAGAAGCTGAAAAGAAAGAAGCTGAAACGGTACGCGGTGCGACACAAGGGAAAGAAGACGGAACCGGCCGCAGCAGCAGTTTCAGTGAAGGGTGAGACCCGTACCGCTCACGACTGGCCTACATCGTGCAACGTGGGGCTGGCTCTCTGCTGACGTCGCGGGGTCTAATGCTCTGGGTATAAGGCTCTCGCTGCGGAGTGTGTACTTGCTACACCCACACCCGCCTTTTGTTTAGCAGACGGGGGCTCGAGCTTTCGCGCACAAGCCTCCACTGGAATCCGACGGGACCAGCGCGTTTCCGACGGCGCGCCCGCCCCCACGTCCGGGGAGAGAATTCCCGTCGCCACGCGCAGCGACCCACTTTGGCTATGCTCTATCGCTCTTCGCCCGCGCCCGAAGAATGCGCTCGAAGAAGACAAACCACTTTTCTTACGTATCTCGCGGCGTTTGTTCTCGCTTGAGAAACCGACGCATTGTTTGGTCGGCCGCTGCTGCGCCTTTCGCCTGGCACCGTGACGTACAAGGTGACGCAACAAAAGCTTCGGCCGTAACGCCTTATTCTCACCGCGCGCCGATGAATGCATTTCTTTACCCAGCGCGCCATTCAGGCCCATAGTTTTCATTATTGTCGAATGCGTTAAATAATAAACAACTGCGGCTAAACTTTGCCATCATTTATATTCACTACATTTGAAGCGCCAGAACGGGTAAGTAGTACCTGTGGTAAGAAAGAAAGCCGTTTGCCGCGGGCAGCTTATCAAAATTAGACGTTCTATTGCGTTGAATGTATTCGCATGTTTCACAGGTAAAACCGTTATGCTTCTTCTACAAGCCTTATTTCGTTTTCCGCTCTCCTTGCTCGCACCTAATTGAGTTTCTGGAGCTTCGTTAGACCAATAGGTCTCAATGCTAAAAAGGTAGATTTAGTAAAACATATTCTGGTCATACACTGACGCATACAAATATATACCTTGTCAAAAGCAGGAGCAAAAAAGTAAAACTTGGAGGCTGACAGCCCTACAAACCGCTTCGACCACGTTGGACATTGATAACAGCGTCTTGTAGCAATAAGGAAATCGAATGCCTGAGGAAACTCAATATTAAACCATATTGCGCTGTACGAGAAGAATCGCATGTGCAGAGTCCAGTATGTACAGGCGCCGACAAAAGTGGTATACTCCACGCAGCGGGAGCCGGAGAAACGGCAAACTGCATCGCAACGACATCTACAGGGAGCATCTGGGATCGAGACAGCCAATGGGTGCACTTTATTATCTGCAGGCATGTCGCTTGACTCGTGTCAATGTTTCGTGCTTCAGCTCACCAAAATTCCGAGCGACGCCGCTGCTCCGGCTCGCGCTGCGTGGAGCATAGCACTTTTGTCGGCGCCTGTACCTTTGGATGACTAACACTTCTGAAACAAAGATGCCGCCGGTACAGTGCTCCACTTTTCACAAATGCAAGGAGTAGTCACTCGTGTGCCGCAAGATGACTGTTCACCTTGAAGTTAAGCAGCAAATGTTAAAATACTTGCGGAATTTGGGGAATCTGCATTTGCACTTTTTTAGTAACTGTGCTGAATCAGTAGTGAGTTTTATGAAGTTGAGTCTGCCCGACCAAGCGATGGCTTAAACACTACTGCTATTCTTTTTGCGTAGATGGATTTTGCCATTTCGATTGTCGAAGATAAATCAAATGCTTGTGCGGGCAGAAAGCGGCAGTTATAGAGACTGAAGATAGTACTGGCTAGAAGCAATCGGTGCCCTAAAGTATACTTTTTATTCATGCGCAGATTCATTATCCAGCTATAGAAGCGCCGCCAAGTCAGGCTCGAAATGGTAACATCGTTGACACGAAATCTAATACATTATGTTTTGTTATTGTTTTTGCGTAAATTAGGGAGGAACGTTGACGTATGTCATAGATACTGTGGCTCGAATGTAACACATTGCGTACATTGTCAGAGCCCAAGTAGAGTCCTCAACACCGAACTCGAGGAAGTACTGAGGCTTATGCTGCTCTGAATATATCTGGCCGCCAAGCCCTCACTGCCACGCATCAATGCGGCCCCCTTCTGTCACTGCGTCTTCGTGTTTTATTGCCAACCTTACTTGAAATTATCATGACCTACCAGTTATCAGGGTATGTTCGCGCTGGCACTTGGGCGAGACAGGAGAGGATTTTTATTAGGCGGGTCAAAGTGCTTAACAATGCAGGCTAATAGTAAGCAGTACAATCTTTACTCCCGCGTGTGTTGCGGATCAGAGGGAACTTATAAAGCCAGATTTCATGCTGACTCCATGCTTGAGGATGCATCACCGTTTTTTTTTTCTGTCTTTCTTTTTTCAACGCCATAGTTCTCTTTCTCGCATCAAGACGTTGAAAAGAAGTTCTTATGCTTTACTCACCTAACACCACCCTTATTTCTTCCGCCAGAGGACGCCCCTCCTGCTTCTCTGGGTTGTGGTGGCGCTGGCCGTCATCCTACCGGCCGGCCGCGCGCAGAGGAGCCGCGGACAGAGCCAGGCCCGGAGACCGAGCACTGAAGCCCCGGCCTACGACGACTACTACTACGATGAAGATGGCGCCGACGAAGAGGCAGCCTCCAAGAAGCCTGAGAAGTCTTCTTCGTCCCAAAGCTCGTCTCGCGGCTCGAGCGGAAGCAGCGGAAGCTCGCGCGGAAGCAAGCCGGAGCCTCCGTCCGATGAAGACTACGATGCACCGCCGCCGTCGCCCAAGTCGTCATCTTCCTCATCCACGGCTAAGCCTTCGTCGTCGTCCTTGTCGAAACACAAGTCCGGGCCTAGTGCTGATGCCAAGCCTTCGGCAGCCGCTCCATCTTCTGAGCCTACCGACGAGCCCGGGGCTGAGGAACCGCCTCATAAGAAAGGACCGCTCTCGCCCTCGACACTATTCCTCGCACCGCGCAAGAACAGGCTGCACCGCCCCAATGTTCACTTCGCGGCCAGGCCTCGGCCAACACTCCCGAGCTTTATCAAGCACCCACCTCCGCTTGGCGCCATATCAACCACAGTGACGCCCAAACCGCGCTCAGCGGCGGTCGCTGTCACCGAGGAACCAAAAGTCACACGCTCCACGGCTAAGCCCAAGAGTTCTTCAGCGTCCTCCAAGCGGGGCGGCAATGGCGGCTTCAGTGGCGGAGCTGCTGGAAGAAAACGTGACCGAAGCACGACGGAATCACCCGCTTCAACCGACGGTGACAGGAGTAACAGGAGGTTCGGCGGTAATGGCAAGTCCAAGAACACGTCCAGGCCCAGGTTTCGCTCGGGAAGCTCCGCGTAGGCTGTGAAGAGTGAGATTCCGCCCACTGCCTGAAGAGTTAGCTGACCGCTCTTCGTTTCTGCTCCATGCCAGGTAGCCGACAGACGAAGGCCACACTTTTTTTTATTTGAGGGGGGATAGGGGAGGCGGGAGGATCACATCGACGGCTGCCCAGTCGACGTTTCTGTTCATTTTCTGCCTCTGTCGCATGGTTTTTGACCGTCTGTGTGTGCCCGCTACGGGGAGTGTTTATGGGAATGGCCCTAGTTCCAGCCTGGTGGGACTGCTTGCGTGCGTCTTCGTGGTGACAAGGATACGCGTTAGCCAATAAATGTGTTGCAGCTGTGTTCTTTTAATCACGACACTGACATCAGCTTTCATGGATGTCGTGATATGAGTGTCGTCGTGCATGCCTTCACGGAATGGCCATTCTGTGCAGCATTGTGAATTATTTTAGATCTGAGCATGGATCAGGTTAACTCATTCAGCTCACTACAAAAATATATGTTTTACATCTGTCTCAACATGCCTGTACCCGCACCTCGCTTCTCTTTTCTTAAGGAATTCATCTTACAAAAAACAGGTCGTGTTACGTGAGCGCCCTTTGTCACGAGTAGCATTTGCATTTGTTGTGCCTTTCTTGCATTTCATTAAAATTTATGACATTCACAGAACACTGGTGCCGAGCGTTGCTGTCGAGGTAATTGAACTGATGCCAAGGTTTGGCAGCTACCGAGGCATAAACAGTCACGACAGCTGATGTAAGTGCGTATCGGATAGAGTCAGGTAAGGACGATTGGATTGAATATTGCCGATACTCAACTAGCCAAAAAAAAAAGAGAAAACATGCCTCACTTCGGCAATGTAAAAGACAGGAAACGATCAGGACTTGCGTGAAGCAAGCATAGGTTTGTCAAATAGTGTGATCAGTTGACTTATGTTCGGATGAGTCAGCTCCCCAATTACTTCAACTACTTGCATTCCCGTGTATCAAATTTATAACAAGCAGTCGCTTTTTTCCTTTCATTGGGGCCCCATGAGAATCATATTTATTGTTGTCATGTCAGACCAGCGAATTAAGCGAAATCCTTCGAGCACTGGAGCGCTAGCTAGGTGACTTACGCTTCGTGTATACTTTTGTTGCACCATATTTAGAATGTCACTGACACTCTCATACACAGTCTCTGGCTAGCAGTTTCAAGCACAAAGAATAGCAGTACAGATCAATTAATTGCCGAGTTTCGAACACTTATACTTTAGTCTAGCCACAGTTAATCTCACTATAACGTATGATTACGAAGTTTCGGACACCTGCAAAACTACTTCGTCCAAGTGAGTAGACTTTCAGTTGAAAGCCGCAATGAGTGACCCAATGAGAGCTAAAAGAAGGCTCAGGAGAAGGCTGCATGATGAATCGGCAGACGGCTCACGGAAGCAAAATGTGCATTTGTTTTATGTCTTTCTCTGATGTCGCTTAGGTAAGTTCGGCCTTGGCACGCTGCTTAAGTGGAAGCTTTAGCGCGGGCCCAACTCCGACGCGGCCTATTCAAGTACATGTAAAACGCAAAAACGTTTTTCTGAAATAACCCCTGGACCGATTTTAATGAAATTTGTTGCATTTGAGAGAGAAACTTATAGTGACTGTTGCAAGCGGAATTTCGATTTACGGCCTGAATTTTTAAAAAAGGATTTTCAAAAATTCGGAAGTTTGAAAAATATAGAAGCAGAATGTTTACAAAATCAGAGCTCTGCATCAAAAAGAGATTTCGCGGTTCTGTAAACGGCCTCCATTAGATCGCTCAAAGAGGACAAATTCTATACGTCAATTTATATCTTACGTGAATTCGTTAGGTTGTGTACAAGGGTTCTGCAAAAGCTTTATTTCCTATTAGCAAATTTTTCTAGATTCATGTGTAACATAGCAATTTTGTCCGTTTTAGATGTACTTTAGACGCAATTCGCAGAGTTGTGATATCATATTTCATTGCTGAGTTACAAAGTTGTAAACTTGATAGTTTCGTTTTCTGAAAATTTACGATTTTTGCGAATTTTTAATAAAAAATTGACGATCTAAATCAGAAATTCGAAACCAACAGTCCCTAGATTTCAAGTTTTTTTTTTAAATGCAACAAACTTCGTCAAATTTGGTGTTGTGGTTGGAGAGAAAAACGAATTTTATTTTTAGATGTATTTATATAGGAGCACCAGAGCTAAAGCTTCCTGTTAACTGCTTTCCAAATATACGACTTTTGTGTTTATAAGCAGACGGAGATTTCTCAGTTCTGTATTCTTGTGCACGTCATCAACAAGCGATGCGAGTGGCCACAAAGATTCGCACTAAAGTGTCACCAGTGTTAGTGGATAACCGATTATTTCATGTGCCCACGAGACTGGTGGTGCTCATTTTTATTACCGACCAAAGGTTCTATTAAAAAAATAAAGAATTGAGCGGCAATCAGATATAGGGACAATGGCAAATTCACGCCAATTGTGCACCGAATCTTCGTCTGTTCACACAAACTGTGGAAATAACGTGCTATTCGACGGTTGTTTCTGATAGCTAGATAAAAAACACTGCACAAGACTTCAAGAACTGAAATTGTGGCGGCAGACTGTAATGGAACGAAAACGTACCATCTCTAATAAAATTTAGGGCGCCACGGCATCAAAGAATAATAGAATGTTTTTTTTTTTTCTGGCTCTGCCGTGTGGCTTCAGTATCGGGCAGGCACAGCAATGGTCGAACACGCACACGCTCTTTGTGCCGCTCTATCATATACAACAAAAATATTTTTATTTTTATATTTTTTAAAAATAATTGCTCGTGATTTGTAGGTACACTACCTCGTTCCCATAATAAATACATCATTTAAGAGAATTTAAATAATTTGTTCAACTTAACTTTACTGAGCCCACTTATCGAGTTTTAACAGCAAGATGCTTTGAATTTAATGTTACGTGAGCTCTGTTAAAGTCATTTGGAGCAAATATCAATCATAATGCAACTTACATTCAACGACTTAAAAATTGCGCTTGCTTGAAAGATCGGGGTCCCCAACATTAGGTTTAATTAAATATTACAGCTATAGGTAGACGCTCAACTGATCCAAAAAACAAGACGTGTAATAGTAAAATAGTGCTTGTCCTTGAGCGCGTGAACAAGGCGCTAAAAGTACAAAAGTATCTGGACACCTAATATTTCGTATTCATCAAGTTCGTTTTATTTCGTTCACTTTTTTTTCACGCAGCTGTGAGAAATGAATACAAAAAAAAATTGTCACCGCCGCCTGGCGTGACAGAATCCGCTCAATTTGTTGCTAATAGGCTACAGACGTGTGCAGAGATCTGGCAACGTGCCCTGCAATGAAGCCACCATGCATTGCTGTTTTAGCTGAATTCAGAGGGGACAGTTGCGCTGAACAGCTGCGTAGCGTACATTGTTTTTTTTTTAGAGTTGATAAAGCACTTTTGTTCAGAACACAGCCACGAGAGGCCAAGGCTGTTGTACTTCAGTTTTCAATAAACAGAGCGATTGCTCCGAACGCCATCAGTAGCGACGTGTTTTCCCAACGCCAGCAGTCAAATAAAGGTGAGAATACGGTAAGCGCATGACTGTTGACTACTAAACGGGCAGCATTTTTGGAACAACACAGGCTTATATAATGGTTAAACACAAAAGTGGGAACGTAAAGTGGGAACGTATTTTACTGACCACGATATCTTAAAAGAAAGCTAAAATATCTCCGCAGCCTCACAACGCAACTCCACTACTCGTATCTACACGTGCATGCGAACAACATCGGGATGCAAGGTTTGACTGGCCATTTTTACAGGATGCTCGGAAATTCAAATTTTTTTGAAATCTCGTGCTCCGTAAAATTTTGTAATTGACTACAGAATATTCTCGACTCTGTTTGAACATATAATTCGGTTTTACGGAGCCATCGTAACAGGGGAAGGTTGCTTCTCATAACCAAAGCTCGTGGTTTCCAGGCAAATCGGAGAAACCTGACCACGTGTACATGGAACGTATATTATATTGCGCCTAGCCTATTGCGCCTAGTCCGTCTTTGTCGCGTCACCAAACTTCACGAACCATCGCGAGAAATTCACTCTTAGACTGCAAAACCCACCGAAACTAAACTACAGACTGGGTTGCGAGGGAAGCCGTGGTAAAGGGCTCCGGATTAATTTTGAATTTGAAATGATTGAACTCTTATAACTCGCCATAATCACAACAATGTTAAGGTATATCCAAGGCACGCATACATCTTAATGTATTAGCGTATGATAATCAGCCCCCCTTCTACACTTCTACCGAAGTGTAGAAGGGTGGGTGGGCACGTAGCCTACCCACACTTCAGTAGGCTATGTATCCGCGGAAGGTGCGAGTACAGAAGATCGGAAGGTTCGCGTGGCGCTGCTTGCGGTGAAATCTCGAATACCGATAGCTTCAGGGTTGCTGTGGTCACTGAAGGAAACGCCAAGGTTGTGCTTGTGGCATCGCTGTGCCTGCGAGAGCGAAATTTGCACCTAGCGGAGCCGGTGCGACAGCTATGAATCGGTGATGAGTGAGGTGCGGGAACGTCCAAGGAAGGAGAGCGGCGGAATGTAGCGTAGCCGAAAGCGTTCGGCCCAATGAATTCATTGGAAAGAGTCGTCGCGCAGCTGCTTTTGAGATGGAGAGGAGGCTCACGGACCGAGTAGAGGTTCGGTGCTGTAGCCGACACGTGCTGACGATCGGCACGCAGATGGACGCAGGCGTTGTTGGTCGACAAGACGCGGAATGACACGGCGGTTCAAATGGCGAGAGCTGCTGTGACTAAGCACTCGAAGTGGCGTAGTGAGCAAGGACGGCTGCCTGTAAGTTCTCGTAGAAGTCGGGGTCGGGGAGTCGCAACCGGAGCTTGCATGGAACGCAACCGTAGCCTGGAACCTTGTTGATACGGAAGTGGCTGTCCATTTGGATGAGCCAGATATCCGGCATGTCAATGCAGAATTCTCGGACAGCCTACAACCGCTGGACGTACGCCGGACAGCGTGAGGCCACGTCATCAGTGCCTTGATGCTGCCACGGCTGGGCTCGCTCGTCCGGTGTGACCAACTTGTGGGAGCCGGCGCCAAGAGGTAGCCGCCGTGGCAACGGTTTATTGAGGCCGGCCAGCCATGGTGCCGCGGGATCTCTGGGGCGGCGGCTATCGCGGCCACTCCAATCGAGAGCGCGCAAGCTTGTCTTGTCTTGTATTCCAAGCACTGGCTATACCCACTACGGGGGATTGACCAATAAGCCGGCGATTTGAAGTACAATCATTAGATATAAAACAAAAACGAATTTACATAGCCGAGACAGGGTCAAATAATTATAATTTGGGAATTGGAATTAAAGATCCTGTTAAAATATTGAGATAAAATAATTTAATATAGAGAACTGAAATAACAGGAACAATGAATAATTTTAGAAATTCAGGAAGGTAGTTTTTTTGTGCCTCTAATAAAATTGTATACTGCGACGAAAGCATCACTGTGGTTGGATCCCAGTGAAGTCGCCCGAAAAGAAAGAATGGTTGGTGAGATTAACAGGAGTCGAAGTTATCGAAATCTAATTTCGACAACTTCGGCGACTTGAATCGGCGACACGAGAGACAAAAATGCTCAGTAGATTCAGATGCACTGCAAGAAGAACATAAAGGATACACAGGGAGACTAGACCTGTGTGAGTAAAAATTTGGAGCCGGACTACGGCTACTCGGTTTTGCACACGAAACGTGAAATTGGGTTGACGGACACCAATTGCTATTCTGCGGGAAACAAAGATGGTGGAATTCAGAAGCCGATTCTCGCGATCCCGGCACGTGAGCCGTGTTCCACTTCGGCTTCGGAACCGATAGTCGCGCCGCTACAACTTGTATACGAATAATGGGGGCTTGTGCGTGTTCCCAAAGCTCACAGACTTTTAATAAAATATATCATGATATTCATCAGTTTCTTTTGGTTTTCCTAAATTTTGTATACTTGCGACACCGCATTCTTCTCAAATTATGCCACTTTGTCGCTGTGACACAGCGGAGAAATGTGCTTATGCATATGTGGCATATGCTACTCATCACCGTTATTTCCTGGACCAGTATCATATAGTCAAGTTACTATATATGGTGAGAACTATTGAGCTTAATCTAATGAAAGCACACAGTTTCCGTCCGACGCCTTCTCTGGGGGTGTGTCTTCGTAGTAGTTGACACCCAGTTCACTTCGTCTTCCTCAGCATCCGCAGAAGCGGCAAAACCCCAAAACATCCAACTGTTATAAATGTGGCAATATGCCACCTTAGTCCACGTCACATCACTGCCCTCGACGTCTCGCACAGTGCTTACATATTATCTGATTTTTTTTTTTATTTTGGCCGAGATGGAGTAACTACACAAACAAAGACATCGCATTAGAAGATAGTTATGTCCTGTGCGGCCCTACATCTTAAGGTTCCTTCGCCGGAGTTCAATAAATTAGCTTATCATGGAATTGCTTGCCTCCATGCTATCATCGTCGCTATCGTCGCCGTCTTGCTGCTCTCGTCACACACACGAGTGAGTCGCACAAGCGTTCGCTTTACGCAATTATACTGGTCCTTCTAGTAAGGCCTTTGCGGAATCCGGCCCAATTCTTGATTTCCCGGCCACGGTGGCCACATTTCGATGTGGGCGAAATGTAAAAACACTCGTGTGCTTACATTTATCTCCACCTTAAAGCACCCCAAGTGGTCCAAAATTCCGGAGTCCCCCAGTGGGGCGTGCTTCATAATCAGATCGTGGTTGTGGCACGTAAAACCCCATATTTCAATTAACAATTGTTGATAACCCGTTACTTCTAGAATTCTGCAAGTATGTTTCGATGAAACTGCAACGACGTTTCGGACCGCGTTAAAAGCTTAGTTTCAGATAGCGTAGGTACAGAGCACACTCCTAGCAAATCCTTAAGTGTGAAATATGAGCGCATGTGTCGAGGGACGATTCCAAAACATACGTTTTTACACTGAAACTTCAAAACACGATACTCATTAAAGCTCGACGGAAATGAGGCGGGGCCCATAACATTGCGAACTAGAGCAGCGCTTCAGCATTAATTTCGCCATTTAGCCGCACCTGCGACGCGGGGAAATCTCGGAGGCTGTATGCTGAGATTTGCGTGACATCCGCAAACCACCAGGTGCGCGCATCGTCCAGTGCTATTGAAAGGATATTATTGAGAAAATTAGACAATTTACAGCCCGGCTGCTTTGCCAAGACTACTTCAATGGTATATACTACTAATGTATAAGCAATTAAGCCAAAGGGAAATTTCGTTGCAGCCGGCATTTGAGATCTATGCAATGGCATGTTACAGCGTTTCCTTCATGTCGGTGCGCTAACAGGTGCACGAAGTTTATTTTAAAATTACCGTCAGGCTTGCTCAAGAGTTAAGGGGTTGTCGGTTTCGCTACTGACGCAGACATTGCTGTGAATGTCAGAGGAGTAGCCAATCATGCTGCCTCCATATGTTCAGGCAATGGTTACAAAGAAAATTAACCTCCACCGGATTGAAAACTGCGCCTTCTAAATTTCGGTGCTTGCTGTGAGTTAGCTCGATCTTGAGAGCCCACAGGAGAAGTGCAAGTGGTTATCTTATCAAAGCACACACCGCATTCGGCGGTAATTATAAAAAGTTGCACAGCCACAGCATTTCTGGCGACCCTCGCTAAGAAAAATGGTTTTATCTGTGAAGACTGGAGAGTTCCGAGTAACCCTTGCATGCATACGAAGGCTTTCAAACTTATAGTCAGTGAATTAGTCAGGTAGAGAGAGTAAGGAGAAAATATTCCTCATCTGCGCTTGAAAATTCTCGCATCAGAGCGGAAGACAGTGGTGGCGCCGTGTGGCAGCAGCGTTTGGAAGCTCCGTGCAAGAGATGTCTCAAAGTGCTATCAGAGGTGGCGCTACGAGTACGGCTGACCTAAGACTGATCCAGAGCACCGATTCACGGAGTCTCTGTACGTGACGTGCGCCTTCAAGACATGAGTGTGTGTGTATGAAGATTACGTGAGGAATGCGCCCTATACAGTGGAGCCATAGCAGCATGCAGGAAAATTACACCTATTCTGCTGGTATCTGATGAGTGCTGTGTGGACTAAATGCTTGTGGTAGCAGAAACCATGCAGCAAAGGTCGCTCGAAACAGTATTATAGATTATATAACAAAACTTTTGGACAGTAATGTTTCGCGAGAGCGAGAGGTTATGAAAACTGCTGGTTTTTACTAGCTAAGCTGCTCTTCAAATAGTGCATTTTGGTTGGATCATCCATGTTCAGAGCGCGAAGGAGAGTAACATTTTGGGCGATCGATGCTGTTTGCAGGCAACGAGCGTCGACCGCGAAAAACGGGCAGAACTTCAAGTTTAGGAGTGCCGTGTTGCAGTAATCGCAAAACAAAGCTCATGTTACAATTTGTCATCTCTATAGGCATGTATATAAGGGAAGGCTTTAGAGGAAGCCTCAGGGAGGAGAGATCGGGGAGGGGTGTGGCCGACCGGCAATATCTTTAATTTCACCCTGCAATTACTGAAACGCAGCGTCAGCGTAGTTTGCTGGCACGCGTTTCAGCCAATCTGTGTCACCCCGCCGTGGCAGTTCGTCGCTTCTTTTCTATCCGTCTCTGCTTTTCCCGTCGTTTGACCGATTGACACGCCCTAGGGAAAAATCCAATAGAAAACTCTGTTGGTCTTATACGATATATATAGGTACAATAGAAAAACCTACAGGTTCGATAGGAGGATCTACAAGTCCCATAGCAAATGTACAGGTTTCGCAAAAATTTTTGCCAGTCCTCTATCGGGCAATAGACAGTTCAAACCAAATGCTTCATGGGTCCCAATTGAAGCCATCGAAATAGTGATATAAACTTGTATTGGTAGTACTGCTTGGTCACAAGTCGACAAAGCAAGCGCTCTAAACACAGCGAATGAGGGCGGGAAAGGCATCGCTTTAATGAAGGGTTTATGCATAACACACACACACATATATATATATATATATATATATATATATATATATATATATATATATATATATATATATATATATATATATATATATATATATATATATGTTTCGGTTACGCTAGAGTCCGCCGCTCTCCTTCCTTGGACGTTCTCGCAAGCTATCCGCTTTCCGTTCGGGGGCACCTCACTCATGACCGATTCATAGGCTCGCGCACCGGCTCCGCCAGGCGCAAGTTCCGCTCTCGCAGGCACGGCGATGCCACAAGCACAACCTTGGCGTTTCCTTCGGCGACCACCGCAACCCTGAAACTATCGGCATTCGATATTTCACCGCAAGCAGAGCCAGGCACACCTTCCGGTGTTCTGTACTCACACCTTACGCAGATGCATGGCCTACCGAAGTTTTTCAGAAGTACCTCTGTCATCTGGTTCCTTCAGCTCGCGAGTCCCTTCTACATCAACAACGTGAGTGAACAACACTTGCGCTGTCTCCACGCAAGTTGCGAGCGGCCAGATGATCTTCCTTCGGAACTATATATATATATATATATATATATATATATATATATATATATATATATATATATATATATATATATATATATATATATATATATATATATATTATAAAGGAGATTTATTGGGGTTCGTAGCGAGCGCCGGTTCTAGGATGCACTGAGCAGTTTCCGAGCTCGAGCCTCTGCTGCGCGCTCGATGCTGCCGATGCTGCTGTGTGCGCACGTTCGTTATTTATATACCTTACAATGGCCCCGCGGAAATAAAGGAGCCATTCTGGCGACTTAGTTTTCTGGAAGGGCTGTAGAAAGGTGATACGGCTTGAGACGCTGAACGCGAGCGACTTCGCGGTTACGACGTCGCATGTCCGACGGCGGCGTTAGCGGCTCAACCAGGTAATTAACGGGTGATGTTCTCTCGAGAACGCGGTATGGCCCGTCGTGCTTCGGAAGGAGTTTGCGAAAAAAAGGGACGAGCTCGAATGAGGATGCGTATACCATAGGACATCTTTTTTTTTTTACGTTTGAAATTGGCGATGAAATTTTAATTTTCTATCTAGTCTGACGCCCAAATACATGCAGTCATCACTAGCGTGGATCGAGTACTGTGGCATGCAAATGGAAGGAACAGGAACTAATGACCGTTGATGTGAGGTAAAGACAATGAACTTAGTTTTAGCTGAATTAAATTGTAATCTGTTTAATTTACACCAGTGTATTATGTTGAGAAGGACCGCATTAAGTTTATCTACTAGGTGATTCATGCTTTTATCCGACTTAAATATTGTAGTATCATCAGCATACAGCAAACAGTTACAGTGCGTGATGAAATTAGGTAGATCGTTAATATAAATTGAAAACAAAAGTGGGCCCAAAATGGACTCTTGTGGTACCCTTATATAAGTCATTATTTGCTTTGAGTAAGTTCTGGAAACACTGACCCCCTGGTTTCTATTATGGAGGTAACCACGGATTAGTAGCAAGGCAGGACCAGATATTCCCATTACTCCTAATTTTAGAAGAAGTGTCTGGTGATTTATAGTGTCAAAGGCTTTAATTAGGTCAACAAAAATAGAGCCGGCATAGCTACCATCATCAATTTAAGATAATCTGTGATAAATATTATAGCGAGATCTGTAGAATATCTTGATCGAAAACTGAACTCATAACGCGTAAGAATATTAAATTTGTTTTGATAATTTGTTAGGCGTTCCGCAGTTAGTTTCTCGATTATCTTGCTAATAAATTGCAGTACACAGATGGGTCGGTAGTTCGTTAATGATGAACGATGTCCCTCTTTAAATACTGGGGTAACATTAACACGCTTTAGTTCACGAGGAAACGCTGCTGTTTTAAATATTACATTAATAACATCTCCAAGAATATTAGATATTGAACAAGCAATTAATATTATATGGCATGGCATAATATCGTCAAGACCGGCACTTTGTGACATTTAGATTACTGCTTATAGAGATGACTTCATCAGGAGTAGCAGGAAACAAGCATACATGTTTGTACACTTCGCGCGGGGAAGCTTTTGACGTCCTTTTTGCCGCTGCACTTGTAATACTTGCAATTTAGCAGTTGTGAATACATGCTCGCAATCTACAGGAGTACAAAAGGTAACCCGCGAAACGAATATAGGTGCAAAAGTAGAAGAAATGAATGGACGCAAACTACCACCTTTTTTTACTTGATGAAAATCTGTATTTGAACTTTGCAGCTGTTATCTCTACGTTATTTTTTTATTGTTTGAGTGATACTGCAAACCTTCTCATCACTTTTTTCTCTTCCTTACCCGCAACAACAACTTTTTTTTTTTGGAGGGGGGGACACTCTCCTTAGAAAGTCAGCGCAAGGCATGTCAGCAGAGTCAGTCGAAGTCAATTTCGTCTATCTCAAATGCCATAAATATGCTTGAATTATCCGCGGTATACAGATTTTGCAGATCGCGGCAGGTGGCACGACATAGTATTTCTCAGTGGTTCTAACATAGTGGTTTCGTGGTCTCCCGTACGCATGCCGCCATGAACGCGAATAGATGCACGATATATTTTCAGCGACTTTGAACAGCGCTTCAAAGTACTGTGAAATAAAAAAGAAAAGAAAAGAAAACGAAATAATATTTAGTGAAAGGTCGAAGGCTACGGGATAAGATATCTTCATGCCTGAGGTACAATGTGATGTCATCGGCGAAGGTTGTCACCTTCACAACACCGCTACCGGGCAGTGGGAGACCTTCAGTGCTTCTGGTCCCGAACAGCACGCGCTTTATCAGCGTGAGATCGCTTTCTTAGCAAGAAAGTAGAGAGCGCAGTGTTTTAAAGAAAGGAAGCACAAGCAAAACGGATGACGATTACTGTTGTCGGACGAAGATACGACCCAAAGTGTGCAAACTCTGAATGGGACGGTGAGCGAGGTTCTTTCAGTGAACACTTTCAATTTTTTTTAAATTGTCTATGGCAAATAGCAAAATTCTAGTGCATGAGCTCATCTACTCGAAGAGGCGGGCATTAACTGCACAAAAAATTGAAATGCATAATCGATTAACCAGCAAAAATTTACTAATTAAGTTTTTTAACTACTTACCTTATGGCACATATTGCAAATTAATAATTCTTGCGGGTGAGACTGCAAGGCATATTCGCTTGAAAAATAATTGTGTATGACACTATTCACGAGATATGCGCTTTCTTTCTTTCTTAAAATAACGTCATTTTATACATCGAAGCACAAAAGCAACTGGAACGCCAATGCATTTCTCCGCAAAGTTTAGGAATTGAATATCTCGAAATTGGTGTCATCCTCAGAATTTGTACCAAGTGGATCCACCTTGCGAACTCCTCCACTAGAATTTGCAAATTACAATATGTGCCATAAAGTAATTAGTCAAAAACTTAATTAGTGAATTTCAGTCAATTAGTCGATTATACATTTCATTTTTTGTGCAAATAAATATCCGCCTCCTCAAGTATAAACTAGGTCATGGACTAGAATCTGGCTATCTGCGACAGGTAATCTCTGAAAAAAAACTGAAAGTTGGCTGACACACCCGGTATTTAAGCACTGAATACTTCTTTAACATAATTGTATCTAGGAAGTGATTGCTACAAGTTTTTACTCTGATTAAATTCTTAAACCTGATTTCGCAAGTTTCGTTCATATATGGTGCAGTTACTGAAGTGTCGCCCGAAGCTTCCCCTCGTTGACAAGTCTTCTAAGCCATATTCATGGTGCATGCAGTGTAGGAGAGTTAAAGAAACTTCGCAGCTTTCTTGGTTCCGATCGCGAACTACAAAAACTATAACGAGAACAAAACTAGAAGCAGCGCAATATATTGCTAGCATTCCAAGGCTCCGAAGAAAATCGAATTCGGCCGTCTCATATCGGACACAAAGTTTGTCCTAAGACCATCAAACACCTGTCACGTGGGACGAAAGGGGCCAAAACAGAATCGGAACTGAATCGTAAGCGATAACAGCACGGTGTGGTTAAAGCAATATTTACGAGTGCGCTGCAGCCCAAGGCAAGGAAATAGGACGGGCAATTCACCTTATCTTTTGCGCTACCGTACTCGTAGTGAACATTAACAAAGAGCCCATTTGTCTGCTCTATTGTCTGCAGCATTCTTGCTAAACGGGAGCCAAATACCACAGTGACGGCTGTATAGAGGATATAGGCAATGTGCGCAGACATGGCATTCCCACCTTTCTTCGCATCCTGCAAAACTTGCTAGTTTCACGCATGACGGTCGATCCCGATGCCAGGCACCCAAAAGCAAGATATAGTCTCTAACTTTCATTTTAATACTGCTCTTAACTACTTAATTGCAACTTCACTGTAAAGGCGCCTCACGTAGCCATAGCGACATGCCAATGAGCTTGAAGAGCAAATTAGTGCATCCCACTCGGCACTCTCGAATGAAAAAATTCGCTGTTCTACCGGAAAGGCGAAGCCCTGATAGCGAGAGGAAATTAATATACAGTTGTACGAAGTAAAGACAGTAACTTTATCGGCCGTACAAACGTGTAAACATTCGCCTACTAAGTAAATTTCCAAGTAAATGCGTAAGCGTGACTTAACGAGGACATTGAAAGAAACAGACACGCGGAGACAGCGCTGTTTCTGTGTGTAGGCTTCTTTATATGTCCTTGTTCAGTCGCGCTTACACATTCTATTATAGATTTAAACCAACTAGCCCGTCAACGTGTTTTAACTAATTTAACCAGCATGGTGTCACGCGCACACAGGTAAACATGAACACACATCGCTAGATGACAGCGGAAACTGTCTGTGAAAATGCTGGAGTTAGGAATCGCGGCAGCAGCCGCGAGCCAATTGACCTCCGTACATATGTCGCTTCAACGCGTACGAAACGACGAAATCACAGCGCATACGAAGGTACCGGTACTACGCGCACTCTGCAAACATCGCAGATCGCTTTGAAGATGAGGCCCGCGCGTGCGCGAACTTCAGCCACGTCGCAGACCGTTTTCAAAACACACGAGCGCGGGCAACGCGTCCCTACGGCGTCCGCCAAAGGCGTCTACTAGGGCGTCTACTACTACTACTACGTCTACTATGCTCGTGGCCAACGCCGTAGTAGACGCCGCAGTTGTGTCGTCTCTGTAAGAAGCGGCGGGCAAGAAGGACATCAGGGCGCCGTAGCAGCCGCCGGAGAACGCCCTCCTCCCTCGCCTCACCCCTCCGCCTCGCGCGCAACAGGAGAGGTCACACATCCGGGCCGTGTTCCTTGCCGAAGCCACGGCTTTGTCCTCGCTCGCGCACGCGAGATTGAACCGCGTTCGCCGGCTCGCCCTCACAAGCTTTCACACATACGGAACCTCACGGCGACGTGGACGCTGAAGTCGACGGCAGAAATCAACCTGCAGTGTCCATATAATTACTATCGGAATAAAACTCAGTTGCTCTCCAAATTAAAATCATACAAAGAAATTGCTGCACACGAAGTGCCAAGCACTGCGTGTGCAGTGCTTGCTACTACTACTTGCACACTACTTGCGTGACAAAGGACAGCGCAACCGAAAACAGTGACAAACACACGACTGCCCAAACGAGCAAAATTACGGTATATATGCACAGCCCGGTTTCACACGGCCAGCCTTTGCCATACACTTGGTAAGACCGATGTGACGACGGTATCGTATCGCCACCTTGCGTAAGGTTGGATCGTGATGATGGGTTGTTGAAGCGCCGCGGTTTGAGCGCTTGGTATGCGCGTCGAGCGTGTCGTGCATGCGCGTTTCTGTTTATCGACTATGAATCATGTCGCGCAGAGTCAGACGCCGCCCTCTCTTCCGTTGTTCTTCCGCGCGCTTGCTTGATATTCCACTCCATCTCAAACAAGAGCAGTGAGCTGGGAGTTTCCACTGTGCATTTCGCAGGCCTTTCATTTCGGACGCGCTCAGGGCCGCATCATTGTGGTTAGACGATCGGCGCGTCTGAGCAGGCGCGATTACACCAAGCAATGCGCCCAAGCGTGCCGAGCCCATACCGTTCAGTCCCATGAATATTAAAGCGAATGGGTTACCGTCTCCAGCTGTTGCTATGGTTGACAAGAGGTCATTGGTAGGTCGTAAGTACAGTTTATGTGCAGGGAAGTCATTCGTTCGTTCTTTTGCTCGCTCGCCAACTATATTTCGCTCTCTCTCGTTCTTTCGTTCGCTCGCTCGTTCGGGCTATTCGCTTGTACTGACATTAATCGACGGTGGTTTCTGCACATTGTTTTTGTATACATTGTGCTCACAGTAGAATTCACAGGAACACTTTCTGCAGAGCACCGTTCCTAGTAACGGCTGTACCGATGTATTCCTTCGGTGCCATTGAAAGTGGTGTTCGCTCTTTAACTCAATACCTTTATTTATGTGTAATATAGAAAAAGCCTTATATATACACCATGTAAGAAAGCTTACAAATTAGAACAGGAGAAAAATTAACTTTCCGTCGGCAAAGTAATTCACATTGTGTAAGAAACTGAAAACAAAACGCGTAAAAAGTAATTAGGTCGTGCACAGCGCTCAGTGTGTAGCAGCTCTTTGAATTTTGCTGCGCATCCTTCAGTAGCTACGTGCTATGGCAAGTGGTTCCATTCGATGATAGTGCGTAGTGTGAATCAATTTGCAAGATGATGGGAGTGAGATATCGGTCATTTCACATTTGCACCGGTGGTCACGACAAAAAAATTACTGCAGGGGACTGGAATAACTCAACAGAAACAATTGAATGATGATAAAGTTTATGAAAAAGCGATCGTTATTCAAATAGAGAATGCGCTGTCAGAATCAGCACTAACACCCGCATGGTCTACTGACTGGCAGAGCTCCTCCGAAGTCGATGTGGAGCCGTTGTCCGCATCACAAAGAGCGGTTTCAATGTTACTGCACTCGAGCACCATTTCTTCGTGGCCTGTTGCGGTGCCAACTTCATTTGCAATTGTTCGTCTCTTCTGACGTGAGGTCAGCACCACAAAAGGATTCTTTTTCCTAGCCGAACTCATGCTAATGCAGGGCGAATGCAGCAGCAATTGACACGACGAGTGTCGCTTGATAAACGCAGAATTCTGCCGCCAAGGACGGTGCCGTCGAAAACGCAGCGCGCTAACTGAAAAGATACGGCCAGACTTATGAAAATGTCTTCGAAACGTATTCACCCCTCGTTTTTAAGCTATCCTGCTTGCGACGTTTTTAATGCGTGGAATTTGATCAAAAATCTGTTTGAGACGTTGAATCCATTAATACGACGTTTTGAAGACTTTGTGTGCTACCTGGGCTAGAGTGTTTCCGCCCATGCAGGAAAACTAGTAGACCGTGATTTAGGACATCGTTTTCTGCCATGCTTCGACGTTGCTGAGGCACTTACGACACGCCACTGGGATTTTAGTGACATCATAGTTCGGGAAATACAGCCCGTCGAAGTCTGCACATAGCGGAAAACGGCGCTGGAAACAACGATGTGCTAAGAGCCTCTCAATATCAGATGAGTACTGTATTGTAACGTACTTCTAGATGAATAAATGAGCTAAATAAATGAGAATAGCGTTGCTATTCGTACAACCAATTTGATTTATCGTTGCACATATATAGGCTCTTCATGTCTGAGCGACAATTCGATTCATTGTCGCCCACAAATGCAGCCTCCCTATCTTTGTGCGACAGTGCGCTCGCTGACTGCGCTTGGCGGAGCTCCAACATGATACCGGCGGACACAGTTGTTCAAATAAGGAGGGACCACACAAAACGGCCATGCAAGCGTCGCTTGTTTCAAACCGACGCGTGCGTACGCGGAAGAGAGCACTACAGCAAACATCCAGGAGAAGGGAAGGGCGATAACGCCCCTCGCTCACGGGGCTGTTTTGTGTGTGCTTTTGGCAGGGGCGCGAGCCATACGTTGGTTGGATGAGAGAGAGAGAGTGAAGGAAGTCAGCGGAGTGCCGTGTGCATTCCTCGAAGAGCACCATCGGGTTCGTCCCTCGCCTCTGTGCGCGTCCACCCCAACCCTGCGCTTGGCAGGCAGCCGCCCGGCAACGGAGAACGCCACTGAAACCTGTCAAACTACTGCTGGGGAAAAGGCGCGCCAAATCGCCGCCGGCGTTGTGTGCTCCTGTTGTAGTGGCGTTGCGTCGACTGTTGTGCGGAGCGAAAGCCGCGACGCGTGTTCTTGCTGCGATGAGCTTCCTGAAACACTTCGATCCGTCAAAGATTCCTCGAACAAGGGTGAGTTATTATACAGTGCTACCGCTGCCGCATTCGATGCGACGCTGTACTTCGTGTGTTTCTGGGTGCTTTACAATATTTCTTAACGCACATATCGCCACGCATAACCGCATTCAGATGACACCTGCTAGCTTTACGATTTCGAGGTATGTTGGTTTCAGAGCTTGCGCATCCATTCGGAGAACAGAGTGCTGCCTTTCAGGCGTCCTAGGCAATCGGGAAGTTTTGCGTTTGTTGAGCAACAAAAGCGTCTAGTTCAGTTTATGTGCGATTTCGAACGTTCCGTCTGCGCGTGTTGAGCGAAACTCGGGCTGAGCGGTGTGACATTCGGCCAATGTTGCCTGTGCTTTTCATTGTCGTGGCTTTACGTAATCGTGAAGTCGTAGTAGACGATAAGGCAGTCGCACTCTTTCCACAGTGCAAGCACCAAGTGTGTGCGCCCCTCCTACACGATAACATCGTTCATTTTTGCTCTTCTGTGTTAGCGCTACTGACAGTGATCTTATTTGTTTATAGACCTCTGAACTAGCCAGTGAAGTCTAAGGAAATATCTGGATTTTGGAGCAGCAGGACACGTGTTTTCGGCGATTCATAGCTTAACGCAGTCTAAGCGACCTGCTCTTTCAGTTCCTGTCTAACTTGCAGCGCGGAATATGAAAGTTTATGTGCAGGGTCGGGTGAACACGGCTCAGTGTGGCATCGCTCCGCGGAGCGCCAGTGCGTCCGGTCGCATCGTTTGGTACAGCACTGGAGCTCTAGCTCTGCTACGAGTACACTTCACCAAACGCAGGCGACCGAGGTGGCTTCGCGGGAAAGCGCGCTTCACTCACTGCACGAAGAGCAATATGCATGAACAGAAACAAGCGTCTCAGTGCATCGCGACTTCGCTTTTTTTCTTCTTCGAAGTGATGAGGGTAAAAGAACAAAGCTATTTTTTTGCGCGCTCTTTATTGGGCCGCGGCCATGTTATTTTACTGCCACAGCTGTTGGTGCGGTGCATCCGGAGAAACCCATCGGATGAGCTTCTCATCATTGGGGTCATGACGTGATGAGACTGGCGTGCCGTTTCGCGCGTCTCTTGGTGCTATAACTAATTTGGCTAATTGGCTTAAGAAAATGGCCGACACCCGTCATTAATATCACAGAAAACTAGAGAGCGATTGTTCAGTCGTGCTTATACTTGTTCATGTTTGTCATCAATTCTACCATTAAAGAGGAAAAGAAAAAGAGTACCTCGACAATAACGAAGAAGTGACATCCACTGCTCCGCGGCTCTCTTATTGACGCGTTAATGTCGCTTGTAACTACTCGTGAATCGCTTTAACGGATGTAGGAAATTGCTCTCTCCGGCATAGCAACTTTGTAACTACTCGTGAATCGCTTTAACGGATGTAGGAAATTGCTCTCTCCGGCATAGCAACTGATTTGGGTGTAATTTATGGGTCATTCTCATCTCTCTGTACCCAATAAAAAGATACAACTCATTTGTTTTGCCATACGTTATGTAACATCGCCGAAGCGGTGCCGGCATTGTCGCGGGAAGTCGCATGCTCATTTAGAGGAATTTACGAAACATTTGTGCGAGGTTACACACGAAAGAAAACGTTGACGAAAAGACGTGGCGTAGTTTGCAGCAGCGTATCAGCATCGTGAGTTGATAAGAGAAGGTTGCATGACTTAAGTTAAAAAATGAGCTCGGCGGTAGATCGGGCCGACGCCCATGGCCACATTGAACGTAGACGGCCCAATGTCAGCCATTTGGGTTGGGACGGACTTGGCTTTTGCAAACAGCCAGACCGTTTGCCGACCAACGCCAGGTGGTCGACAGATGCGAGTTCCCGCGACACGTGTGCGACAATGACCGACACCGCTTCGGCGATTTTACATGAAGTATGACAAAACAGATGAGTTGTATCTTTCTAAAGATGAAAATGACTCGTAAAATTACTCCAAGATCAGTTGCTATGCCAGAGAGAGCAGTTTCCGACATCTCTTAAAGCGGTTCACGAGCAGTTACGAGCGACATTAATGCGTCAATAAGAGAGCCGCGGAGGAGTGGATGTCACTTTTTCGTTACTGTCGAGGTACTCTTTTGCTTTCCCTCTTTAATGGTAGAATCGATGACAAACATGATCAAGTATAAGCGTGATTGAACAATCGCTCTCTAGTTTTCTGTGAAATTTATGACGGGTGTCGGCCGTTTTCTTAGCTCAATTAGCCAAATTCGTTATAGCATCAAGAGATGCGCGAAATGGCACGCTAAGCTCATCACGTCATGACCGCAATCATGAAAAGCGCATCCGATGGGTTTCTCCGGATGCACTGCGCCAACACCTGTGGCAGTAAAATAAAATGGCCCCAGTCAAATAAAGCGCGCAAAAGATACCATTGTACTTTCACCCTCATCACTTAGAAGAAAAAAAAAAGCGAAGTCGCTCATGCACTGCGAAGCTTGTTTCTGTTCATGCATATTGGCCCCGCAGGCTGTTCGCAAACTGTAGACAAAAACAGCCGGAAAATGCCTCAGTGAGAGATGCGCGCTTTCCCGCGAAGCCACCTCGGTCGCCTGCGTTTGATGAAGTGTACTCGCAACAGAGCTAGAGCGGCGCGCTTTAGCGCTGTAGCAGACCACGCTTCTGGCCACCACAGACTACGCGACGCACCTCCCCGAGGACCCTGTGCGCCTGCGCCGCTTCGCTTCGATGCGCGGCCGCGCGGCCGGACTCATTGGCGCTCCGCGGAGCGATGCCACGCTGAGCCGTGTTCATCCTAAAAGAGTGGACGACCCTTTACATCATTCTCGTTAAGATACCCTACACTTTTACGCTTGGTGTCAAACCTAAGATAGTGAAATATTTCATGTGCAGTGTAATTTAGAGGGCAAGGCTTCTTAGAATAAACGGCGCTATTTCGGAGACTTCGAACAAAAATGCACAAAGAATCCTGCAGCTTTATTCGTACAGAATGAAAATATGAACAACAGATCAGGGCTATTCAATATCTGAATTGGAACTATTTGGCCGTTAGTGTTGAGACTTGCGAGCGTTGCAGGAACAATGAAAGTGACCAGAGAAACGCGTGCAAGTATATAGCACGTGGTTGGTGGATAGTTTTAGCCACCGCTACCGGCGCTGTCACGTCGTCTCTTGCTGCCTGGCGATTCATCTGGCGGTGTTACCTTACTCGATCCGCAGAATTATTTGCCGTTGATGCAGCGCTCTCACGATAGGTGCATGTCGCCGTGAAACACTTCTGAACCACGTGCCTTCCCGTCGCTTAGAAATCAGAAATCTAAACTGAAGCTCCTAGGCTTCTGTAGCTCGCACGTGGTCAGGCTTGAGCACCACGGGTGAGCTTAGGAGTCTAGAAAAGTTGCACAAAAGCAATCTTACGCGTTTGTGCGATTCTGAACGCGAAGGGAGTGTTTCAGTCGTCTTGAGAGCCGCGTTTCCGCCTGCACAGCAACAGCAATTTCGAAAGGATGAGAATTTTTCAAGCGTTCCATGTTTGCTTGCTTAATCGTTGTGCAATAATGCTGAGATTTGGACTACTTGTTACATATCCATACCAGGCGCAATGACGCGAAATATATGGGGACACAAGAGACTTAGAATGTTCTCCATAAGTGTACGTGGTGCTTCTAGTGTAGTTCTTAAAAGCTATCCGTGTTGAAGAACGTGCGTAGAACCGGGGACATGTGTCGCCCTCACGTGCTTCGCGAGGAATGGCGGTTTGCATCCACAAAGACGCGCGACAGCGCCCGTTCACTGGGCTCACTTACAGACGCCTTGGCAGACGCTGCTTCGTACTTTGTTATTGAGAGTGTTTCAAAATGCCTCGATATCTATAAACGTAATTGTATTTTTATAGCTGTGAGATCATCACAGAAAGGAAAGGAGCACTTTATTGCATTATAAAATATAATGCATTATACTGAGTGTTGAATGTACCGCGCCGTAGCTGCGCAGCCAGGCGCGCCGACGCGAAGTAGCCCACGCGCGCGATAAGAGGGATGAGCTGTTCCCCGAGATCACGCCGCGTTTTGACGCGTACGAGCCATGCGGCACCGTCTGCGCATGCGTGGACGCGCAGATGCTAGCTTGTGCGCGTCCGCAAGCGTATGTGTGGTCTGGGCTCAAGACAAAGCATCTCCGAAAGTGATTGATGGAGAATGGATCCCCACTCGCGCCAAGTGAACGCGACACTCACTACTGCTTCGGTGACACAACGTCTGATGACGAAGGGTGCACGGCTTTTTGTCGACGTTCTGCTGCCACAAGTTTGCGTTTCACGAAGCAGCGCTCGCGAGTCCATTAAACATGTACGCGCGGGCCGCAACTAAATACGCAACGCTTGCGTTATCTTGCGAAGGAGAGAAATGGAGTGCCTTGTAACGCGCATGTGTGACAACTTCCGGCCATCTTTGCAACGCTTTGTAGCAATCCAGTTGTAGGTTATGATAGCGAGTGTGCCGCAAATGGCAGCAGTTTGGAGTGCTTTGGAAGGATGAGGATTGGCGCTGAAGGTTTGAAGGCTGAAGATTGGCGCTGAAGATGTCTGGGCCTATAGATATGGTTCATGTGGACCCCCAGCAGTGTCCATAGTGCAGGACGCAGCTCTTGCGATGCGGCGGTTCTGCTCTCCCAGGTGTCGGGAAGGGGAAAAAGGGATGGTTGAGTGAAGTAAAAAAAGTGTGGGGAAGAGTGTGCTCCGGAAAATTCTCAGTATGGAGTTCGTTGGTGTATTTGTTTGTATACCGCGTCTTAAAAAAGAAGTACCATGTGAGCACTTTTCTTTCAACCCTTCGGTAATTCTTCAGTTGAAAACGGTTGTTCAACCAACTCTACCAGTAAATAGACTAGCCATTGTTCTTGTGAACTCGACTGATTTTGTCGAATTACCATCCTGGCCCACGTACTCGAATTAATAGGTAAACTGTCGAGGGCACATTGAACTAACCTGCCACTGCAGCTCAGTGATTATGGTGTTCTGCTTCTGTGCAGGTGGTCGCAGGTTCGATACCGGTTCGTGGCGGCCGTACTAATAAGGGGGTGATATTTGCAAACATGTGTACATAGATTTAGGTACACGTAAAAAAACTTGGATGGTCAAAAGTAATATGAAGCATGCCGCTATACGGCGTCTCTCATGCGCTAGCGTTTGCCTTGGGACGTAAAACCGTCGACTCAGTCGACACATAGCTCTGCGACTAGAAATAACGATTTCATTCATAATACAAGCAGGTGAAGAAGCAGAAAATGGCACTAACACTTTCTCCGTGAAAACTACAGATTACTAACGTATCGGGTCGATAATACTTACAAAAGCGCGACATCCGTGGTAAGCAACGAATTCAAGATAGAGTCCTCCAGATTAGGGCTACGGGGCTTCGGAATGGGGTGCGGAGAAAAGAGAAAGCGGCAACTGGATGCGCCTTGCGCAGTGTCCCCATCCCGAAAAGCTTCTCGTCCACTCTTTCACGCAGGTGGAGCTCCATCTTCACTTGGACGGCTCCGTACGACTGGAGACAATATGGGAACTTGCGCAGTGAGTATCGTATAGGCGACAGAGCGGTGTTATAAGCATAATTTTCCGGAACGATGCAAAGCCGATTGTGTCAACACTTTTATTCGCTATAGAAGCAGTAAACTGGATTCGTATTCTGGATCGATCACATTCGGCGCTGTCACTTTTAGGAGACGTTATTTGGGCTGTGCCATGGAGTTTTGCACAATTACTAGAGGAAACTGTGGCGCTAGTGACTACGGGAGCTGCAAGCAGGGCTGTTCAGCCAGCACGAGAACGGTAGGTTGTACATGGTTTTGCCTAAACGTCTTCCTTTTTTGTTTTAAATGGCTTTGTCACTTTGCAAAGTTATAATTTCTAAGAAAGCGCTGCGTTGTTAATAATAAAAATTACGTTATAAAAATTGTCCGACGTCAGGCATTGAACTCGGTACCTCTAGCACAGAAGCCAGATATTGGAATCATGGACAAGCGGAACCACTGCAATTAGCAGTGATTATGCGTGCTTGCAGAAGCTTATTACCTTCTGCATAAAAAATAAAGACGCATAACTTGCTTCGAAATCTAGTGCAATTTAATCCCAGATTGACAAATGAAGCCACGAGAACGCGTGAAGCCCCAAGATCAAACAAATCCTTGTATTTCCCGTCATTCACATAGTGGCTGAACAATCGCAGCGCTAGAGTTCCCTCTATACTAATTGCTAGAAACTATGCTATGCTATGCCAGCAGGCACGCCGCCCGTTTCTTTTGCAGTGAGGCGTTGGGCCAGAAGCTACGCCACGTGAAAGTGAAAGTAACTCTGGAAGTGGTTCATATAACTCGAGGACACGCAGGAATCCTCTTTATCACGAGATTGCCGACAGAAACCGCGAAGCATCGTGGAACTGCTCTCTGAAATATTTTGTTAGTTCAAGATCACCGTGCAGATTACTTATCTTCTCTTACATTCACCGTTCTCTAAGTATGTTGGCAATTGCAGCGCAGCCGGCCGTGATCACTGATATGTCAGTGCAGCACCTATGCGTATACCCGCAACAGCTGTTCACTCATAAATGCTTGTACCGTTCAGTTCGCAAGGCCATGCACGGCTCACAGTGGACTTGCTCTTGTTAGCGCAAGAAAGATTAGCGTCGACGTCATGCTCTTGATAAGTCTTTATCGCATATTGAGACAGAGACGCCACGGTACTCCGCACCGTATCACGCTTTATTGCTCCCAGGGATAAGTGTTTTCCTGCGATCACAGGGGTTATATGTCGTGCGGAATCATTTCGTTTTCCACTCTTCTCTCTCTTTGTCACTCGCTGGCACGTTGCTACACCGCCCTCCTCTCCGGGCACTTGATGAAACAAAGGATAAGAACAATGAAAAATGAAGTGGATCATCAAAGCACACAGCCCCAGCATTGCGTGTTCCGCCGTCCCCTAAAAAAGTCAGTTTCGCCATAAAGGTGAAGCAATGAAGGTGTAGCAACATGTTAGAATATTACACGAAGTGTAAGACTCGTAGCTGTAGTGGCAGTATGAATTTAGGTAAACATAAGCTAAGTAATAGCGAGCTGTGGTGCTAGGGGTCCTCTGTTTGAATCCTGCTATCGAACACTTTCATTTGTTGATTAATTAAAGCCAACGTCTTTATTAGCGACTTTACCACCACTTTTCCGCATAGGGGGTTTCGAATTTTCCCTGGGCCGATCACGGCGGTATTGCACAGCCGCGCCAATAAAATTATGATATTTTAGAGTTTCACCTGTTATTGTTTCGCACTTTTAATATTTAAGTCTGAAAAGATTTAGGATGAAAGGCATGCGCTGTCGGTGTTTTGTTTCATGACGTTTGTTTGTTGGCTGTCATTTTCCAAATTCTGAAGAATAATTTTGTAGAAGGATGTAAGACCGGTTATGAGCAACTTCAGTGATGGAATGGTGTCAATTTACGCCGCATACTGCGGGCATCCGCAGTAAACAGAAAATCACTAATGCCTGATAGCTAGAAAGTTAGACGCTGTCTAATCGGACGTTTTGCAAAGTGCTCTATACAACTTTTTAATTGGAATTTTTTGCCTAACTTTGTTGTTTCGGAAGTAGGTTAATTTTCTTGACTAATTATGTAATTAAGCAGAATAGAAAAATAGTGCGACTGACTCCATACAATAGTCAGCAATATGCAGTGGTCGCGTCCTCTCAGAGTGCATTGGCAAACATTTAAACTGGCTAAAGTTGTGTGTGCGTGTGTGCGTGTGTGTGTGTATGTGTGTGGTACCTCACGACGACGAGGACGGCAAGATTCGCTTCCAATGCCCATATAATTGATATCGCAATAGAAACGTTCAGTGCATCCAGGGGAGGCGCACAGTATTTTCGGAAGGACAGCCGACAAATATTAACTTACGGTACAGGGTCCGTATTAATCCACGCTGCATTTCGTTTTGCATTCTTGCCTCATCTTGCGTCGCGTCGATGAGAGATGCGCGGTCGCGCCGGTGCAAAAAAGCGTCTTCTCGCCCAACCGTGTTGGGAGGCGCGTTGGTCGCTGAAAGCCTACTTTGTAGCTATTTCATACGCACGTGATGCTGCGCGTCAGCTTTCATGCGTCTGAAGGTAGCGGAGCGCTCGGCAAGGAAAACGTTTCGTTCGTTTGGGCTGTTCGCTTACGTTGACAATTATCGTCGATGGTTTCTGCACAATTCTTTAATTAGGGCGAGGTCAGGGTATAATCTGTCGCGCTTTACTGAAACGCTCAGCATCTTAATATACGTTGTCTGTGAATGAGTGCAAGTATTAAAGGGAGAATAAAGATAAATATCAAGTCAAGCTATAAAGTAATAGATCAATGCTCGAGAACGTCTAAGGTGTCAGTGTTCGCGTGAACAATGTTTTGATAATCGGGAAATTATGGGAAATGTAGGACACGACTTGCGACTCACGCGGGACATTCACGCATTACCTCAATGAAGATGGTACTACTCATAATTTTGTCACTATAGTACCCAACCTTTCCTAATAAAAAGATCATTGCATTGCATTATGAGACGGAAGAAAATGTTACTGGTCGAGTTCTGTTCGATATTTAGAAAAAAATAGAACTAATTTACGCTACCCTTCACAAACGTTACTAGACTGGTAACGTTCCCCTTTACAACGACGCGGACGGTCAAAAGGGTTCGTTTTCGCTATGTTTCGCTAAGTTTCGTTATCCTGTAGTGCTGCGCTGGTTTTGTTGGCTCGCGAAACTCTCGCAAACCGCGCGCATAAGAAAATTCCACGTCCCTGTGATGCCGCGGGATGCCTGAACAGTCCACGCCACTTGGCCAAAGGCAGCTGTTGTGGCTAATCCAACGCTTTGGCTTGGCTAGATCTCTCCACAGCCGAGCGTTTGCGTATTGCGCAAAAAAAAAAAAAAAGAACATGTAGCGCCGTCTGTCGGGAAGCGTTTTACTCACCGACGGCAGTAGAAGGCGGTGATGGCCAATGCAACATCACCACTCCCCGCTCGGGGGAGGGCGATTCGAATTGCGCTAAGAAATGCGGACGCTTAATACGCGATTTTGTCTGAAACTAAGTCTTTCCTTTGAACTAAACAAGCTCCGCGATGTTTCTGGAATGGTATTTTAACGCTCCAAGTTGACTTACTATTTGCTTTTAGTGTCTCTTTCAAGGTAAATTGCTTGGAATTTTGTTATCATTTTGGCTGCCCCATGGTTATTTGCATGCAGCACGGTCAGGCGCAGACGAACTACCGGACATCGGGAGTGGTAGACCAGTAGAGGAATAGCTATGCGCACTTAGGGAGTTGCCATTTGACACTTTCTGTCCCACCAATGTGTGTTTTATCTTCCTGGTTCAGATATCGCTGCTGGTGTTTCAGTGGCTGCCGGGTAATTGGGGTATCTCCGGCAACGACGTCGCCGATGAAGCTGCTAGGAAATCACACGAAGAAACAGACCTTGTTTCTGTATCTTTTTCGAAGACTGATGCAGCCCAACACTTAAGCAGGTTAGCGCGCCGTATGACTTTGGAGAAGCGGCACACACCTGAATTCACTTAGCATCAGTTTTGTTCTCTCGACCCATTATGCAACTGCAGCTGTTACCTGGGCTTTCGCAAAAGGAGGAAGCAATGCTGTGTTGTTTACGCCTGGGCATTGCATGTACCAATACGTACTCATTTTGCACTGGAATGGCCCATAGCGTCAATTAAGTGCAACGCATGCGCTGTCGAGGGGATTATAGAACACTAGGACTACTGCTTAGCCTCTGAAAATGAGACGTGACCTCTGGGCACCTTTGAATCAGTTGGACCGAAAAACACTCACCTTGAGCAAGGTCTCGGGACCATAGCCTCGCATATCGCACCTACAAAAGGCCACAAAAGCGCTGCTGCGATTTCGGAACACTACCAAAATGAGCGACGGTATGTGATACAGAGCGGAGGATTGTTACTACGTTGGCAGTATCCACAGTGAACTTTCTCTTCTTCTCTTAATCTTTCCGTCCGCTTTTTCTATACCGCCAGTGCAGGGTAGCTGACCGCGCTCAGTCCTGGTTAACTGTCCTGCCTTTCATTTATACACCCCCCCCCCTCCCCGTCTCTCTGGTTTCGCAAGTATGCATTTGCTGGCATGTTAGATTACAGCAAAGTTGAACTCGGACACTCCCTATTCCAATACATGTAAAATGAAGAAGTGCTTTTTATGCTCGTTGAACGTTGGCTGGCCAGTCGGTGACCTGCAGTCTCGTATTATATATCTAACGGAACGCGTGCAGGTGGAGCGTGCACAAGCAGCTACCAGCTGCACATGTTCAGCCAAGTACACAAAGGGAGATTTGGGGAGGGTGGCTACATTGGGTGCTGCAGTATATGCAGAATCTCCAGGAACATTATTATGGTGGCAACGTGAAAGGGGTGGTGACACCGAAAAGAAGTACACAGAATAAGCGCTGAACTCGTGCTCGTCCTGTCTGCTTCTATTTCTGTGTCCCCTCCCTCTTTGCATTGCCGTCATAAAGAACTTCAACCAACTCGCCAAATTTTACATTCTACTCCAAGAACAGCCTAGTAACCAATGATGGCCTTGCTGCGGACAGCTAACCTTGCCCCATAGCAATATACTATATTCTAAATGATTGAGCGTACGAGGCAATGTTTATTCAAGTGCTCACCTTCTTGCGCCGTAAGTATACATATCGCCATAGTACAAATCGTTGTTATAGCTAAGGTAAATTCTCACAATTTTTTTTTCATTTTTCTTTAAAGCAAAAAGAAGATAGACCTTGGATGTTCTTCAATAGCTGCCCTGCGATGGCGGCTGCAGAAAGTGGAGTCATCGTCCTTGAAAGACTTCCTCGACCGCTTTTCTATATTTATGCCTACTATAGTGTAAGTATCCGGCTTGGCAGTTGATATCTTTGAAGCGCAATGTTATTGCTGTCACTAAGTTAACTGGATTGTAAGAAATGTTTGTAGCATTAAGTGCTTCCTTCATACTTCTGCCTTGTTGCTCCATAATTCTAAATATCGTCATTAAAGCAGTGAAATTGCATGCGCTGCAAAAACAATTCAAGTGTTTCCTTCCCTTCGACAGTGCAGTCTTTGCCGAGCTCGAATACTGCCGTGATGAACATGTGAGCTGCTAGGCGCCTACAGCCTCGCACAATATATCGCTTGCTCTCATCTGTGGCTTTCTAGGTATTCGGCTACTCTTCTTCAAATTACATTACGCCAGCGATGACATTATAGCCAGCGCGACGGCCCATACAGACGTAAACCACTGGGGATCATTTATTCATGACCGTAAATTACTCGAGAGTAATCTCAGTTGCTACGCATCAACCTTTCACATTCCGGCGCAAAAATTCAGAACGGAACATTGGCAGGCCTGGCTCGCCAGCGAAGAAAAGGAGGCCCAAGAGGCACTCCTCTACCAAGTACGGCGGGCAGCTGAGGTCAGTAGAACCCTGGACTAGGGGCTCCACTCACCCGCTTCCACAACCCTTTCGTAATACAACAAACTTTTTTCAATCCAATTTCACCACCGCCACTTCCGCGCGCAATCCCGTACTTCCAAACTTCTGCAGGAAATGTAGCGCTGCAGTGTCCAACGCGTCTTTTACCGCTCCTTTGTCGCTGTTGGACACCCATGTCGGACACCCATCTTGAAAGGTTACCATAAGCACCATACTATAAATTTTAAGCAGATGTACAAATAGGCTAAATCAGTCAAGTGGTTGTCCATAGGTTCCTTTAAACCCCAATCAATCAAGGGTTTAATTTAGCACCTATGTTGTTAATGCCTTCTGAAAAAACACACACACACACGCACTTTTAGATTCGCTGACTGATCATTGTATGGGCAATGGCTACGGTGGCTCGCTTTCACAGTTAAAGGGACCCTGAAGCAAGTTTGCTTTTGTACAAACCTACTCACTCGTTAGGGTTGGGCCTTCTGATCATTGAGGGACACATTTAAGCGCTCCGCGTAATTTATTATAAGGTTTTAAAATGTGCATTGTTACCGATCGCAGTGACGCCGCTTCCCTGAGCTTTCAGCAGCCCCATCCCGGTTGACGCGTTTGGCCCAACTGACCAGGAACATTACTGCCGTGTTGAGGCGAACTGCGCTCGCCTCAACACGGCAGTAAGCTACTGGCAGTCAGTAAGCTAGTCCGGCGCGGTACATATGACAATACCCCCCCCCCCCCTTCCCCCGCCTACACACACACACACACACACAAAAAAAAAAAGAGACGCTGTGTCTACCATTACCTGTCTTCACTGTCTTCCTCAGTGTTTGCCCTTTTCTATTTCCAGTCACAATAGTAACCGACACAGGCTACTGACGCCGTCCATGGTATCTTGTGGGAATAGTAAAATCATTTTCATTTGAGCTTTTATTTTTATTTTTTTTCAGGGGCGACTTAGTAGCAATCGAGCGCATTGCGTACGAGCTGTGCGAGGATCAGGCCAGAGAAGGCGTCGCCTACTTCGAGGCGCGCTACTCACCGCACCTGCTGGCTTCGAAGGAGAAGAGTGTTACGCCGGCCCTGGTCATCCAAGCGGTCAGTCGTGGGCTCCAAAGGGGAGAGCACGACTTCCGCATCAAAGCTCGATCCATACTAACCTCCGTCTGGGGAAACGACGGTAATCTAGGCTTATCATCTTCGATAACACAGTGGATGATTGATATGTGTTGATCATCCGGTTAATATGTTATCAATTTGCTCGCTATTAACTTTTTTTTCATGAGGAAGCTCGAATGCCTTTTTAGGCAACCATTCTGCTAAGATTTAAGAGAAAGCTTTAGCTCGGGGCCAGTGATAATTTACATATTCAAGTACATGTAAAATGCAGAAATGCATTTATGAAACAACCTCTTCACCGATTTAAATTAAATTAGTTGTGTATGAAAGAAAAAAAGTCAGTTCGAGTTACTCTAGCAAGCAGAATCCTTATTTATGGCTTGGATTATTTTACAAAAGTTTCAAAAACTGGTAAGCCAATAAATAAATAAATAAATAAATAAATAAATAAATAAACTTGAAGCACGAAAGTTACTCATCCGTAAAATGACGGTGCACCAAAAACAGATATTGCAGTTCTTAACTGCATCAGTTAGAGTATATACGGACAGATTTGATATATGACTTGACGGCTAATCTGAAATTGATACAATGTTAGTGCAGATTTTGTAGTTCTACTCACAAGTTAGTGCTTTATTTCAGAGTGACGTATAATACATTATATTATCCACTTTAGATGTAGTATTATTAAGTGCAGTTTACAAAATTGGGACATTGTTTTTCATATTTCTGATGCCTTACAGCAATTGTAAGCTTGATGCTCATCATCATCATAATCATCATCATCATCATCGTCATCATCAGACTAGCTAGACCCACTGCAGGGCAAATGCCTCTCCCATACTTCTCCAACTATCCCGGTCATGTGCTATTTGTGCCTATGTTGTCCCTGCAAACTTCTTAATCTCATCCGCCCATCTAACTTTCTGCCGCCCCGTGCTACGCTTCCCTTCTCTTGAAATCCAGTCCGTAAGCCTTAATGACCATGGGTTAACTTCCCTCCTCATTACATGTCCTGCCCATGCTCATTTCCTTTTCTTGATTTCAACTAAGATGTCATTAACTCTCGTTTGTTCCCTCACCCAATCTTCTCTTTTCTTATCCCTTAACGTTACACCCACCGTTCTTCTTTCCATAGCTCGTTGCGTCTTCCTCAGTTTAAGTAGAACCCTTTTCGTAAGTCTCCAGGTTTCTGCCCCGTAAGTGAGTACTGGTAAGACACAGCAGTTATACACTTTTCTCTTGGGAGATAGTGGCAACCGGCTGTTCATGATCTGAGAATGCCTGCCAAACGCACCCCAGCCCATTCTTATTCTTCTGATTATTTCCGTCTCATGATCCGGATCCGCGGCCACTACCTGCCCTAAGTAGATATATTCCCTTACCACTTCTAGTGCCCAGCTACCTATCGTAAATTGCTGTTCTCTTCCGAGACTGTTAAACATGACTTTAGTTTTCTGCAGATTAATTTTTAGACCCACTCTTCTGCTTTGCCTCTCCAGGTCAGTGAGCATGCATTGCAATTGGTCCCCTGAGTTACTAAGCAAGGCAATATCATCAGCGAATCGCAAGTTACTAAGGTATTCTCCATTAATTCTTATCCCCAATTCTTCCCAATCCAGGTCTCTGAATACCTCCTGTAAAAATGCTGTGAATAGCATAGGAGAGATTGTATCTCCCTGCCTGACGCCTTTTTTTTTGGATTTTGTTGCTTTCTTTATGGAGGACTATGGTGGCTGTGGAGCCGCTATAGATATTTTTCAGTATTTTTTCATACGGCTCGTCTACACCCTGATTCCGTAATGCCTTCATGACTGCTGAGGTTCCGACAGAATCAAACGCTTTCTCGTAATCAATGAAAATTACATATAAGGGTTGGTTACATCCCGCACATTTCTCTATTACCTGATTGATAGTGTGAATATGGTCTATTGTTAAGTAGAATTTACGAAATCCTGCTTGGTCCTTTGGTTGACAGAAGTCTAAGCTGTTCCTGCTTCTATTTGCGATTACCTTCGTAAATACTTTGTAGGCAACGGACAGTAAGCTGATCGGTCTATAATTTTTCAAGTCTTTGGCGTCCCCTTTCTTATGGATTAAGATTATTTTGGCGTTCTTCCAAGATTCCGGTACGCTAGAGGTCATGAGGAATTGCGTATACAGGGTGGCCACTTCTTCTAGAACAATCTGCCCACTATCCTTCAACAAATCTGTGGTTATCTGATCCTCCCCAGCTGCCTTCCCCCTTTGCATAGCTCCCAAGGCTTTCTTTACTTCTTCCGGCGTTACTTGTGGGATGTGGACCTTGATAGTATCGTGTTTTTAAATATCGATATTTTCAACCATTTTTGTAAAAGAATTAACGGCCTGAGTCAAAACTGCTTGCTGCTGTCACTAGATTTGAACTTTTCCAGTTAACTGCAACAAACCTCATGAAATTCAGTGCACTGTTTGACGAGAAAAATGATTTATCCTTTCCCATGTATTTAGATGGAAGCCCCCGAGCTAAAGCTTCCGCTTAAACAGAAAGAAAAGTGACTCTTGCGGGAATTTTTTTCGTTGAGGCTTTAATGTTATTTGCGAAAATTGATAAAAATTGCATAATAAATATAAATACAGCTTCTTTTGTGCAGCTCCTACTTCGCAAAGATAGCGGACAAGCTGTGCAGATTTCATGATTAATCGGGGAAAAAGAAATGTTTTTTTTGTGATAGGTACTTCATGCACCAATAGACAAAATGGTAACAAACTTATTAAAAGGTGGCGATGCATCAAATACAAACTTTGCATGATTGAAATTTATTGAAAGGCGTGGTAAAATAGGGCGCAAATTTGAAATTTTTAAGAAGACGCACGTTTAAAGCCAACAGCCCACCGAGTGTAGTTTCCATACCCCAGGGATGTTAGATGTCAGGAAAATGAACAATAATGGGCACCCATTTGGCTAGTGTCCCAACACCAGGTGACCTGAGAAGCACCATCAGTGGATGGCTGCAGAGAAGATCTATCGGAAACAAATAAACGTAAAAAAAAGGATGGTCCACTCAGTCATGCAACTTTGGATAACAGGACACTTTAGCTGACCTTGAAGCGTGAAAGACATCAGGAATGAATTCACTTCCAAAAATTCAGCTGTTTGTTATGTGTGAATGCCTGAGAGAGCGCTTTTGATACATGTTCCGATTAGGGAGAACCAGATAAGCAAATTGCATGCTGCTATGTGGATTCCGTGAGGGAGAAATCATGTCCGTGAGAGAGAAACCAGTCAGGCGGCAACCTTAGTAAATGAATTTGCCCATGATTGCACACGTGCGTGCATATGCACACACAAACACAGACAGACAGGCAGGCAGGAACTCCTGCCCCTCCTCCCATTTCCTGTATTCCTCGTAACGTGTTCCTGTAGCAGTTGTACGTTGTGTGAAATGCTAAGAGAAACGTTTCTGCGTCATCACAAAACTCTTGTGTCGCAAATTTTATGCAGCATGTGCCAGGCTTGCCGAGAAACTTTGACACATGATGTTCTCTTAATTAGCCTTGCAGAATCGCAGATATTGTAAAAATGTCAAGTCCTCTATGTTTTATTTATTATTTTATTTCCTTCTCTTTTTCTTTCACTCTTGACTAGAGCAGAATGAAAGAAAACCTACCTATTTCCTCATGTAAGCATTTCTTCAAACATTTCAGAATGGACCATCGATTGCTTGAGACTGTGTGAGGAGCACAATGGCATTGGTGTCGTTGGAATTGATATTGCAAAGGACGAAGTGCAGACCCCTGGCTACACGGCTGTAGAGGCCCAAGTCTTCCAGGTTTACCTCGAGTTTCTTTTTCTTTAATATATGGAACTACTGAGCAGTGCACATGTTGTCTTCTTTGATTGACCTGTTTTACCTAGCATACACTCACATTGATGAATTCAATTCATTTGGCATCGTAAAAATGTAACCTAGCTTAGTACTTCCCCTTGGTATTCCTTTGAAAATGTGGTGCTCTTGCTTTCCTTAATTTGCCACTAACCTAATCGAGAACATGTATCTCTCTGTTCTTCCCTTTTGGATCGATCACAGAGAGCGAAGCAGTTGGGCGTCCCAAGGACAGCACATGCTGGTGAAAGCGGCACCTACTCAACCGTGCGAGATGCCATAGTCAACCTAAACTGTGACCGTGTAGGACACGGATACCGTGTTTTCCAAGATCCGACGGGCGAGACATACGAGCTGGCTCGCAGGCAGAACATTCATTTCGAAGTGTGTCCTTACTCCAGTGTTCTTTCCGGAGGTTGCCCGCTGGGCACCCAAAGGCACTCCATAGTCCGGTGAGGCTGACGATAACAAGTGTCAAGCGTGTTACATCTTGTCTTCTCGTGCAAAAATAGTTAAGGACAGACGGTTAAGAAACACAGATATTCAGTGTCTTTGTAATAATACGTGATACTATACCGGAATGATGTAGATGCACCCTCGCTAGACTCATCAGCAGTCGTGTTGGTTGTTTGAAATAGCTGGTGCATACATTTTGCTGCCTACATTGCTATGGCAACGATGGAATCTGCGTGATGTTTAGCTATCGAAACCCAAGCAAGACATCTGTGAAATTGACCTACAGAGAGCCATGTATCAGCATGTTTAACTTGCCGAAAATTATATGGCAGCGTGAGTGTGAAGGCACTCTGAAAAACGATGGATCCTCTGGCTGGCTTTTATCGACAGAATTGATTTGAAGAATTTCAACAGTGTACACAGTTGTGCTCACCAAGGTATTACAGGAAAGACTTGCAAATCAGATTAACTTAAATACCGTAGATGTTGTTCATTTACTGTCGACGTTGGTAATCGTAGCTGCCGTGCTCTCCGTCATTAGTAGCACCCAAACCATTTTTTCAGGAGTTGTACAAACCTGCTTTTAGTAGTGTCTCCCAAAGGCACCGAGAGTGGTTGACCTTAAAATGAACGAAAGAATAAAGCGCTTTAGTAGAAAGGATGTGGTTGGTGCATGGCCTGATTATGGAAAGATAGATTGTCACTTTTTATGATCTTTTCATGCATTTAGCCTACTCTTGTTCACGATTGCATTGACATTACTGCTGAGGTGTATAATTTGTCATCTTTATGGAGTTAGCTTTAGGCTTGTGTTCCCTACACAACACAATAACATGAGCATGTTTCCATGCATGACTTCAAAAGCTACTGAAAGTATGACGCGAACATACATATGACGTACATTTATAAGATAGATGAGAGAAAACCTGCAAAAAAGGGAATTCTTTACAAGTGAGTACACTCGCAGGAAAGCGTACTGACCGCTGATTAAACCTTGGTCACAACAACAGGTTGGAATCGTAGTTGTTTCGCTGCAAAAGAGGTTACAAATCCATTAATGAAGTAGTTTTGTGCATCTAGTGAACTGTATGCCTTTATTTGCTGTAGTATAAGAAAACAAGAACCTAAGACACCAAGGACAACGAAGGTGAAATTCCTTGTACTTACTAATTGACTTAAAGAAATGATAAATATAACAGAAATGAAAGTGGATGAAAGAACAACTTGCCACGTGTGAGGAACGATCGCACGTCATCGCATTACGTGTGCGACGCTCTACCAATTATGTAGATCAGTAGAGCATCGCACGCGTAATACGAAGACGTGAGATCGTTCCCCACCTGCGGCAAGTTGTTTTTTCATCCACTTTCATTTCCATTATATTTATAATTTCTTTAATTCAATTAGTAAATACAAGGAATTTCTCCTTTGTTGCTCTTGGTGTCTTTGTTGGCTTCTTAAGCTATGATTAATAAATATCGGGCCCCTCCGTTAACCCCCTTTCTTCTCGTTCATTTGCTGTAGTGAAACATAACTCGTTCCCAAAAGCAAACAGTTAATGATGTTCACCTGCTTCTCCTGATGTGTAGGTTATATCTATCAACACTGGTGCACATAGGGATTTCAGATCCGTGCCGCGCTCTGGTAGGTTCGTTCGAGCAAGTTGAAGTACATGGGGAAGAATTCCGTTTGGCTCACATTAGTTTTCACCATACATATTCAAGCATTTGCAGGTTAGAACTTACTAAAATATTCATACTAAATATTCAGTACTTTTCAATGAATGGGTTGACTGCCACGACAATTTAGCCTTTAGCTTGCTGGTTGCTTAAATATTTAGTTATTAGTTGATTGGCAGGATATTGTGACACAATGAAACAGTCCATCTTGCACTGGAGATAGCGTACATTATGCTAGTGTATAAATGGTATATTATAAATGTTCTTGTTTTCAGCTTTGCCGAGGATAATGTTAACTTCTCCATCAACAAGGATGACAGCACTATTACGGGAAGTACATTGGATCTCGAGTATGCATTCCTTAAAGAACTTGGCCTGACTGAAGCCCACATTATTAGAGCGGTGAGTTCCCTGTGTAATTTTTTGATGGGCATATGATAATTTTGGTGCATGTTTTCTTCATCTCTCTAGAATATAAATGCTGCCCGATCATGTTTCCTGCCACGCACGGAAAAGGAAGATCTGCTTCAGCATCTCTTCAGGGAATACGGAATCTCATCTAAGAAAGTTGCGTAAATAAAATAAAGGTTTGTTCAAGTTGTTCGCCATCAATGCATATGATCACAATGTCAAGGACTTCACAAGTACCCACAGTATAGTAGCCATGGCTTGCAAGGTGTTCGACATAGTTTATGTGATCTAAATTTGTAATAAGGCGAGCAGAAAGAACATGGCGGCACTACTAGTCGCAAAGAACTATAGCACAAAGTACAGTTTGGAAAAAAAATTTCTTGTGCTGGTTTTACTGTAAAAAGGAACCTATTTCTCGCCATTCAGAAATGAAGTGATGGAAGATACATGGAACAAGGAGCACATATTGTGCCAGAGTTTTTTTGGATGTTTCTTGTTTTTGTGCAAAAAAAGTTATATATTGAGCACATAACACTTAATCAATTGTACAAACAATTCATTGTGTACACTTCGCTGTGTGTTCACAGACCTTTCAGTGCATTTATTGAAGTACCACTCATATGAAAGTTGTCTGCTCTTCATTACAAAGGATTGCTATCTCTTGCATCTCTGTTAAAGTGCATATAATTCGCATTCACACGGACACATGTATGCACACACTCAAACGCTGATTTGAGACACATTACCAAAGGGCAGCTGCATCTACAGTAGGGTAAAAGTTTAGAAAAAAAGGGGCATTTACTCCTCCAAGGCGAATGCACACGAGCCTCCATCAATTGGCGATCGCTCTAGACTGACATCACGAGCCGCACAAATTACGCGATTTAGAAGCACGTTCTTTTGAGCGGGATTATTTTAATAGCGGAGGCATTCGGCTGTCGCGCTTTGGTCACCTGGGCAGGGCCTCCCCTTTCTTATAAAGTTGCACCCGACTATAATGTTCTCTACATATTAATCTTAAAATAGAGATTGCGTTGGGCTAAAGAAAACTTTGGTATAAAAGAGCCTAAAGATTTGGGAGCACTTTGGCTTCATTCAACTCCAGTTTGTTCAGGCTAGAATACACTATTCATTATTGTGCAATGTGTAGCTTTGTTACAATGAGCATCGTTATGTTTCTTCATCGTATGATTTGCTAGGTGCAGGATTTTTGGTTTTCACACACTCTGTTTAAAATTGCCTAATCAAGGCACTTCTAATGTCTCCATAATGGATTCGGTAAAGCTTGAGAGGTGACACTCCACCTTTTTAGTCTTCAACAGCTTTTTGCCGGTGTGCGGACTTGTGTTGTTGGAGATGAAAATCTGACTCCAATGCTTTGCAGTGGGCAGTCTCGTGAACCTTTCAGTGGTCATTGTTGCACCAACTGTCTAAACTTGTACAGCAAGGAACACAAAACAGTAGAAGCACATATTGAAAGTTTTCTGGTTCCACCATCTTCGTGGTTGTGGTTCGTGGCATTTTTCACCAGCAATTCCCTCTTTGGAAGTCCATTCACTACTGATAATCCGGAAGCAAGTTCGTCTGTGCTTTCTGTCCATGCTAGTCATCCACTTCCGATGTCTGCAAAGGTCGGAAGGAAAAGTTAAACATTTTGAAGTTGAAAAGGTTAGTTTAGCAAACCATAGCACTACCAACACTGTTTCATATTTTACTTTGCTGCTGCTTTATGCTTGGTCAGAAAAAAAGTAAATTGGCATTGCAATAATTCTGAAATGATTGTGTTGATGGGCACCGCACACGTAAATAGCCCTGTGTTGGCGAACTCATAAGTTGAGACTTACTCATCTCACTCAAACCGAGAGTCATTTGCGAGTCTGACTCTAACTTTGCCACAGTGAGTCTATGCGTGTGCAAGTCTGAGTGACCTTGGGCAGGCGCTAGGAGGTTCAAGGCTAAGTGAGTTGCGTGCAGTGTTGCCGTTTCAGCAATTTTGTTACTAGATTTAGCGACTTTCTTCTTGCTTTAATGTCAACTTTTGCTGTTTCGTGACTGACAACATTCTTTAGGAACATTACTAAGGTGACGAGATGTCTCGATTGAAACTGGACATGTCCTGCAGCTTTACTGCCCTAGTCCTGCTGTCCCACGGTTTACATGTGGGGCGCTGTTTTGTCCCGCTTTGACTTTTCTGAATCCAGAATTGTCCAGAAATGGCTGCCCTATGCCTAATCGGCTATTCACTTTCTCAGTTGTCGTTGCACCACCTTCAAATAGATGTGAGGGGCACGTGGCAAAGCAGAGCACTGATGATGATGATGATTTATTGTCATTCCCTTTAAAATGGAGTGGTAGTTAATGGTCACCTAGCCTACCTTAGCTAATCACATACTCTATATATATTTATCAGTCTAAAATTTTTTTCAGTCTCGTTACTGTCTTATCTTTTCCTTAAGCCCTATCTTGCACCTTGTACAGTTGCTTATGCTTGCAATGGATCCAGTCCTATCAATTTATACCCTTATTTTTTCACCAATGCTCTAAATGTCTCTTGCTTAACTACCTCGACTGTTAAGGCTTCTATCCGCTTTAAATCTCGGCATTTCTTGATGTTGGAGATTTCGTACGGCTGTCGCTAGGTGAATTCCTTCACATTTCATTAGGATGTGCCAAGTTGGTCTACGGATTTTTGCTTCAGCATGCACATTCCTTATCCTATTGCGAATACTTCCTCCGGTATGTTCTTGTTCGTTGGCAATCAGCTCAGGCTTCAAATAGTAAGGCACTGCCCTTTGTGTTATGATACAAATTTTCCTTTCTAATCTCTTTCTTGCCAGTCTTGTAAATCGCCATGGACCTTTTTATTTTCATCCTTTGCATTCAATTAACTCTCTCTGTTTCTCACTTTCTTTTGGATGTCCTGTGGTTTTATATTGACTCGTGTACTTGTTTATCTTTTTTCGGGTGACCGCTTTTCACCCTCTAACAAATGTTATCGCTCACCGCGGGACGCACCCATATATATCGGAAGTTTCTCCAATGTCATCGATTGTTCTAGGTGTCCTCTGTTGTCACCGAAGCTTGCGTACTCTTGATTGCATGTGCGACGCGAATTGTGTACAACTTTCTGGAAGACATCCGGGCACCAGCGATTACTCTGGGACCTTCGATGACTCATGTATAAAGCCGACGCGCTTGACCAGCAGATCAGATTTCGATGATTGCCGACTGTGTTCGCAGCTATCGTTCTCCTTTAAGTGTAGCCTGTTTTTTGTAGGCACAGGTTCGCCCGATAAAAGTTTCGTCTTGTACAGTATTGCTACTTTCTTTGCCGTCACTACTACGTGACACTACTTACACATTTAGTTACCTTTTACCTAGTTGCCAACTACCTTAACGTCTTCCTCCATTCTGTATCTACGCTTTTGATTTACATACTTGTGCACCTAAGCCACCCATTTATTTTCATCCAAGTTCCTGCGTCCTTCAAAAATAATTTTCTCTGGACTTCTCTGACATCAAAAGAGGGCCCAACCCATGTCTCCCTTCGCTGCTTCATTTGTGGATTTATCGTGGGCCACCAAGGCCACTCAGCCTCGCGTTCTTTGGTTAAATCCAACCCTGACACGTCGTCTGACTTTAAGCACAGAATGACATTCTGGAATGTTAGCTCTGGCTTATTTATTGTAGCCCAAAAGTGCGCCATGTTTCATTATTGCTGCATTCTGCTTTCCCTTCATTGTTGTTTCTGCATGCCAAAAGTGAGGCAGTAGTACCTGTGATGCGATGTTACAATCGTTCGGAAAGGGAATCCTTTGTGTGATTGGTCATAACCGAAGAGCCCCAAGCGTTCATGCATTTAAGGACGGTACGCTGTAATCTTATAATGGTTTCAAAAGCGAACCGCTTGCATGTTCTCGCATGATTGATCAGAATCGCATTTGGTCAGCAAAGGCTCCAACCTGAAAATTTTCTACATCCAGCAATAATGAACTTCTCAATGGCTTAGCTAATGAAACGTAGCCCAGCCATAATGCATATAACACGTCGTCTTCATGTCGTCTTCCCGGTCTTACATTTATGGGGTGCTGTAAACACATGTAATAATAATAAATGCCTTGCATTCCTTCCACATGTAGGTGTACGGCTGTTTTTGTGGCATAGTTGATATGATGCTTTGATAACAACCTCATAGGACTTTTTGTCAAGTAAGTCTGAGGGTGCATGTCTTAGGAAGTTGATGCTTAGTGAAGTCGAGCAAGCCTTGAATCTGTGATTCCATGAGTTTACGTGCGCCCATGATTCCATCAGTTGCATGGAGCCCATGATTTCATTAGTTTGAGTGAGTTGGTCAATCTATCGACGCGAGTGAGCGATGTAGAGTGGGTATTATTTAATGCACTTGGCTGAAGCTCATTTTGGTTAATTTGAATTGTAATGACTTTGGTAGGACCCGTTTTTGGCGAGCGAGTATGAGTGGCCTAGCTAGGTCAGACTTTGTGTAGCGTGAGTGGGCTAGCTGATTCTGATTTTGGTGAGTTCATTCTGATCCATCATTAAGCGAATGGTATATATTTGTCTGTGTCAGTTCTGTTTGCTTTACAGACCAATGTAAATCAAAATGTTCTCTTTCAAGAAATATATTCCTTGGCTTTTATACCCCGTATATTGTAGTATCATTCATGTCTAATAAAAGGTGGACGAAGTAATATTTTTCTGCCTTGAGGATAGTTCAGCTTTAGGTGCGGTTTTTCACTGAATGCAAATGAGGTTAGAAAATCATGAATGCTCATATATAGTGGGATGACTACGCATTATTGGATTGCCGCCATCGTGTTAGGGACACTGGAAAATGAAGTTGGATAAATTTAATATATCATACTGTGTAATTGAATGATTGTTGACTTCTGTTAAAGAATAATTCCCATTTCCATATGCGTAGCAGCATCCACACTCTTTTATGCCTAGGAATATGTTTCTGCAGCTAAAAGCTTCAAGCACGCAGGCTGCATTTTTACGTGCGGCTTGCATGACCTTTCCGCGTTAAATTCTCCCTAATCCGCCTGTACTTAAACAGTTGTAGCCTCTTCTGTGAAAACAATGATCTATGCCAGGACATGTACGTACTGCGTATATACTGCGTACTACGTATGTACTACTGTGGCCTGAGACTACAGCAGTCTGAGACGTCTGTGCATGATGACTGCAATGACTGCCATCCACATCTTCAGCTAGGCCATACATTGCGATTGCTTTTGTTCTCGAACCTCGTCGTGTCAGATGACCATGCGCTGCACGTCGTCCCGGTTGATGTGCCTCGTCATGGTCCTCTTGTCTGAAGATGTCCCACAGCTGCTTCTCCCGCTTCCGGCACTTGGCAGAAATGTTACGATGCGATGACCCGGTCCTCCGGATGCGCTCCGATCAATGCGGATGTGCTCTGGGGGCAGGTACTCCTCCTGTTCGTTTGTTAAGAAACAGGGCGATAGTTGGAAGAAAATAGCACCCTCAACGGTGTTCACAAAAATGTAGTGTTGTCTCGTCTTGGCAGGATGAGCCATTGGAATAACAAGACGTCATGGCCTGCCAAAAGCTGCAGCTAAATGGTGAAACGTAATTTATTTGTCATGCTTGTGGTGCACATTGTTGCTTTATATAGTGACAGTGGGAGTTTTTACAGGGGATTTTCGTATTGTCTGATAACAGTTTCACATAAACAGAAACCGAGGCGAGTACATGGGGCAGATGGTTGCTTAATATTTAACAGGCCTGCAATACACGCACCATCGCTGGTGAAGTTCATGTTGCTGTGTCATTTTCTGCTGCCAGCTGCTGAGTCAATGATAGGTTGTTAGGTTTCTGCTGCGATGGATGTTGCGAAACCTCGTTATAACAAAATGGTTTATAACTAGCCAGTGAATAAAACGAAGTAACTGCAATTTCCCTTCATATTATTACGGGAACCCATGCATCTAAATCCTAGTTTCAACAAAGCAAAAGCTTTTAAATTGATATAATGAACCTTGTAGCTCAAAACGTAAACTTACTGAACAATTTGCGCCGATTAGGTCGACACGTGGCACCGCACAACGCTACTTGTAATTCATGTGAATCAGAATGTTTAAAACTCCCGCGATCTGGCGTCTACCTGGCAACACACCAAGCTTGCCTAACGTGTTCAGTAGGCAGTTACAGAAGCACTCTACCGCTGCCGGCTCGCGCCGCGCCCTGCCAACGTCGGTGGCTCCCCCACTCTGGTGCGCGCGTCCTGCTGCGCCTTGGCCGAAGGAGCGCGTGGCTTGCGGTATGCTAAGGCAGGTGTGGTGCATGGCAATGTGCTGCAGATTCCCAGGCAAGGGATGGTATTATATTGTCACGTGGTGGTGACGTTGAAGATGCGTTGAAGATGCGCCCGTTAAATATAAGTACACGTGTCAATATAACAATCAGTTTCTGCTCCATTCGTTTTTCCCACCTTCAGTAGCGCTTGCAAAACTCCGCCCCCGTTATCGCTTGGGCTCGGCAGGATCGACGAATGATAAAGAATGGTAAATGAAATGGGTCCTACAAATTACGTCTAGTGCTCAGGTTCTCAGCTGTGCACATCAGCGACTCTTCATCATGCCGACGGACACTGCTAGCCCTCAATTATGTGCGGCCCCCGTCACTGGACACCTGCACGAAGAGATTGCCTTTCAGTATCGTTTATAAGCATCCGCTTGCGTACGGTGATGAGCGCTGTACAAAATAGGAGGTTTGCTGCGCTCTGCCGACGCGCTCACGAAGCTTGAACACGCACAATGAAGGCGAAGATGGACTAACGCTGACACTTGCATTAGAGAAAATCGTATCGCTAACAAAGTGGCAGGAAACAATCATTCGCTGTGAATCGGCGGAGGGCAGTGGGCTTTTGCATAGGCTTTCCCAACAGTTACTAAAACTAAACCCTGCCTTTCCTGGAGGCCAATGTCGGCCATCAGAGTGGACAATCATTATAACGAATTAAGGGACAGAACGAATTGCGCCTCCACCTTAGATTTCGTTATACCGAGTTTTTACTGTATGTAAAGTAGGTAGGTTCAGTTCAAGAAACCAGAATAGTCAAAATCGATATGGCTATGTACACAGAAATGTCTTAATTCACCATTGCTAACGCTTGAAGCCTGCTTTAGGAGGTTATCGATAGGGAGTGAATCATATCGTTCTATCGCGCTGCGCTTTAGACAACTGTACTATGTCGTGATAGCCCGTTAAATCGTCGCACCAAGTCTGTCTTAACATAGGAGCTTGCAATAAGTCGAGGCGAGATTTTCCTGCAAAGTCTGTCAGGCTTAGGTATTTCTAAAAAAAAACATATTAAGTGCTTGGACATCATCTCATAGAAAGAACAAATGCAGCAATGCAAAGTATTAGCCTTTAGTAACGATTCGCAGCATTCCAGCTTATACCACAGAAATGGGCACTGTTCGGACGACAGTATTTGCTTGAAGAGAAAACCAAAACCTTCCTAAAGTGCATAAGTCCCCGTTTGTATAGTCGCTATTCGTAGTTACTTAACCACTGATCTCATGATATCCACTGAAGCCCGACAAAGCCTAGCAGAAGCTCTATTCACAGGTTGAATGGCCTGGTTAATATAGAAAAGGGTTGTACTCATCACATTACGCGCCGACACGGTACCGTGTAGTATTAACGTACGAGAAGAAGCAATAGCTCCATTGTGCTAGTACATCTTACCTCAACCTCAAGAGCTTCCATATCGTCGATGGGAACATCGACTTTTGTGTCCATGCTCTCCTGTATCTCAACAGCTCCTCCCGTGTCGGAAAGGAATTGCCTCGCTCGGAAAACACCTCCATTGTCTGAGGAAAAAAACAACGAGGCTTCATGCAAAACATATTTAATGTATGCATTGGCGGCATTCAAAAATCCCTACACTGCAATAAGTTTTTTTTTATTCAATAACTACTGCAGCCACGTGAGAGCTTCCAAGAGGAGGAGGCAATATTTTCTTAGCATGTGGTAGCTACAGTTAGTGCAGCTTAGTCAAAGAAATGATTTCGTGCACGAAATAGCTTCTGGAGAACGTTTCGGATTGTACTTTTCTTTGACGCATGAGTGCGATTAATTCGTGTTGATACTTGATTCTGCGAAAGGTTCTTTTTTTTTGCACTATGCAGAGTTCCAAGAAATCGCCTATGGCAGTTTGAACTGGATTATTTGAAGAGATGGACATTGCGAAATAAAAATGCCTAATCGACTGGTTAACAGTTCCATTAGGTGTTTTACTAATTACATTAAGACATCCGGCGATCTACGAATTGTAGCCCGGGAGTTTGTGAGTGATATTGACTTTATGTGCTCTTAAACGGGCTAGTTCGTTGCGAGATTTTTTATTCATCTTACTAGCGCGATATAAACGGGACATACAGGGTTTATGGCGTCTGCCTCGCTTCTTTCTGCCCCAATTTCTATCGCACTGGTAACATATGAACCAAGAAGGTGGCAGGTAAAACGTAAAACTATTCCAATCTGTTTTTATTCCAAATTGACCATCTGTTACCATAATGAGTTTAGACTGTCTACAGACGGTCTATAGACTTTCTTATAGACGACCTTGCCTTTCTATAGATTTTGTCTTTTGTTGATACAAAGTCTATAGACTGTCTATCGATGAAAGTCGATAAGGTTTCTATTTCTTTTTGTCTACTCACATTCTATAGGCCATGTATAGAAAAAAGTCGACAAGATGTTTGTTTATTTTTGTCTATGTCCCCTCTATGGACTACCTACAGACGAAAGTCGATACACTCTCAAGTTTTGTTCATACCTTGCTTATAGAATGTCTATAGGCGAGACTTGAAAGTTTTTATTGCTTTTTGCCTACTCTCATTCTATAGATGGTCTATAGAAAAGTCGATAAGGTGTTAAATATTTCTGTCTATTCCCAGTCTATGCATTTCTTCACAGACACACACAGACACACACACACACAAATATATATATATATATATATATATATATATATATATATATATATATATATATATATATATATATATATATATATATATATATATATATATATATGTATGCGCTACTGGCCGCTCGAGGCACATTACGTGTATTCGTGGGCTTCTTTCATGCTCGGAAAAACACTTATGGAGCACGAGTTGAGCAACAGAAAGCTGTGTCGGGAGGTTATCATGTTGCTCTACAATGTTCTCATTGACACTTTTAATCTAATTGTGATAATTGAGAAGTTGATTAATTGAGACTAATGATCTAATCAGGGGGAATGAAAAAAAATAATCCGAATATTTCCAAGCGATGGCAAACAACATTATCTTGGTTCTCTCCAGCGACGTAGCATTTGCATATTTTAAGGTCTGGCTCAAATTAAGTGTAACACCACGTATGCTTTGCAATTAGAATTATTCTCCATGGTTTCCTATATCCCCGCCGATGAAGGCCATATGGTTGGACGTCACCAAAGGTCACGTTAGCTTGAGCGAATACCGTATACCGTATACCAACTGTAGTAAGGCGTGAGATGAAGTAGAGAACAGCCGATTCTGTAAAAGTCGTATTGCTTCCGCTTTACATGACGTCTATAGATTGACTGTAGACAAAAGTCGTTAATTTCGGCGCAGCCCGTGTACGCTGCAACCAAGGGTATACGGAGCTACATTAGATATAAGCCGCTGAAGTTGTGTACTGTTGAGACTACTGTAGAGCCTATTTGGTGACTTTAGTATACACATAGTGGATACCTTCGCATTTGTTGACCACATGGTATGATCTACGTAGTCGCTCTCGGCAATCCCAAGACAGTCTTTACAGTTATCATAGAAAGACTTTTGCGTCAGTAGAATAAAGAAAACAAAACGCCGATGTTAATCATGGTAATATATGTTATGAACGCCTAGATTAGGTACAAGCGGATTCGAAACAGGCAACAAGCTATCAGGTCAGAGCCTCGTAATGTTCGTAGCTGACAACGCAGACTTTGTCAGTGTGCGATGAACCGATGTCGCGCATGTGGTGTGTGTTCGTGTGTCGTCCGATTCTCAGATACTTTTCACGTTGTTTCATATCTCGGCTGCATCGCTAACACAGGGTAGTTTTTCGTTGGCTAATATCCTGCACTATAAACTCAACAAAGTTTCTCATTTACTTAAGATATGCTCCAAATCCTCTGAGCCCACCCAGTCCTTCTCAGGTAATATGCCTGCGCGGCCACGCATATGAGTACGTCTTTGCTGTACTGATTGCTCTGACCTGTCATCGGAACAGAAAATTTGCACTAACATGTGTGCAGGTATCCCATTTGGCGGTATGCTGGAAGATATGCTAGAAATTCACTGTGTCACTCATCGTAATTGGCGATAATGTAAGTGCCTGACCGACCCTGTAAATGCTTTTACAAACAGCGCATTCGTCCAAGTGTGCGTTCCAGTTCCATACGATAGCCCACAGCGTTTGGAATACAACGTGCAAGCGCATTTCCTTCATCCATGAAAAAAAAAACGAAAAATGGAAAAGAAAAGCTAGCCTTGCCGCGCGCATGGCGCGAAGAGAGAAAGAGACAAAATAAATGAAAAAGAAAAAGGCACTTGAACTTCTTGGAGCGCTCACACCCTCGGAGCCCTGAGCGCCTGCGCATGCGCAATGGCAGCAACGGCGGTGCGCCATCTATCCGCGTTAATTTGAATTTTCAACAAGTGGGCCAGGCCAAAACCGCCTGGCGAGGCACGTGAACGTTTGTTGCAGTGGTGTGAGGGTCTGCCTGAACCTTGGTGTCTTTGTATGCGTATCTTCTTTGTGGCATCACACGTCAACTACACTGAACGGTAAGTTTTAGCAAATATGTTTTCCGGCAATAGGTCCCGATTAGGTGAGCGCATTTCGTAGCGCGAACCGGCTGCGTGTAGCGTAGGTGACTCGGGCGTAGTGTCGGTTTGTCCATGGTAGAGCGTATAAGCGTGACAGAACGAGGACGTAGAAAAAAACAGATACACAGAGACCGCGCTTCACTTTAAACTATAGGTTTTATTTTAGCACACATCGATAAATATTTACCGTACGAGCCGAAACAAACGTGACAGCAAAAAAGAACATTCAGTGGTGCATTTCGATGAACCGTACACGTGTGCAAGGCATGGCGAAAAGATCTACTCCAATGGTTACAAAGATAAGCTGAAGAATCGTACGTATGGTTTGTCGTTTGTGGGATTTCATAACGCGCTCTTGTTCTCGCTTCTTCTATATGGAATGTTTTAGGCAAGCGATTGCTCACGCTTACTGATTTTAGCGCCATAGTTGTTCATCATCATCATCATCATTATCAGCCTGGTTACGCCCACTGCAGGGCAAAGGCCTCTCCCATACTTCCCTAACTACCCCGGTCATGTACTAATTGTGCCCATGTCGTCCCTGCAAACTTCTTAATCTCATCCGCCCACCTAACTTTCTGCCGCCCCCTGCTACGCATCCCTTCCCTTGTGATCCAGTGCTTAACCCTTAATGACCATCGGCTATCTTCCCTCCTCATTACATGTCCTGCCCATGCCCCATTTCTTTTTCTTGATTTCAACTAAGATGTCATTAACTGGCGCTTGTTCCCTCATCCAATCTGCTCTTTTCTTATCCCTTAACGTTACACCTATCATTCTTCTTTCCATAGCTCGTTGCGTGGTCCTCAAATTAAGTAGAACCCTTATCGTAAGCCTCCAGGTTTCTGCCGCGTACGTTAGTACTAGTAAGACACAGCTGTTATACACTTTTATTTTGAGGGATAATGGCAACCTGCTGAACATTATCTGAGAATGCCTGCCAAATGCACCCCAGCCCATTCTTATTCTTCTTATTATTTCTGTCTCATGATCCGTATCCGCGGTCACGACCTGCCCTAAGTAGATATATGCCCTTACCACTTCCAGTGGCTCGCTACCTATCGTAAATTGCTGTTCTATTCCGAGACTGTTAAACATAATTTTAGTTTTCTGCAGATTAATTTTTAGACCCACTCTTTTGCTTTGCCTCTCCAGGTCAGTGATCATGCATTGCAATTGGTCCCCTGAGTTACTAAGCAAGGCAATATAATCAGCGGATCGCAAGTTACTAAGGTATTCTTCATTAACTCTTATCCCCAATTCTTCCCAATCCAGGTCTCTGAATACCTCCTATAAACACGCTGTGAATAGCATTGGAGAGATTGTATCTCCCTGCCTGACGCCTTTCTTTATTGGGATTTTGTTGCTTTCTTTGTGGAGGACTAGGTGGCTGTGGAGCCGCTATAGATATCTTTCAGTATTTTTACATACGGCTCGTCTACACACTGATTCCGCAATGCCTCCATGACTTCTGAGGTTTTGACTGAATCAAACGCTTTCTCGTAATCAATGAAAGCTATATATAAGGGTTGGTTATATTCCGCAAATTTCTCTATCACCTGATTGATAGTGTGAATATGGTCTATTGTAGAGTAGCCTCTTCGGAATCCTGCCTGGTCCTTTGCTTGACAGATGTCTAAGGTGTTCCTGATTCTATTTGTGGTTACCTTAGTAAATAGTTTGTAGGCAACGGACAGTCAGCGGATCGTTCTGTAATTTTTCAAGTCTTTGGCGTCCCCTTTCTTATGGATTAGGATTATGTTAGCGTTCTTCCAAGATTCCGGTACGCTCGAGGTCATGAGGCATTGCGTAATTAGGGTGGCCAGTTTTTCTAGAACAATCTGCCCATGATCCTTCAACAAATCTGCTGTTACCAGATCCTCGCCAGCTGCCTTCCCCCTTCGCATAGCTCCCAAGGCTTTCTTTACTTCTTCCGGCGTTACTTGTGGGATTTCAGGTTCCTCTAGACTATTCTCTATTCCGTTATCGTCGTGGGTGCCACTGGTACTCTATAAATCTCCATAGAACTCCTCAGCCACTTGAACTATCTCATCCATATCAGTAATGATATTGCCGGCTTTGTCTCTTAACGCATACATCTGATTCTTGCCAATTCCTAGTTTCTTCTTCACTGCTTTTAGGCTTACTCCTTTCCTGAGAGCATGTTCAATTCTATCCATAATATACTTCCTTATGTCAGCTCTCGTACGCTTGTTGAATAACTTCGAAAGTCCTGCCAGTTCTATTCTAGCTGAAGGGTTAGACGCTTTCATACATTCGCATTTCTTGATCAGATCTTTCGTCTCCTGCGATAGCTTACTGGTATCCTGCCTACCTGAGTTACCACGGACTTCTATTGCACACTCCTTAATGATGCCCACAAGATTGTCGCTCATTGCTTCAACACTAAGGTCCTCTTCCTGAGTTAAAGCCGAATACCTGTTCTGTAGCTTGATCCTTAATTCCTCTATTTTCCCTCTTACCGCTAACTCATTGATCGGCTTCTTATATACCAGATTCTTCCATTCCCTCCTCAGGTCTAGGCTAATTCGAGTTCTTAACATCCTATGGTCACTGCAGCGCACCTTGCCTTGCCATAGTTGATGTGCGTGAAAAAAAAAAAGGTGTTTTACCTTGATACTGAGCAGCCACTTAGCGGATTGTGTGTGTTGTGCAGCTTGTGTCGTAGATCTCATTTCGTGGCGCTCGATCGGGCTGCCATGAACGCTGCGCCGCATGTGTAGTGAAATTCTCGTGACACACTTTACGTACATACCTCGAAATTGTGTTAGCGTGAGGAATTTTCAAACAGAGGCGTGTTTGCGGGAAATGCATCAGCAGTGCGTGCGCGGCCTATTTCGTATACGGTAAAAGTAGCAGTATGTGAAAGGCTCCTGGCAACCTATATAAATAATTTTGGGAAGTTACCGCAAGCAAAACACGAGACTTGAAGTAAGGGACAACACGAAATGGTTAGATTCATGGATATATTCATTCATATATTTAGATTCACCCAATCTAAATACATGGAACCGCAAAAACTTTCGGAGCGCGAAACCTGCGATAAGCTCAATCACTCGCAGCTTCGCAACGTAGCCGAAAGAAGTAGAGAATAATAAACGAGTCGCTCGGGGAAGCACCTTTACACGTTTCAAACTGAAGGCATTGGGTACGACAATAGTTGGAAGATTTGTTTTTTTCTTGGCTCTCTTTTATGAACAGTTTAGCAGCAAGAGTTATTTTTCGGGCTACTTGAAAAGCGTTAAGCGCCTTTCGATGCTACGGCGTTATGCAGTTTACTTGCTGTTAATCACTAGGCAGCTGCTGGCGCAGATTCGCATTGTGCCAATCGTGCATGATATGAAGCCCTTCTCGTGCATAATGAGTGTTCCGGTTTTCATTACTGTTGCATTTCGTGCCGCCGTCTGGGACAGACTGTATACTACATGCGCTGAACAAAAGAAAAAAAAAGAGCCAGATTACTCGCTTTGTGATCTTTTGTTAGTAGATAATGCACAGATTATTCAAGTTTAGTGGACATTGCACTTGTTCTAGCCATATCAACATACCTAAGAGATTGTAACATGCTTTAGCTGAGAAGTAACCTTATCAGTACAGCCCATTCATGTGCATTCTACTGAAAGTGTGGCAGATGTATTTATCTCGGAGTATGAGGAAAGAGACTTTGCAGACTGTTCTAAGCGGAAATAAATTGCAATTCTTAACGTGATTGTTCAAAACTGCAGTCACTATTTTGAGCATGTTCGTTCGGCACGGGAATATTGCATTAACGCCTGAAAAATGTTCACAGTCCAGCCGGGTATCTTTGTTTGCGCAATTGTTATTATAGAAATCGTTTGGGATTCTCGCATTTCTTTATTATTTTGATAACTACACTATGTGTCATATCAACCTTTCTTGAAACTAAATGTACCGTTGCTGGCACAAGAGACCATTACGGTTGTCTTACTGCTCATCATACTGTAACATAATCAAACATTATGATGGTACTGATTCTTATTGGGATGTAGTCTTCAGTCAGAGATAAACCAAGTTAAATAGAGATATAAAGGATGAGAGCAAATTATATATAAAGCTAGTAATGAACCTTAAAAATACCTAATTTAATAGTTTTCCCTCACATTGTTGCATTTGCTTTACGTGTGTGTCTTTCTGTGCCCTTGCCTGCCGTGTTGTGCTCGTGTTGCCATGAATTACAAACTTGCCCAACCCCTTGTCAGTATTATTATACAAGGGATTTAAATCAGTTGAATCTAATAGTGCATGTCAAGTGACTGACGTGTTATTCGTTATATAAAAAAAATATGCGCTGGCAGTGCTTGGAAACCACTAAAGCACAGTATTTCTTTTATTGCACTTAAGCTGCAAGTGTCATAGATAACCAGGGAATTTTAATTAAAAAAAAGATAGGGGAATTTGAAAATGTCAACATAGGTTTGCTGTATTGTTATACGCCATACAAGGTTTCCAGAGAATCTCTCTATTAAACACATTTTAAAATGGTTCACCTAAAAAAAATGGAGACAAATTGATCCCACTTATTGAAAATAGAAAATGAAAGTGAACCATACTGACATGGCATTTTTTACTCCATTTTCTTTGCGGTAACTAAAAGTCCTGAACCTCGAAACCCCAGAAATGTTACTTATGTTTCAGAACACTTTAAATAATTTACTGTGATAGCATTCATTCGAACTATAGTTTCAGTTTTGTTTCCCAAGACGTGCATCTGTGTCGTGCCATGACACAGAAAATGCTCGCGTGGTATTTCGGGTGCTCATGTGGTGTACCTAACTTGCAAGCGTGTTAGCATGCCCAAGAGGCCTCATTATCGGTAAGAAACTAAGAAGCGACCATATCAGTACAATAAATCCACCTGCCTTATGTTGAAGTTATGGCCAATTATGCATTCACTTAAAAGTATGAGGAAGACATTTAAATATCTATTAGGGAAAATAAATTAAAATATTTGGCATGATACTGGTAAGAATACTCCAGTCACTCCTCTGAGCACATCACTCTGCGCGGGGATATTTAGTTTCCAGCCAAAAAAAATATGCACCGACAGTCCAATGGAGTAACCATGTTTCAGCAATTGATACAGGTGTCATTTGGGATAATTACAATATTGTTTCACATATGAACTTGTCTTAAAAGCAACATACTGTTCCTGCAGCACCAGCAGCAGTTGGGACTGTTGAATTGTTCATCCTGCCATAAAATGAAACATTGCATAATACTACTAATTTGTATTCACAAACAGCTATTAGTCATAAATAAATAGCATTCAGTATTGACTTAAGTGGTTTGAGTAAATATATTATGCTGCTTAATGAACATAGAAAGAATACACAATTGTTTGTTTTTTTGCCTCACATTGTTGAATCTGCATATTTGCAGCCTACACTTGCAGCATCTTTGAAACATATTACACGAAGAGCAAGGCTGGTCTGGCGACCTTGCTTGCCAAGGGAAAGTAGTCTGTGAATCTGTAAATAGTCAATTTCGATCACAGCATAAGACCTTCATTTTAAGAAAATAATACATCGCGCAATAAAAAGAATTAATTCAATACGGCTGCACTTGTTTTCTTTTCTGCACTGCATGATTCCGCACTAGTGGAATTGTTTCAATTTTTTTTATGCAACGTATGCGACTGGAGCTTGTTCAGGAGCATTATTAAGCTGTTGACATTAATGCGTACGTACATATGATAAGTCACACGTGAACATACAATATATACAAGCAAAATTTTTTTGCCGCCATATGTAACTAAAGATGTAAACTAACTTGTAGATAGAAGATAGCCAGCAGATTTCGTTCACGCGGATGTATTGCATGCACCTGTAATATTTCCTAAATGCGCACTTGCAGTGCTGATGCAGTTACCCGCCGTGGTTGCTCAGTGGCTATGGTGTTAGGCTGCTGAGCACAAGGTCGCGGGATTGAATCGCGGCCGTGGCGGCCGCATTTCGATGGAGGCGAAATGCGAAAGCACCCGTGTACTTAGATTTAGGTGCACGTTAAATAACCCCTGTTTAAGTGGGAGCTATGCAAAGGAGGAAGGCAGCTGGAGAAGATCAGGTAACAGCAGATTTGTTGAAGGATGGTGGGCAGATTGTTCTAGAAAAACTGGCCACCCTGTATACGCAATGCCTCATGACCTCGAGCGTACCGGAATCTTGGAAGAACGCTAACGTAATCCTTATCCATAAGAAAGGGGACGCCAAGGACTTGAAAAATTATAGACCGATCAGCTACTGTCCGTTGCCTACAAAATATTTACTAAGGTAATCGCAAATAGAAACAGGAACACCTTAGACTTCTGCCAAGCAAAGGACCAGGCAGGATTCCGTAAAGGCTACTCAATCCCATAGACTTCAGTCTACAAAATTAGAACTATATAGTTTTACTTTTTAGGCTGAAGTCTATAAAACGTCTATAGACTATCTATAGACATTTATGCATAGACATCTGTACACTGAAGTCTATAGAATGTCTATGCATAAATGTCTATAGAACTGTATAAACCTATAAACTATTGTCTATATGCATTCTGCAGACATTTGTCTACAAACGTGAATTCTCATTATTGCATAGACCATCCATAGACCCTGACTTTTTATAGACTAGTCTATAAAAAGTGTAAGGCGTTAAGCTTATGACTGTCTACGAACTAGTGTAAAGAAATGTCTATTTACAGTCTGTAGACTTCACAGACAAGTGTCTATAGACTGTCTATAGGCTTTCTATAAAGAAATTTGAGGGATTAGTCCTCCTTGACAGGCAGAATGGTTCGGGTGCAGCCCGTATGGGCGGGCTTCACACTCATGTGGGCAGAGTCCGAGCTGTTTTGACCTATTACAGAGGGCTAATGACCGATTCGGAATAAGAACAGATTGGAATAGTTTTACGTTATGGGGGGCCCCATATCGACTTAGAACGAATTCTGAGAATGGCACAGGTTTCTAGATATGCGCCGTCAAACTTGCCGTAAGAATGCACTGTTGTCGAACTCACTTTCTAAAGAAAACACAGTTTCATGCATTTAACCACCAAAGTTACTGGAACGGCAATGTACTTCGTTGTACACTTTGGAAATGAATATTAATCGCAGGCTGTCATCTTGATAATTTGTTCGAAGTGGATGCGCTTCCGAACTCACCATAAAAAGTAAATATCTGCGTGTGCTATAATGGAATTAGTTTAAAACTTAATTAGTGCCTTTTTAATTGATTACGCATATTAATTTATCCTGCAAATAATGACCGTCTCTTCGTGTACTATAGTTTAAAGATTAGAATGGTGCCATCCGCCGCAGGTAGTATATAAAGATTGATCATAGTCTAAGAAAAAAAATTGCCTGGTATTTTACTATCTACTGCACCCTTCCCATTCCTGAGGTTTTTCCAAGGTAAGCTGACGCCCATTTTAATAAAGACGCGATAATATAGAAGTGTCCGACGACTAGGATACTCCCTAATGCGAAATTTGAGCGCAGCTCGATACGTGTTTTCATTTCTCGATATATTGAGGCAAATAATTTGAGACCGAAATAACCGCACTGACCGGCAGTGGGCCAGGGCCAAGCGCCTTCGCAGAGGCAGGGCAGTATGGTATTGCTGGCATGATCAGCGGCACTGAAGCCAGCTGTGGAAGAAGACGAACGCGCGGGAAGTGGCACGAGTGCGTTCGCGCAGTGACGTCAAAGCACACCGACTCTCTACTAAGGAACGGACGCGTAAGAGCTGCGCTCTAAAATCAGCTGGGCAGAAACCTACTAGCACAGTTATGTGGTTTGTGCGCTTTGGCGGACATAATTTTCCAGAGAAATTAGAATCATCAAACGCATAATTAATACAAAGTTAACTTTCTTTTGCGATTACGAATATGGTATATGTTTATATTTGAAACGTCAAGACAATCGTGTTTGAAGACAATTTCTCTTTGATTCTCTTGGAGCGATTCTGCTTTCAGATATTTGTTAATAAATATGTCCTTCAGTCAGATAATTTCGCATTCCAGGGCGTGGATCTCGACAAAACGCCAAGCCTTACGATCAGGCTGCAGCAGGCGCAAGGATATGAGAAAACATCCATTGTTTGTTTTAGCCAGCCGAGAGCATGAGCGCAGCTGTTGTGAGCTTCGTCCAGCTCTTTTCCAAGCTATTGCGTAATGACAAGGTTAGATTTCAACCCCATTTGAAAGCGAACTTTCTCTTAGTCTAAAGCATGCAAATTTCAAAGGAAAACGTACCCTCATCGAAATCGATCTCCCTGTAGGCCTCTGCGTTCTTTCCTCGGGAAGATTTGGCATAGAAGACGTCATCCTCTTCGAGGATCGGGTACGTGTCCGGCTTCCATTGATTTTTAGTAGCGGACGAGTACCTCAGAGGCGCGGCAGTGTAAAGCGTCTGATTCATTGGACCACCTTCTGGTGCGCGGTAATCGTAGCTTGCTGCAGGTTTTTCCTGTATGAGGTAAGCGTACGTTCTTATTGGAGAATGAGGCGGCGAGTTTGCGTAGTACAGTGAACTCAGCTTTTCTTCACTGCGTTTGGAAGAACTTCCTGTGTCCTGTGCCCGGCTCGGGTCTTTGACGTCTTTTTGCCTCTGCGGTGCATCGGTGCTGTCCTTGGACCTTTCAGAAGCAGGCGAGTATCCGCTGTCTTTGTTAGACTTTAGGGACTCTACAGATGATGACCGCGACAAAACCTTGTTATTGCTGTCCTCCTCAGCAGGTCGCTTACTTTTGGTACCTGAAGCTTTCTTTTCCGTACCGTTTCTGGAAGTTTTCGAGTGGGTTAAGCTTTTGCCATCATCGTTTGTTTTTCTTGACGAATGTGAAATGCTGCCAGAAGAGTTCTTTAAGGCCGATTTCTCGGCTACTGTGCCTTGCGTTCGATCTTGCGATGGCGTCCGACTTGTCTTCGAAGATCGTTTTTCGGAGCTTCTACTTTTGGCTGCATCGTCCAATGAATATTGCTTAGAAACGCCGATGGGGCGACCGTTGGCCTCAGCTGGACTTTGGCCCAGGGAAGCGATGCTGTGAACTGAGGACCGCCGCTCTCTCCGGCTGACACCATCATTCAAAGAGTCTCGGCGCGTTACAGATGACGTGCTGCTTACAGACGCGCGACTTTCACTCACACGAATGCTCCGCTGCGCCAGCGGACTGTAATCTGGCGGGGCGTGCTGCTCGTTTCCGAGCGCAGAGCCCGATGCGTTGATCGATCCGGATGACTTTCGTCGAGCTGCCGGGCGTGGCCTCTCAATGCTTGTATTACCTTGTACACTGCTGAACTGGTCTTCAGTTGATGCTGTGGGTGGTTGTCGGGTACCTGACGTCTCAGTGGCCGCACTCTGTTCCACAGAAGATTCTTCACACTTGTCTATTGCGTAGGCTGCCGGTGTTTCTTTGTTTGCGGTGCTGTCTGCGGCACTCAACTGTTGCTTTGGCGTGTCATTAAATTCAAATTTGGCGCTATGGCGGGACTCACTTCTTTTTTCCGATTCCTTGGACACTTCGGTTTCGGCCCTTAGTAACTGCTGTTCGTGCTCGTAAAAGCTGTTCAACGACGCCAAGCTGATGTTATCGCTTTCCTCCGGCTTGCTTGTCCTGTCCGGACTCGTTTTTAACTTGTGGTTGCTGTTACCAGACAGTCTATGTAGATGCTGCTCTAAATCTTTCAAACGTTTTGCATCTTGCAAGGGCGTAGCGTACGCTATTTCGGATGGGTCGTCGTCATCAGTTTCTTTGATCGCAGGAGATGCCGTGTCGGCTACAACACTCGCTGACACATCTTCTCTAGGTGGCTGCGCAGAGCTCTCGGGACCTGCTTGCTGTGGCGGTGACATATTGGGTTCTGGAGAGCGAGCACGGCTATTCAAAATTTCGTTATTGTCACTTTCTTCGTTGGCAGCTTCGGCCGGTGGCTCATTTTGGGTTGTGGGCGGGTCCGCGCTCTCGCTTAAGGAGTCTTGATGAGGTGCGCCCTGATTATTGTCTTCCACCCGCACTTCTTCAAGGCTGCCCGTTTGAACTGCGCTGTCTTCGAGCTCCTGGTTATTGTAAAGGGACATGGTAGTGGCCGTTTCCTTGTCTTCGGTGGTTGATGTGGATGCTTCCTTCATAGCAATCGCTGCTTCTTGGCTCTGGCCTCTTGGATCAATGGCTGAATTTTCATTTTCGTCCTCCGCCTCAGCAATAGCACTTTGGGATGCATTTCCCGAGGTATCTTGAGCTAGTGTTTCGTATGTTCGCCTGGAATCGAAGAGAAAGAGAAGGTTAAAGTATAGGACTAAGCAAGGGCACCGGATAAAAAAGAAAAAAAAACGCCTTTTCATATTATAATTAGATTAGAAACATTGAATGTGCCTCCTTTTCTAGTTCTTCAAAAAATGGTAGACCATGCAAGGTCACATTTCTCGCTGGTGCATGGACAAATTTCTACAGCAAAACTGTAAGCCTGTTTTGGTCATACATGTAATTATTCGGTATCTTTGAAGTAGGCTTCTTGAACGACTCGTGAGGCAGCAACGCCACGTAATGTCCGCCGTGCTTTAGGTCTTCCACGTCAAGCACTGGATTGCCTTCTGGGAAGCACAACCTGTAAATTATGATAAAGAAGAATTTGTTACATGGACCATGAATGCGTGTTTCTGAATGTGAAGAAGCATGTTGCGAAGCATGAACACTGACAGAATAACAGTTCTTCAGAAAAATGTTTGTAAAGCCAAATGACGCTGACCGCAAAGAATTAAGCCCCATCGTATTTTATAGTGCCCGTGATGTTTACGATATAAAATACTCAATTTAGATGCAGTAATTTGGACACATGCCTCACTTTTTAAAAACAAATTATGGTCAATATGGATTCAGCCACTGTTAAGCTTATGGCTGAGGCTAGTAGGCAGAAATTGTGCATGGGGAAAGAAAAAATAACAGTGCATTGAATTCATTGTATGCTTTTTCGCCTACTTCTACGGTGGATTGAGCTATGGAGCGCATCAAACGAAACGTTAGACGAAGAAAAGGATATATGAGAAAGTTGACTTTTGCGTCATGCGTATTTTATGTATTTCAAATCGATTTTTCCAATGACTAGTCATGTGTTCTCCTTGCCGTGTAATAAAGGCCCCAAATCAGCACAGAGTAAGTGTAGGAAGCATACGTACTGCTAAAGTATTAGGACAAATCATTTTTGTGGGAGCCATATCTCTAAAAAGACATCTTTTGGCCAGTATATCAAGTTTTATACCTATTTAGCTGAAGCAACGACGTCCACGATTAACGCTCGATTTGATGCGCTCTTAGCCTCACAAATAATGCGGAAGGTTTACATTCACAATTACCTGTCAACCATCAATCCCCGACTGAGATGGGATGCATGTCAGGAAACAAACAAAGTGGAACTTAGCGACACCACCGGTTCGGTCTACTAGCACTTTTCTCTGCATAAGAGTAAAGAATTTGTGCAGTGAAGCCGAAAGTTTGTGCACCACTATCGCAGTTTTTGTTTACCACGGCACAAACCCAAGGAACGAAAGAGTACTATACGAGCATTCCATCAGAACTCATCAATAGGTAATTATTACGTATAGCTGCGCGCGGTAACGTAAAAATTTTATGCGATGTCACCCGCAGCATAATGGTTGGAAGCCTCCCGTCGTCTTTGCAGCTGCATAGCCTGCGCTTTCACAAAGCCTTTTGCTTCAATTGCTAATCATAAAGAAGCTTCCGCCCCCCCCCCCTTTTCTTCTTTTTGCACAATCTAAAAACACTTGCACCCTTTGGGGTGTATGATTATTCCGCAACAATAGTCGCAATAGATCTTGCAGGCCTTTCGTTTCTTTACCGCAGCGCGCCCGGTACTTCCAGGTCACGACCAGCATGCGCGTCAACGGGGCGTAGCATTCTTGACAGGAAAGTAGAAATCGCAATGTTTTCGAAAAAATAAACGCATGCAAGACTGATGATGGGTATTTTGAGTCAAAAATACGCCCCAAATGCTAACTGATTTGTGAGTGTAGTTATAACGTTCAATAAAGCGATATGATTCAACGCAATGACAAGTAGTGAGATTGACGTGATAGTGAGCAAAATTTTGTTTTGTAATGAAAATCTAAACGTTGTGGTAACACTGATTGGCAGAAAACTTACGTTGCCCTGTAATATTTGTCTTGCGTTCACAATGGGGCCGCGGTTTTGTTACAGAATAAGAATACCTCAGACTGAGGGATGCCGGGGGGAATTTAGTGAATTTGGCGGCGATTTTTATAATGTCAAGCTTGTTACCTGAGTTATATTACAAACACAACCTGTCGTAGAACGTGCTGCTGATAACTCGCTTACAACATGACGTCCTTTACGTGCGCATTTATGAATGCCGCGATCAGATAAATTTCTCCAACACTTACAAGTGCATGCTGCAACTATCAGTTAATCATAGCTACATTCTCATTCTCACGATGGCATAGATGTCTCAAACGAAACAGCCATTCGCATCGAGAAACGAAGTGACGCCATCATGTACACAGGAAAGAAATGAAAGCAAGAAGTTTCAGCCCCATAATTTAACGCGAACATTTTACATGAAGGTTCGCGTTTCCACGCTGATGTTATGTCAGCATTCTTGTTACCATGGCGGCGTGATGACCAGTGCAAATTGATAAGCTTGTTTCAAGTGCATTCTCAGAGCAATGCCATGGCATCTCATCGTGTTCCGACATGTTCTGATGACAGGCGCATAAAATCGTGCTTATGAATATGCAACTATCCATTTAACCGAAAGAATAAGCGTTACGAATTTGTAATTATCTATCCGAAACCATACAACTGTAGCAAGCGTTCATAATTGCATATGCCGAAACTTGAGCACGAACAATAGCCAATTAAGAAACACAAGTCGTTGTCTGCGATCCTGCCTTGCATCATCGTAGTTTTATCGTTGTTGCTGATTCAAAAGATGAACATTAAATTGAAATTACGCACATTATTGTACAATGAAAGATGGTGAATATTAAGCTTGCACCGCGTCATTTGGTTTTAAGGAAGCGTTAACATAGGTGATCAGGACTCGTATTTACAATAAAGTTTTTATGCCCGAACTGTTCACGTGATAGAGCATGCCAGCCAATCGTGGTTGTGGAGGTATTAAAGCGAAGGTGGTTTGACAATGGCAAAATGCTCACATGATGGTCATCATTTTGGCCTTAGAAGACCATTGAACAGTAAGCGAAAGCGTCGAAACTATCGTAAATAGTGATACAATCGGGCTTACTTTCTTACGTAGCTCGCGTCCAGTTTCATGCGCTGCCCGACTACTTGCAGGACTCGTATCATACTGATACGATCCCTGCCCACAAGAACGCAGCGTATTGGAGCTTCCCGTTGCGAATCGTTTTTGTGAATGCTGAAAAACAAAACAAAAAACAAATAGAAGATTAATGCCGGCTGCACACACTGTCTCTACATAAAATTCTGTAGGGGGTGCAACACCTAGCGATTTTAACAAACCAAACTGAAACCTAAAGCTTTGCCTTTAGGAAGTTAGGCAAGCCACAATTATAACAGACAAACAGAATTCAGAAGCTCAGTTCACAGATATCCAAGTGGAGTATTGGCGTACGCATAAACTTTGCACGAGCCTCTCAATGCGCGTGAACCGTTTTAATGATGACCCTGCAAAACGTAGTTTCCCAGGCTTTATTGCTACATGTAAAACTCCCACTTTTGTGAAAATTTTCGCACACAGATTTCATGGCTGCTGCACTGAATGAAATAAAGGAGTGATCTCTGCGGAAATGGGACACGATGGCAGGAGAATCACACCAGTTTCCAAGGGTTGCCAAAGTTTGTCAAAAATTTAACTAACGGTATGAAGCTACTGTTGCGGTTTTCACCAGAGGCACGGGGTCCGATCATCATGAAGTCTTATAATCCAACTATCGCAGTGGAGCGGGAGACAGAACTGCGAATCTCGCAGTGCCGAAAAGCACACTGGGACTCGATCATTTAAACCAATTCATCGTTAAGTCATTCCAGTAATACGAGCCAGACAAAGCAAGAATGGACACACACAAGAATTTTGGTCATATTACGTGCCTAATCATCGCCTCAGAGATCATGAGGTGAGGGTTCGCAATATTTAGAAGCAATGATATTCGCCATTGGCGTTAACTGTCTCGGAAAGAATTAGTGCTGTTTACATACAGAGTATCCAAATAATTGGTTTCTATTAAAAGCCAACACATGTCTACACGAACGCTAAGCATGGTCGCTACGACAACGACAATGTAGATTATAAATGCGCTAGCTAGTATATATATATCTTTAGGGCCGAAGAATCAAGGTGAGATTTGGGTCTTAAAAATAGTATGTAGAGGGACATTACTGAATAAAAAAAAAAGGAAAGCCATGTGGTGAAATCGTCCACAAGAACATAACAGTTACTGCGAATACCTTGAGCACAAATAGTTCCTAGTTCTTTTTTTCCATTCGGAACTTTAACAAGAAATGGCAGAGTAAAAATTGTTAGGCCGATGGCAAGTTGTCGTCTTGTAAAAGTACTCACTATACAGTAATTGGCGCTTCGAACCGGTTGAGCTTATTTAATGTAGGAAGGCCTGTGCTCTTCTTTGTATTCTGTGGCATATTTTGAGCCTGGAAAGCAAGATAAAATTGTATGTGAACTACAGTTGAGCGAAACAGAACAGAAGCATATTGGAGATAGAATACTACCTTGGCGTTTCGCTTTCGCGCTTGGTGTAATCTTCCGAGTTGGTCAACGTCTGGGTAGCTGTAAAAAAACGCAGACAGTTGATGATTCAAACGCCATCGTATGTACGACGTGAAGTGCGTTGCTCCACATCTTAACATACGTCAATCTTAACCAGCTGGCTAGCAAGAAAAGACGTAAAGTTAGTCTGCATTGTACGATTTATATTTTACGGCCCTCGCATTCTCTAAAATATTCACCTCTGCGTATTTCCCCGTCTCATTACTAGCTATTATCACCTAGAGTTTATGTTAACCCAATGCCGGATTCGCTGCATTTTTTATGTGGTAATGATGGCCCTACATTTTTTCTCTGTTTCTGCCGTTGGCGACGGGCAATGTTTTCTATTTATTCATTGATTTATTTTTTAACGTGTCCGACCGATGCTCGAGCCATCACAGATGCTGTAGTAGATGATGTCGGAATAATTCAGTGGTTATCTAACATGCGCATAAACCCAAGTACTCGCGATCGCTTAGAATTTGGTCCTCATCTGAATGCATCCGCGTCGGCCGGCGATGGAAACCACGACTTTGCGTCCGTAGCGAAGCGCAGTATCCACTGAGCCATCGTTCCACGATTACAGCAAATGGGTATTAGCAGCAAATGAAATTTTCGATCGGCTGGGCGGATCAATTGATCCCTCGTCAATCTGATCAAAAATTCCATTTGCGAATGCAGAATTTTCTCGCTCCTCTCCGAGCACTTCACTTCTCCTGCTGAGGACGAACCCGCGGTGCTGGAGAACTTTAATCAGAAACAGTAATTATCCTGTAGAGACGTTTCTTTAGTTCAGTTTCTTTTTCAAACTCAGGTGATCACACTGCCTTCCGTCTCTCACTTGACCGGCATATGGTGGCTTGACCGCTTGGTCTCGTCGTTGATTGCACAAGATGCAGTCATTGTTCAACAGTACAAGTCTGCAAATTGTAGACGTCTCCTGCTCGAAACTTCGCTGCCCTCACGAATTCACATTCTGCAATAGAAAGGCTGATCATGGTGCTGATTAAGTTCTTGAAGCAACAAATCAGTTTTGAGATTCGCCGTAGCGAAAAGCTCCGAATAAATTGTAGCTGCCTAAACTTTTCTAAAAATCGCGCAAATCATGCTGAACAAGCATTTTACCGCAGACGTGGGCTTTCGCTTCTTCGGTAAGCTGAACGAGTTATATATGGTGTCACTGAATGATGATGGCGCTGACCTGTCATGGTTCAGTTATATTTAGGGTGCCGCAGAATGGACTTCTGCTGGATCAGTGGGCCAACCGCACAAAAACCTCGCATCTTTACTTTGTTTCCGCGTGATGAACATAGACCGGATTGTTTTACGCGATGGGGCACGCTTTCTCCTCTCTGCAAAGACTATAGCGCTGTTGCCGACGTGGCGCGTCTCTGACTTTCCGCCTTCTTGACCGCTTGTTGCTGACTGAACGATGAAGGCTTCTGTGTATGTGTTAGCGCACATTGTAAACTTTCCTTCTATGTTTCTACACGTCATTTAGTTCGCTTTCCACCTTTTACACTCTAGAGTAGCCAAGCAGCCTCAGCCTGGTTAACGTCCCTGCCTTTCGTTTATAACTTATCTCTAACCCTCTATCCCAGCTCCGAAGGCGTAATAGTGGTTCAAAGCACGCTAAGTAAACGCCCTAATGCGTGGGGTGTAATACGCTATCGTCGACTGCTTATCGACGATTCAAGGATAGTTTCAAACGAGGCTTCTTGGTTCATATTCTTATTTCTCTCGTTTTCGCCGACGACGGCGAAGTGCCTCATATGCCCACATAATTTTTACTGCAATACTTACATATTTTATTATTCATGTCTGTAACAGCAGACAGTTTAATTCACATTTACAAAACACTTAGTTCATTTCACCTTGTTTTCCCAAAAAGATGGCAACAGTTTTTTCGCCCTCGATTCATGGCCGGTCCCCCAGAGTGAATTGTGCCATTTCGCTAATGAACAAGGACAATAACGCTTCTGTCTCTGTTCGTTGCATTTTTATTAAAAAATCTTCACGTTTTTCGGGGACGCTGCTCCCTGCCTCGTGAGGACTGAGCCGTCCACAGTTTCGCCCAGCCTGAGGTCTGCTATTGTAGCTCCTCGGTGAATCAACGCACCTGGTCCAGCACCGTGCGAGGTCATCAGGGAGGCTCACTGCCTTGTGGCTATAGACAAGGAGTCAAACGCGGTGGCGCCCGGGCAGAGGTCGGCTATGGTGAGCTCATCGAAAAAATGAGGTACCTGGTCCAGTACCAGCGAGGACACCGAACGGTACTTCGTCCGAAGCGATGACTTGTCAAACGACAGCTTCGAGTCTGTTATGAGCAGAAAGGCCGAAAGAAGGATCTTCAAGGTGTCTTTACCAGCGAGGACATTAACTATGAAGAAAAAAAGGGTATTCGTGCCAGATGACTCTTCCATCAGCCTTCCAGCCCTTAAGAGGCAAGCTCTCTTCTATGTTTCTCGAAGGCATTGTGCCGAATGAAGTAAGGGTAGTCAGATTAAACATGCGAAAGAACATCCTCGCTGTGGACGCGACAGATGGTAGCGTCTTGGACAAGCTTCGGAAATTAACACATTTGGGTGGCATCAAAGTCCGAGCGATTGTACCATTGGGCGGAGCCATGCATGGCGGGCATCAGTTACGACATTTATTTGGTCATACCGAACTCGGACTTGCCAATTCTCATCAAACCAGCGACCGAAGAGGTTATTGTCACATATGTGCTTCGTCTTGGTAACACCCGCTACGTAAAGTTGACATTCAAGGGCGATTCCATCCCTTCACATGCCAAGGTAGGTCACTTCAGTGCCACAGTTGCATTAAGATTATCTATGTCAATGGTATCTGTACAAAGAGTACGATTTGTCCTCACTGTGCTAAGTCGCACACTGCGGACGCTTTCTGCGCAACAAATCTAAAGTGATGGCTTCCATGTTGCCTCATCCAAACACTGCCCGCAAATCACGAGAGAAATCTAATCTTCAGTTTCAAACGAATGGTTAGAGACAGCTCATCCCACAGACTAGCTGCTGAAACTACGACGCCGGCGTAATCGTCAACGCAAGCGTAGAAAACGGAGTGCTGCTCAACACCTTCGAGCGCAAGTAAGCCCACAAGCTTCCAGAGGAATGAGACGAAGAAGTCTAACGCCGCAGGTGACTCGCCTGCACTTCCGTGCTCACAGCCTACCAACGAGCCTTCCCGCCTGATGTCTACTTCTACGCATGCTTCGGTTGATGGAGCACCAAAGGTTGACCGACAGATTATACCGATGCAGCCGTCCCTAGTGAACGTCATCGAAGAACTACTGACAAGTATGGTAACTCCAACCGCTCGAAGTGGCCTGCAAGTGCTGGACGCGCTAAGCACAGTCCTAGCAGCCCTCGAGTAGACACATGGTTGACAGTCACCAATCGTTACGCGAAGAGGTTACAGAGGCACCGATCATCCAGTGGAATGCCAGAGGACTTAGATCTCGGTTGCCTGTTTTTTGTCAGTCTGTACACCCTAACCGTATCGCAATCATCGTTATCTGTGAATCTGAATTTTCAAACCCAATCCGGCTATCTGGCTGCACATGAATCATGTCCTCATCCTGTAGCGAAAGTGGCAACGTCTTTGTGTTTATTCGTCGCTAGCTTACCTACGTCGTTCAGCGCGTGGCGCTTCATAATGAGAACCAGTATGTTTGCGAAAATGTTAAGAAGAAAAAGCTGGCCTTTACGCTGGTGAGTACCTACTTATCTCCCTCAAAGCAGTTTTATAGCAAGAGACTAGAAGACATCGTGACAATAATCTCTGATCCATATATAATACCATAGGAGACATTAACGCCCACCATCCCATTTGGGGACGCTCCAAAATTACCGCAACGGGCCGCAACTGGCTTCATTTCTTTTTGATCACGGACTATCCCTGCTTACAGATAGGAACCCTACCTTTATAGGAGGCTCATCTTACAGCAGCTACTTAAATTTGGCGTTTCTGTGACGTCGCTTCGCTACTCGTGTTAAGTGGTTTTTATATATTGAGTCTCATGAGAACGACCATATCCTCAGTTACTTCAAACTTAAAGGTTTTACCAGCTCTTATTCACCAAACACAATCCTGCAAATTGGTTAGTCTACACTCAAAACAAGCATAGAAAATGCTTGTCGCAAAGGTCAAACTTTTGGCCTTCAGCAAGCGATCAAGGATGAAACGCAGAATGCGATGTGCACCCTGACATACTCTTCAATGTTCACGGAATCCTGCGTGGAGTTAGAGCGATTCCGTGCGATTCATCGGCGTGTCGAGCAAAGGTATCGACGCGCAAAGTGCAGCTATGGTCTAAGAATAGTCAGACGCACGCTAAAGAAGACCCAGCGCCGAATTTACAAACTGGAGTCTCAATGTAGGGCGAAATTTTTATGAAGCCCTAGACCCCCGAAAACCTATTTGTCATATATATGGAACCGTGCGAGGCCTACGTGTATTTCCCGACCAATGCGTGCCGTACAAAGCCGTGGCGCTTTCCTAGCGTCGAGAGGTGATCGAGTAAGCGGAAGAGAGAGAGAATACATAGAAAGGCAAGGAAGTTAACCAGAGGTAGTTCCAGTTGGCTACCCTGCCCGGGGGGAAGGGTTAAGAGGGGTGAAAAGAGCAATATAGTGGAAGGAGGAGATTGAGAGAAAGAGAGACGAGCACGAAGAAACCGCGTGCGCTATAGAGTGGTAGGCGGCGGCGTTCTTAAAGTCTATCATGAAGCCCCACAGACCGAGGGAACCTTAATAACTCGAGTAAGGCCTTCAGCGCGGATGTTCTTTGGAGCACTGACCTAAAGCTTTGAGTTCTGATAGTGGACGATTGTTCAACTGGTCCAGTATTCTGCACATCACTTGTCTCTGGGCACTATATCGCGGGCAGACACAGATATGTGTGAGCGTCTCATCACTGTTGCATGTGTCGCACGTGGGGCTGTTGGCCATTCCAGTAAGGAAAGCACCTGAGTTTGTAAATACAACGCCTAGCCACAGACGGTACAGCATGGTCTGTTCACGTCGGGGTAACCCAGGTGATAGGTGCATCCGTATGTCCGGAGACAATGAACGCAAACGACACATGGTGAAAACGTTCGAGTCCGGCAGGGGCAAAGTAAATTCATAGGACATCAATCGCAGCCCAGCCACAGCGTCTATTCGTGAAAGCGAAGAGGCAGCGGAGAGAAGCCTGTGTATGTTGATTGATCTCCAATCTTCCGGTAGCGGAATATTTCTGCAGGGAGATTGCAGGTCAATCAGCGTACACAGGCTTCTTTGGTATGAATAGCATCATGATGTATTCACTGGATTCACATATAAAGCTGTCACCGAGGAGCTCGATACGGCTGTTGCTTTATGCAATTGGTCGTCTCCGCCTCGTGCAGACGGCATATCGTAATGCATTTTCAGACACATAGGTGAGCGAGCACGAAATGCGTTACTAGATATATTCAATGAATCTTAGTGGGATGTAAACGTTCCTCTGGAATGGAATAAAAACCCGCTGGTAGAACTCTTCAAACCTGGCAAGTCACCATTAGAGCTCACGTCATACCGCCCAATCACGCTGGCTAGTTCCGTAGGGAAAGTGATGGAACGCATGGCCATTGCTAGATCGGAGTGATACCTGAACCACTAATAAGTTTATTCAAACGCTAGGACAGGTTTTTGACGTCACTGCTGCTCCATTGATAATGTTATCGATCTGATCCCTAACGTTGAACATCAAAGTAGGTGCAAACGGTTATCTGTGGCTATGGATCTGACGTGAAAGAAGTTTATTACAATGTTGCCCATGGCGCTGTACTTGATGCTCTTGATTTGGTTATCTTCCTTGGCCGAGTGTACCGGTGGACCCGCAAGTACTCACACATGAGGTCTTTTTAATGCGTACGCATTCTTTGGCGAATACGCCAGCAAGGTCTGTCTGTCGCGCAAAAGTTGTAATGCCGTATTATCTGCAGAGAAATGCATAATTTGCGAAGTTAAGAGATTTAATCCTTATAGTAGTGTCAATATAGATAATTGGTAGCTCTATAAATTATAACGTACATTAAAAAAAGTGATCAGAGATAATATCCTTATAATCAGATTTATGCATATCCATAGAATAAATAGGGCTCCATAGAAAATGCATAGGGAAGCCTAGAGTGGGCGTTGGCCAACTTGACATTTGCGGGTGGACCAACTTGAAATTTGGAGGTGAGCCAATTTAAAAGTTGGTTGTGGGCCAACTTAAATTTTGGGCTTAGTCAACCCAAAATTAGGGGATGGGCCTACTTGAAATTTAGGGGTGGGCCAACTTGAAATTTGTGGGTGGGCCAACCTAAATTTTGTGGTGGGCCTACTTCAAGTTTGCGGGCTTGCCAACTGAAATTTATGGATATGCTTACGCATACTTAGACAACTTCAGGGCAGTTTCTGTATAATTTTTTGTCCAGACCGATGACGGTCCGATCTCAACACTAAACACACCCTGGCGTTCACCGAGGTGGCGTCTTGAGACCCACACTATTCAACCTTGCTCTTGTCGGTCTCGTGGAATGCATACCAAGTTCTGTCCAGGTATCAATGTACGCCGAGGACATCTGCATGCGGACGTCAGATGTAACATGTCCTAAGGTGCGCGCGTGGCTTCAAAAACCCGCGACTTCAATATCGGCGGGTCCTAGCAAAGGCATCCAGATTTCACCTAAAAAAATGTGCAATGGTCCCGTTCACGCGGAAGCTAATGACGTCCTATGCCATATTTATAAATGGGCAAAACCTCTGCTACGCCAGGACGCACTGATTCTTAAAAGTGATCATTTATCGAGACTTCAGCTGAAGTCCCCATGTGGCCTACCCGTTCGTTTGGAGCGAAAACGTGAGGTACGGTAGCACTCACGATGTTGCTGCTCTACAGGATGCTGTTTTTCGGGCATCTTAGATGCAGCTGACCTGTACTGAGAAATGCCTGCTGAAGTAACAATGCACAATCGAGCGACCTCAGGCGCAGGCACTCAGGGTTTGCCTTGGATTGCCGCGCTACATATCGACATCAGATGTAATTGGGATAGCTCTAGCTTACCCAGTCACGACTCATACCATAGTTAAGTGCTCAGAGCCCACATCAGGCACATTGCCAGCGACCCTTTCCACCTCCCGGCCGCGCCAACAAAGGACGGGCCCAGTGCCTCCTTTTGCCAGGAGATATCGGCGTACCGTGACTGCCTCCCTAGAGATTATATGCCAGCCGAGAAGATGCTGGCACCTCCTCCATGTTTGTCTTGCCCACAAGTTCAACTCTTGGTACCAGGAATTCGAATTAAGAGGAGGATTCTTGTCGCCAGCTCTCAAGCAGCTATCTCTACTCAGGCTTCATGAAACATACAAAGACCATCTTGAGATTTACAGTGATAGCTCCACAACTGTGGGTGGATCTACAGGAGCTGTGATCTTCATCGCAAAAGCCGTGACCATTCAGTCTAATACCTTTCACCGGAAAACGTCGACTGCTGCGTGGCTTGCCGCACTTCGCAGCCCACTTCGCATGATTCATGATCATCTACCACGAAGGTGAGCATATTTACCGATTCCAAAGAAGCTCTGCAATCTCTGCTATCCGCTTTACGTTATGGGCCACAAGATCAACGTATGCTGGAAGCAAGGCAGTTATATCACAAACTAGCAGAGAAAGGAACATGACATCACTTTTCAGTGACTGCCAGGCCACTGCGGCATTGTGGGCAATGAACATGCCGAATAAGCTGCTAGGAAGGCTCACAGAGATGCCGCGAAGGAACCCATCCTGCTATCCAGGACCGATGCAGCAACAAAGCTTGGCATACTTGCACGTGATGCCACATGTTCCACATGGAACACGCCAGTTTTCCGGCACACTCAACTGCACAGCCTGGACACATCCCTAAATCTACACATTTCATCTGGACAACTATTCGCATCGAGACAACTATTCTCTGCCAACTGTGGCTTGGAATATATTTACCAATGCATTTGCTTGCTGCATGGGAATAGATGTCTGTGCTGCCTGTGATAGTTGCGGTATAGCGAGGAAACAATCGAACATATATCCTCTGTTATTGTCCTCGGTACAGCTTCCAGAGACAGTCGCTCGTGACGGAGTTGGCGCGCCTCGACGACCGGCCGCTTTCTGAGCTGACGATCTTGGAGTGCCGGCTGATGCGGTGGTTAACACACCAGAAGGCGACGAAGGTGCTACTGAAGTTCCTCCGCGCAAGCGACCTATTGGAACGACTATGAGGCTCCTGCGTTCCTTTGTGTGTGTTTTTAGAGCGCGCCTGATAGGCGCCCGTTCATGCATCGGCGTCGGCGTCCCTCGTAATCGAGCGAACAAGCGTAGCAAAGGATGAAAGAGCGAACGCGGAGCACAGGGGGGATAAGAGACGGCGATAGCCAAGCGACCGGGTGAAAAAAGCTATGATTTCCAAATGTTTATTCTACTGTCGATGTTATGCATATGTATACATACGAAACGCCAGCACGAAAAGAAAAAGAAGGGGAGGGGAGAAAGGAAACCGACAACATTCAGCATGAGTGGCACAAAGCGATATCAGTAAGCGCCTAATCACCAACCATTTCAAAAACTTAGCTCTTTTTTGGTCAATGTAAGTGATGGCATGCTTATACACTATTCTCCTGCACGATCAATCTTGACCGCCTCGATGATCTCTCTGACACTCTGATGCTTATGTCGAGAAACAATCCTGCTTCTTTCGAACGAAGTAAGCGAGGAAAGCGTGAGGAGGAAAGCGGGGGAGGAGGGGACAGCGGCACTATGCGACGGAAAGCCGAGGAGTAGGGTATGGCGAAAGCGTGAGAAGAAAAGCGCAGTGCCGTGCGAGACGGGCTCTGCGGTGACGATGTCTACGAGATGGCTGCAGAGTAGCGCGCGTCATTTGTTCACCGATGACGCCACCTACACCATGTATGGAGACAAAGCACTGCATAAGTGGAAATCTGTCTGTGGCGGCTGCTATGAATCGCGCCCGCGCCTCACCTATGCGCTGCCTCTCGTGATATCCAGATTAGCGAGGCAATGGCACCAGACTTCGCTTCGTTTGCAACGCGCCGCAGGAGACGGATTGTCCAAGCCAGCCAATATATCGCGGAATGAAAACACGTAACTAGCTACGCTCAAATCTAACCTCAGGGGGTGTCGTTATCGTCGGTGACCTTTTTTAACAGCGAAGCTGTTCTTGCTCGGCGTAAAATGGACCGCGTATGACAAAACTCCACCGACGCCCACCGACGGAGACACTTCGCGTAGCCGGTTTCACCGCCGCACTGAGATTTGCGCATGCTCGGTGATAACGGTTAGGAATGCGCTTGAGCTTCATATGAAAGCGCGTGCTCGGCAGCGCTCTGTCAGTTAACTCTATGGGGCGGCCTAGGAAAGGTCGTACTGCCGAAGGAGAGGTTGCGCACCGCGAAGCTAGACTTGCTGCAATGCGGGAGAAATAACGGCAATGACGGTCCGACCCGACCTACTTGGCCCGAGAGGCCGAAGCCAAGAGGTGGCGACAACGCGGAGAAGCAGAATGAGAGAGAGCCAGGATTGCTGCGAAGCATCGACGATTACGCCAAGGCCTTGCAGTGCGGGAGGCCGAGTACGAGCGACGCTGAGCTCACGCTTCTACTGAGGGTGCCACTGCTCGGCTTAACACGAGTTCATCTCGTCGGTGTTTTGACATTCCTGCCGAGTGTACGATCGACTGTGTTTGACTCGAACCTATCGACCCTCGACACGGTTCGGTCTGTCAAGAAACGTGCACAAGGCATGTGCATGCTGCGACCACGACGAGATGTGGTTCTATAGGAATTGTCCAGAAATAGTCTTACGCGGGAAGGTGCCGCAGTTCAGTGTGACAAACGGCTTCAAGTATCCACCCAAGGCCAGCGGGACTACTGTTTTTGAGCGAGGTGGAGGAACGAATATTAACCCCTCGAAAACCTTTCATGAACATTCGACGACTAACGCATGTCCTTGGTCAATATGGCATACGGCGACAGGTGACAAACGTCCACAGAGTTTCCGGTGTTGCGTGGCTGGCAAGACGAAGCGGGGTGTGATGACGACTTCCTCTAGACCCTTCTGGGTTGGCTGAATAAAAGGCTTCCGTCATCCACGTTGATGAGTCTACGTCGCTCAATAAACGGGCAAGCTTGCACTCGGTCGTGCGAACTGGTCAATCATAGTGGCTAATAATTGGTTAAAACTACTTGAAGCCAAGTTTCAATCTAGCAGTAGCCAAGTTACAACCTTAGCAGCAGCCAAGTTACAACCTACCAGTAGCCAGAATAGTCCCTAATCGACCAGCTTCGCTGTTTCAAACCTCGCGCGACCGAACGCGAGCTTGCCCATTTATTTTTTATTTTTTCATGTCCCTCTCGTTTTATGTATGTGTGGTACTTTTTGGACACATTTCACCCTTGCGCCACAAGACACTACATTCATCATTATATGTGTGGGCATTTTTTCTTTGTCGTTCTGTCTCCCCTTACCCCTTCCCCAGTGGAGGGTAGCAAGCTGGATGTCTATCTTCCGGTTAACGTCCCTGCCTTTCGCACCTCACATATATATATATATATATATATATATATATATATATATATATATATATATATATATATATATATATATATGTCTCTTGTAACTGTTAAGTGAAGCACACATGCAAGGACCCGACAGCATGTACTGGAGAGAGGAGGTCCCCCAGAAAGAGCACATCCACCTTCAAACACTCCGATCACTTCAACGAAGTGTCAAGGAGCTAACCATGGGACTCCCCGCTACTTCTGCAATATTTTTTCTATATCTGAAGTATAATTACAATTTTCGTAAGAAACAATCGCTAGTGATCGCAACACGCCTTATGTATGTGATGATGCTTGAAATTATTAGCTTTTACGTAGCATTATCGTAACACTCATTTTGTTATGCATGATATGATAATTAAACTTGGTAAGCATTGATACAATGAATACATGTTTTGCTTTTCGTCGGTAAAGAGGGCCCGTACTGACAATAAGCTCTTAAACTAGAATTGTTCGTCAGAGCGAATTCCACCTAATCCTGACGCTGGACACATCGTTAGCAAAGGTGACCGACCAATGGGAAATAGTACTTACGAACAAGGTTCGCGAATTCGGTCCCAAAAGCGCGCTTTTAAGAAATGGAGCAGTAGAAATGCCTTCAACCATATTGACCTCCAGGACATAATGTAGCGCCAACATGCTAACTTCACTAGCATGGAAGGCGACATAAATGAGCAGGTCTTACACAGAAATGAAATTTCCCCGCTGTCTATAAACGTGATAGCATTTATGGGCCCGAATTGCTTGAATTAGCCCGGGGCAGTCGTTCTGAATGTATGTCGTTCTCGTTCACGCGTATGGGTTCGCACTAGTATGCGTAGCCCAATGCTTGCTGACGAATAAACACTCTTGGTGAGCAATGCTTTACGTGCGCCCTACGCGTCAGTGACCGTAAGGTCACCCCTTAATCAGTTGTTTAAGTTTAATGTTTGTGTGCTGCATGTATTTGGAATGTAGTTTATCTCTCAGATATTTAAGCATCACTAGAACATCACAAAGCAAGGTATACGCACTATTGCATATTATAGGCATACTGTATCGTAGAAGTCTGCTATATCTGACGGCGTTCATGAGTCGGATCTCGTTGCTCGGGCATGCGCCATTCGCCGAAATCTTGCTTTTCAAAGAACTCTTTCTTCGTTTGCTCCAACTCGTCCGCACTAACAGGCGCTGGACAATAAAGCACAAGACGCAGCCCATCCACAAAAATAAAGAGAAGGGCAAAAAGGCTGTTGCACTGCATCGATCTCGGCAGGTGGGCTAGAAAAGCAAGGCCGACTCCTGGCGTCCGCGTGGCCATTTGTCGATGATTTTGGGCCGACCGCCGTGTGAAGGCGCACCGGTGCATGACAGGCGGCATAAAAGACAAAACACACAAAAATATCAATGCAAGGTTCCCTATATACACCCAAGAAAGAAATATGTCGCCCTTGACAGCTTTCAGGTGGTTCCCTGCTCAGGTCGATACACACTGGTCGATGCAGAAAAACACGTGGTAAGTATCAAAAGGGAGCGTCTGCCCTCATGCCTTGGAGTACTTGTCTTAAGCGACGTTCGCCATCTCCAATCAGGCGCATTCGTTTGGCTCGCTTGCATAATCAAACAGGCGAGAACTGACATTGCTTAGCGATTAAAGTGACCTGGGAAAATACTGCTTTCAGGGACAATATTCCGCGTGAATATTGTTGTAGGAGAAAAGAATTAGCGAAAACAACAAGTGCAAGAAGAGGATGGAAGAAAGAAGCAGAGAACCTTCTGGTAACTGGTGGCCCGTAATGCATTCGTAATGAAAGGCGACAGCGTAACCTACATTTGCTGTTTTTGTGCGTCATGGTGACAACAGTCAACCAATCAACACCGTGAGACAATATGATGCTTCGTCCTGTGCGCATTCAAAGACTTAAGAACCGTACGAAATTCCTCGGCCATTAAGGAAAACAAAGCTGTGGCTTTTCAAGTTTCCCGTCAGCTTTAGAGGATCTCACCACAGGAATATGTTTGACCGAAATAGTCGCACTTATGTTTAGCCCGACAAGCGCGATCAAATTTACTCGATAATTATTTGTAGCGTCTTCCGAAGTTTCAACAGATCTACTCTGTCATTCATTCATTGTCTAAAGACTGCAGTCCACAACACATGCAACTGCAAACCTAACTCGGCAATCCACATTTCTGTAAGTCTGATACACCAGGTAATGCAGTGTCGATTGTCGACTACCTAAAATTTCACCGAAGTCGAAGTTTTTATGGCGCATTGGGAAGTGTGAAACTTTATGCGCTTTAGAACGCTTTATCTTTAGAACGCTTCATATATGAAATAGCGCTAGCAGTATTAAGGGTTCCAGAAATGCGGTTAGAACAAGTGAGCTTCCGTGTCCTTGATTTGAGTACGATGGCCACCTGCAGAGACGACAATATACACCCTCGAAACGTCTCAGTGCAGCGGCAGAAGTGCACAGGCCTTTCTATTCTTTCTTTCCTTTTTACATGCTAACAGGAGGGGTGACATAACCAATTAATTTGCATTGACCATTTGCAAATGAGGTAACATGTTTCGTAGAACAATTATTACATGAGGCCGTAATGCGCTGCAAATGCAAAAAATATGTCTCCGTTCACCTTCATTGTGGCTGTGTCAATATACTGTATGCTGGCTCGTAAACCTTAGTTTGAACGTACTCGTACTCGCAAAGGTACTCATGAAACACTGCGGCTGCTGTAAAAAAGTGAAGAAGAAACTACTTATTTTCGAGGAGATAGAATACCGATGTCAGACTTCCGCTGCACACCACCAATGCATATGTTAGCATGCACTAGTGACATTTGGAGGCTTCCTCGAGTCGAATAAAAGCAATGGTGTCCAGACAGCATGATCTCGCGTCGAGCGATTCCTGTAGCGAATAATGATCACTGCCTGCTTTCAGTTTTGTTACAGATGTGCACGGGTCCAGGAAAGCTCAACAATCACGTACAGTTAAGAACAAAGGTTTGAAGTGCGAAGGAACTGAATTATCTGCCGGTATAACCTTGCTGCCATGAAATGAAAACTGAACCCTGAATTTTTTGGATGCGAAAGCCGCAGTGCCCCTGTCATAGTGTTACTGTAGGCTTACACGTGGAAGTCAATCATTTTGTCAATCGAACAAACAAAGCATGTCTTATTATTCACACCTGGCCTCACGAACTTGCCCACTATGTTTTTTTTTGTGTCAAGAACTTTATTAATCATTAAGAGTGCTTTTGTGAGACGGCAATGAGATCAGGCAAAGAAATCTGTAGTCGGTGTGGCCCAACATCTGCCATGTCCCATAGCGTCAAAATTTTGTCTCCGGTGCTATGCAGCGCGGTAGCAGCAGGGGTGGTGAGCGAAATTGGGAGGAGGAGGGGGTTGGGGGTAACTGTAGACAGCGCTGAGAAATAAGTTCTGAGCAGGCCACAGTTCACCACACCACATTTTCCTGTTGGACATGATACTTGTCTCGTTCATTAGGCATAACTTCATTCTTCAGAAAGTTGTTTTGAACCTGCTGCAGTAGTCTTGTGGCTATGGCGTTGCGCTGTTGAGCTCGACGTCGCGTGGTGCGACTCTGGCCGCAGCGCTCAAAAACGGCCGTGTACATGGATTTAGGTGCACGTTAAATGTTGCAGGTGGCAAAAATGAATTACGAAATCGTGCCCCATAATCATATTGGGGTTTTGACTCGTAAGAACCTAGAATTTAATTATTTTCTACACTTGATTTAAGACACTCGCTCTTTGTCTCTTGTTAGCGACCAAGCGGCATGCTAAAAAGCCTAGGATTGTAAATACTATAACAATAGATAATACGAGGCCATGTATCTTATAGCGACAGTAACAGTATATAACCTAATCTTCCTCTCCCCACCTTCCCACAACCACCACCACCACTTCCGCATACGAATTTAATGCATGTTCAAACGTCACCTGTATGCTACCTACTTTTTATTGACTAAACAAAACGTAGGGGGCACAGAAAGAGGCAGGCTTGAATTTGAACTTAAGGCTTCCTTGCTCGTTCAGAATGGATCTACCTAAGGGCTATCGTCGCACTAAAGAGTAACTATTATATTGAGAAATATGGGTTCTTTTTATAGCGTGCTACGTACAGCGAATAATTCCTCCCGCTAGAACGCATCTGCAGGAAGTCTCCGATTCACCATCAGCGCTAAATTCCCCTGCTGAGACTATCCGGCTTACCCCCTAGGTTCTGTCACTATCCGCTCACATACTACTGCTTTCCACCAAGAAAAAATAAGAAAAGAAGGGAAAACGTCAAGATGAAACTCGTGCGTTACGTTTCCTGAAGCGGCAGTGCGCTCCCAGTGCTGCACTCACCCGTGTGGCAAGTGTCGGAACTTCTCGTATCCAGCGGCCACGTAGCGCTCGTTAGCGTGCAAGTCGTCGATGGACGAGACCCGGTGTCCCTGGCGAGGCGTGTAGATGCTTCGGATGGCGCCGAAGCTGGGCCGTATCCGTTCAGTGAGTTTCTCGAGCAGCGACTCGAGGCTGCGGTAGTGCCTCTGGTTCACCAACGTCCTGAGCGGCTCGAAGTGTTCGTCACCATTGAGAAACATGTACACCCAGCGCGAGTCTGGCATCTCAGCCAGCGCGATCCGCGGAATCCGGTGGTTGTTGCTGTCCTCATCGCTGCTCGTCGCTGCCATCTGACAGCGCGCCCAGTGCAACCTGTCTTCACGCCGATCACCGTTACTTTTGTTCTTTTGCCTGCTGTTGAGACTAACGCATCGAATGGGGGTATTCTTATTCAACGCAGGGGCGGTGGTTGCAACACATTGACGTGCGATCCAGACAAGGGTACGTGATCGGCGCTCGGCGTTGACGAGTCACGGTCGCCGTTGTTGATGGTATTGCGCAAGTCTTCGACGTGCACGTTTCATTACTGACACATTAGAATGCCGGGCGGGCCGCGACCCCCACCAGCCGCCCCGAGAAACTTTGACATCGAGCAGCGAACGCTTAAGGCTGCGAACAGCAGCGATCTCGTTGCCGTAACATGCTTTCCATATAAGAGCAGTCGTGCATGCGTCAATTTCCGGCGTCCCGTCTGCAGCGAGCCTTTCTGCCAACACGGCACCACCACGCACGCGGCGATCAAGCGCTTACCGACTCGCACCTAGAGCGAACTTCGACACTGACAGGCGCTGCACTGGCTTGGAAACCCTTTGCTTCGCCGTTCCACGGCGCTGGCCCCGTGGTCTCCTAGGGAACGGAGGTGCGGCGGCTACACCGTTCGTAGAGCGTCCTGGGCGAGAGAAAAGCGAGGGAAGTGGTACGAAAGGGAGAAAGGCAACCGTGGCTGAGGCGAAAACGAAGTCGGTGGCGCGGAGCGCTCACCTTTCCACCTTCCAATGCTCTTTTTCTTCCCTCTCGTTCTCTTTGCTCTTTCTTTCCCTCTCTCAGCCCTTTCACTCTCAGGACTCCGACCGCGGCTTGTGAACTTAGTTTTGCTGCGCGAAGAGCGAAACTGCGACGCTTGGACGCTCTGGAGCGCGCGTAAAGTGGTCGCGCGCTGCTGCGGTTTTTCCCATCCAAGGCTTATGCAGCCAGTTGTTTTCCGAGAAAGTTGGCGGGCCGCTGTGCAGGATTGGTTACTGGGTTACCCGTCCCAGTTATGCATTCTAGGAATGAATGTCTCCTTATGTATGAGCTTCACTGAGCTTCTTTAGCAGAGGGGGAGAGAGAGAGAGAGAGAGAGAGAGAGAGAGAGAGAGAAGTGCAGACAAATGGATTAACTGGTTCTTTCTCAATATTAATGTCTACGTGAAAGCTAACGTAGATTCGCTTCCTCTTTCTTCTCATTTGGGGTCATAAATGAGCCGTAAAGCATTTTTACTGTTGTCCTCGTATAAGTCGTCGTCCAGATAGGGTGGTCGTGCAACATCACCGGCACGTTTAAACCTTTATGGAAAGCAGCGGACAAGAAAGTGATGTATCAGGTAAAAAGGAAAAACGTCAGTTATTGTTACTTCATACCCCAAAGGAAACACAAAGTGATAGATTTGGATTGTAAAACTTTATTTGTCCAACAGATGTAGGGAAGGCTTTAAGTCTTCCCGCCTAGACGACGGCCAGGAGTCCTTGGACCCTAGCGGCGATTTCGGCCAGTTGGACGGTCTTCAGTTGAGTCTCCGGATCGGAGCTGAGTGATAGAAAAAATTTTTGTACACGCAGTTTTTCTGTTGCAGTTGTTTGCATATCTTTATTATAAAGTTCTTGGTGCACCATATGTAGCTGGGCGGAGAGATAATGAAAAAAGAACTTTTATATGTGCACTTCATGTGCAGAAATATGCACTGCTCATCAAGTGCTGGAGTGAAAATAGAGACACGTACAGTAACTATGTGAGACCAGCTGTAGCAACATCTTCGTCGGGTTTGAGTGTTTCGAGTAGACAGCTCGTATATAGTCTAGAAAAAGAATGGGGGAACACGCCGGTACCTTTAAAGTGAAAGGCCTTTGGTAGTTATGATGAAAAGAAGTGCGCTTGTCGAAACTCTGGTACTCAACAAAGGTGCACGAACCCCCTGGTTCAATAATTCTTGCAAATTCATTTCGCTAATCAAGTAAAACAACCAGAAAATATTACCTGAAAAAAAAGGCATTTGTTGGCAGGTCGTTAGTATTAGTACGAGTACAATGCATTGAAGAACACATGTTTTAGAGCGACTAAAAGCTGAGCAAGTTGACAGGTACTCATATTACTGGAAAGACAACAGAAATCCAGGTGACGCTTGTATTGTCTTTTTCGTTCCTTGTTACGTCCGTGTTTGCACGCCTGCCTTTCAGAACAACTAGCCTTGGCGTGGATCATTTGAGCGAGAGAGAAAATAAGAGAAAGCAAGGGATGCAACTCTTTCTTATCTCTCAGGTGCAGAGTTATCGATATCCACGAGAAGTATAGGCACATTGTTGCACGTTGTTGATTGTTCAAAAGAGCAAATAAAGATGAGTTAGTTTTGGTTCGATAAAATACAACTATGATCAGACGCCTGACAGCTGAAATACGCAAATATCGCGTGCATGCATAGATAGTGTCGGGATTGGTCAATCTGATACTTGAGTGCCTTGTTAAGTAGCATGTAGGCGAATATTCTTGTCCCGGAGAACTTCTCTATCTTTAGATAAAGTGCTCTCTTTCTTTTTCTCTCTCTCTAACCCACACGTATTGTTTTTTTTTTTGAAGCATAGATCGATCGGCTAACAAGCCCCTTTCTATTTTAGGAACAGCCAGACATTTGTTTACCATATTCTGCTTGACCCTTTCTTTATCTGGAAGGGGCTTGAAATTCTTAATTCAATTTTTTTTCTTCTTGTTATTGTTTTGACAAATGAAGCATTATAAGTTTTAAAAAAATGACAACCTTAGCTACCTTTGACGTTGAACATGAACGAAGAGGCATCTGAAGATCTTAAAAAGTTATACAATTACGGAAATGATCCGATAAAGGTAACATTGGATTTCGACGTACCGATTCTACAGACTACCAATGGAATTCCAAGCCCTTTTTCACTGCGGTTTCATGAAGAGAGATTGTTCCTACTTTCTCTGCCTCACTTTGGATATCAGCAAGCGATGCAAGGCATGTAACTAATTCATCAACAAAAGCACAAATGTAAAAACCTGGGGCGCAAAATCAGCAAAACTAATAAAATAATCATGCATCAGTTGACGACCCATGTATTTCCTGCCGTGTGTGCCAAGGAAGTTCATCAATCGAACTGCATCAGTAGTTTACGTTACATCTCAACTGCATGTCATTACAATTCGAGTGACCATAGCAGTCTTTGCCTTGGTCGTCGCGTTTCGTAGTCAACCGTTGCAAAGCGTGTCACGCTGTTGTTTCCAGGCCGTAGGGGATACGACCTACTGAGCTTACCATGTTCGGGCCTGCGCAAGCAAGTATATCTACCACGCTCGACTTCACTAATGCATGGTTGTGTTCATCTGCCTAACTTGCCACAGGCCACTATACTGGAAAGAGGGAGGAAAGGCGGACCGGGGAGCTGGCCGCGCATTCACGTTTGGCGGAAGACGCGACGAGATTCATCATGAGCCCGCCAGGCAGCAGACCGTGACACTGCGACGGGCTATAGGCTCGCGCTCATAGGGAAGCTTCCCTCTTCCCTTGCTCTCCCAGCCCAACGCATTCCCCCCAAGACTACCGCCGCCGCCGCAGCCGCCACCTCCACTACCATCGCGGAAAGCATGAGAGGGTGGCTACGCTTTGGTCACCGCGCATATAAGTGATAAACAAAATAAGATTCGAGCGAAACAACGAGCGCTACTGATATAATGTAGCAGCCGGCGAGAAAGGTAAAACCGAGAGGAAATTTGGGTCAGAGGTCGCTGAACCCGCGTCGACTACCTGGGACTACCGCGTTTCCTCCCCCTTCAGTTCTTCTGCACCCTCTCCTTTACTTTCTCGGCTACTGGGTTCTGCTTTACTCTTCTTTTTCTTTTCTACCTTGTTACTCGCTATTCTCCCCACCTACGAAGCGCGCTTTGGTTGAGCCCATTAGTGTGATCACACCGACGGGAAGGAGTGAGAGGGCGAGAGGGGCGCTGGGGAAGCGGCAATGAATTCAGTGGAAGCAAAATACGAAAAGCTGGGCGTTTCGCGCGGGGCGGGCGTATGCGACGACGACGCTGTCAGCGGAAGCGGCTGTTCTCAGTACGCTAATGACGCGCTTTTACGTTTTTGTTTTCGATGATATTTAGATTAATCGAGGAATTCACCGATTCATTCGAAGGACGGAGATTAAGCCACGGCGTACATTGAAGGCCATAGCTTCAACGAAGGATGTTAAGCTGCTGCATCGCGCTGGTTCTGCGGGCACATTGAAATACAACAACGTGCATTGGTTGCGCATACAGTCAATAGTTGGCTTAAAGAAGCACACAAAGCCTGTGCGTCATCATGAAAAGGAGGATAATAGATGAGTATATGTACAGTGGTCTCGTCGCAATTGGAAAGTTGCACGAGCCGCTGTGCTTTATGTCGATACAAAAACAGTTAGCGTTGGTAAAAGCGGCGCCCAGCCACTAGCGACACAGTACAAAACCGTTTTACTCTTACTATTGCCGCCATTCCGGAGTAGCTTTAATGAAAAAGACCAAGAATCGACCAGATTTTTCATTACGCCGCAAATATGCTCGCCTCTACCTATACCATCAAGTTCATTGCTACAACCATGGGATGAAGGAACTGTATACCCCACCTTTCTGCGTTTCAGCCCCTTCTGACCACAGATATAAAGTTGGCGTGCCAGCCTGCCAACGAAAAGGTGCCATAATTCTTTCTTACTCCGCACATGTGTCAACTGGAACTACCTTCCAGTTTCCATCGTTCACATCCCAGACGCATCTTCATATCTTCATTCAAAACAGCAGTCTACCACGCTATCGCATAAGATTTTATTTCGTTATTGTCTCCAAATTTTTTTTGCTACCCCTCCTTTCTGCAGTGCCTATGGGCGTTGAAAGTATGTGTAATAAATAAATGAATAAATAAATAAATAAATAAATAAATAAATAAATAAATAAATAAATAAATGATACATTATGACTAACTAATTTATTTCTGAAGGGTTAAACAAGTACATTGGCGCGTTGGCACATTCCGCTGATGTTCAATATTATAACGCATTGCGACGCGCAGGTAGGCGAACGGTCAATGCGGTGTGGTGGGCGTGAGCTTGCATGTAGCGCACGTCCAGTGTACTTGTTTCTTTCTCTCTCAGTGTGAATGAATGCAAGTCGTCATGGTGAAATTTGTAGCACACACAATAGAAAAGGACGCAGAGAAGGTGGGCACACGAGCGCTTACTCACAACTGTTTATTTTTTGGAAAGAGACAGAACATAAAAGCACCAGTTATCTGCACTGGGAATGGGCAAAACTAACCATCAATTTTCATATAAACAGATTACAAAGGTTCAAGCAGTATTCAAGAATGCAAATTATTTGTCAGTGATAGCAACCGATGGTTGACTGATGCATTCTTCAGCGTACCTTCTAATATGGAAGCTTTCTGTAATTTCACATGTTAGTTTATTTTTATCCGAAAAGAAAATGTCAGTGTCAGGAAATACCGGCTCACAATGACATAGGTTACAATGGTCAGACAGGTGCGAATAATTTTGCTTTCCGAGAGAATGTTGATATTCTTTTAGACGAGTGTTTATGCACCGACCGGATTGTCTGTCCTACGTCCATGTTGTCACATGTTAACGTAATCCGGTACACAACACCTATTCTGTATAGTGTGAATTTTTGATCTACTTCAAAACCACAGCTGCATTTTCTTTTTCTAATGTAAAACGTTTTTAAAACAGCTTGGCACAGTTTTTTCCCCTTGTTACGAGCGCTGAAAGCCACTTCAACGCCAAACCGGCGGGCAACATTCTTTAGCACACGTGAAAAATAATGAACATAAGATAAAACCGCAAGGCGTTTTCTCTTCGTGCTCTGCCTGTTCCTTGAATCTTTTGTTTTTGCACTCTTTAATATCTCAATTACTTTCTCTGCCGCTCTGCCAATAATATGTTCCGGGAATCCCACTGAAGCTAGCTGTGTTACCTGCTGAGCGAAGCTTTCATAGTAAAATATTTTTGCGCGCACAATTGACAAGGAGACAGTGAAGGGGGGACACACGAGCGCTCACACACACACGAACACACACACACGAACACACGCTTCTGAGCGAAGCTTTCTTTCATTTGGTGGCAACAAGATTTTGCCAAATCCACCCGAAGGCTCGACACTGCTATTCCGCTTTTTACAATCTTTTAATGCCCTGATTTGTATTGTAATGTAGGCTTTTCCGATCTAGGGTTGTACATCCAGCATGTGGGGTCGGGAAGCAATCGCGAATACAAGTCTAAAAACTGTAGTTCGTCTTCTTTAGCTATCTCATGTGCAAACTTGAGGCCTAGGCTACCTTCCCGAAACACTTGCGGTACACTTACCACTATGCGGCCTTGTTCAGCCCCATCAAAAATAACCAAAATAGTCATCAATAACTCGGAAAAATTTTGCCAAACTTTTTAGTGCACTATGAATGTTTCGGTCCACACGAGCTAAGAAAATGTCGCTTAGCATAGGCGCTATCTTTGAACCTATGCATATACCAGATTTTTGCAAATATATTGCGTCATTCCTACCGACAAATATATAACTAAGATAAAAGAATGGTAATTCCATAAAACGTTTCACAGGTATTCAACTATCATTTCTAAATTAAACTTCATCATTACATTCGCAAATACAAATCTTTTACACTTCTCAACAACTGTGTGTGCGGAATCGAGTGAAATAAATCTTGTGCGCCAAAGCCGAAGGCGCCACATCCCTTTGTTTTGTCTTCCCTCAGATATTGAACAACCACCTCAGAATTTGATTGCTGACGGGTCTGAGATTCTTAAAGTGGAAAGCTCTCTTTCGATAAAAGATGCTACTACCTGCTGCTGCCACGTGTTTCTTTCAGCGACAATGACTCTGAATGGCTCTCCAGGTTTGTGGGTCTTGCATGAAAAAAAAAAAACACTTCAAGATGTAGGCCCTTCGTCTTCCTGACACAGGCACATAGACTTTCTAAATTGAGGAAAAGAAGTAAATCACTAGCGCGCTCTTTTTCTTTAGCGTGCTTAACATCTATTTTCTTGCAATTCTCATCAGCAGCTTCACAGACTGTTTGACCAAACATGCCATCAGGTAGGACAACAAGACGTCGTTCTTTATCGGCCACAAGAACACGCAACCCTCTAGGAGCCAAGTCCCCTGCTACTAGGTTGAGCCGATTGGGATTTGCACATGTAGTGTTTGCCTTCGCGATAGCGGCAACACATTCAGAAACACACCTTGCACGTTCTTCCTCAGCAACTAGTCGGGAGACTGTTTAAGGCTAGTAGCGCAGCTCAGGACGAGCAAACAAGGAAAGAGGTAGGGGTAATCAAAGGGAGCGGAAAACAGGGTGAGCGCTAACTTCCAACAGAAAGTTAGCGAAAGTTGGAAGTTAGCGCTCACCCTGTTTTCCGCTCCCTTTGATTACCCCTACCTCTTTCCTTTTTTGCTCGTCCTGAGCTGCGCTACTAGCCTTAAACAGTTATGACATACCAACTCGCCCAAACTGCCACGCTTTAGTCGGGAGACGCCTCTCGATGCTGCCAGATTCGCAGGTGGACACAGCGCTGGCTCCAGTGCCAACTTTGGCCCAAGCTGCAGAATCTTGTTGTCTGCTTCCGGAATAAAATTTTCCCCAAGACGTACCACTCTTCCTTCTGCAGGAGGTGCCTTCTTGACAAGCTCTACTCAGTAGGTAACTAGGCTAGCTTCAGCGGGATTACCGGAACACATTATGGGCAGAGCGGCAGAGAAGGTAATAAGATAGTAAAAGGTGCAGAAACAAACGATTCAAGAAACAGGCATAGCACGGAGAGAAAGCGCCTTGCGGTTGTACCTTACGTTCATTATTTTACACATGGGCTAAGGACTGTTGCCATCCGCTATGGCGTTGAAGTGGTTTTCAGCGCTCAAGGTACAAAAAAGAGTACAACAAGGTATAACAAGGCACAACAATATACAAAACAAGGTACAAAAACTGTGTGAAGCTGCTTCAAAAAAGTTTGATATTAGAAAAAGAAAATGCAGCTGCGGTTTTAAAGAATAATAAAAAATCACGAAATGCAGAATAAGTCCTCTGTAGCAAATTCCATTAACATGTGGCAACATGTAGTACATAGGACAAACCGGTCGGTACGTAGACACTCGTCTAAAACAACATCAACATGCTCTCGGAAAAGAAAATCATTTTCATCTGTCTGACAATTGTAACTTATGTCATTGTAAACCGGTATTTTCTGATACTGATATTTTGTTTTCAGATAAAAATAAACACGTGAAATTGCAGAAGCGTTCCATATTAGAAGGTGTGCTGAAAAATACGTCAGTCAATCATCGGTTGCTCTACTGATAAATACTTTGTATTCTTGAATACTGCTTGAACCTTTGTAATCTGTTTGTATAAACATTTATGACTAGTTTTGCACACGCTCAGTGCAGATAGCCGGCAATGTTATGTTCTGTCTCTTTCCAAAAATAAACAGTTGTGTCCAAGTGCTCGTCTGTCCAACTTCTTTGCATCTCTGTCTATCGTGCGCGCTACAAATTTCACTATGAATACTCAGCAACTCGCCCAACTATGAGTTCTGCTGCCAAATGCAAGTAGGTGAACCAGCCGGCGCTGCAATAAGCCTTGACAACGACACAGGCACAGGCTGAACCTTGTGGCCGGAACGCGCTGCTTCCTCGGCTGTTTCGCTGCCGAATGCCTCAATGCACCGGTAACCACTGAAACTTGATTCTGTGTGCATTACATACATATTGACAGCGCGGTGGTGAGATTCTACAATTATGGATAACATCCGTTCATGAACGCCATGACGTGCGCTTGACTGCAGAGTTTGTAGGACCACCTGGAAATTACAAAATATGGCCCACGGGTAAGGGGACTGATGATGGATGTAGTATACAACAGTGCCCCTGAGAGCAGCAAGTGCCAATGCGATTGATGTCGTGGTATAGGTGAATTTTCACGTGGTCGCCCTTTTAATAGGATGACCAAGCATCGGACGAGCTATTTGCGGTATAACCGAACCATCTGAAATACATACACGCAGTCACAATGGGCCTAATATAACTGCTGTAAAGTTACTTGTTTCGGAGCTACTTGTGGATAGCCGGCCTTCTTTCGAATTCTAGGATCATCAAAACTTGCGGCGAAGTGCCTGAGGCACCAGAAGACAGTCGGTGGTCTATCCACGGGCATGGAGCCTGGTATAGGCATGCACGGGCAGCAGCCACAATGCCTTAAAACACAGAGCCTTGTCTTCGCGTTGTCACAGAGGTTACGTGGTGAGATTGGGCGCAGCACAGGTGGCACATGTGAATTATGAGTGCTTCAATGTCTATGTGGTGTAGGTACCGCGTCTTAGGCAATCACAATTGTTGCGGCTGTAGAAACACGTCGAGAAAGGCCGACACAAAGTCGGAGTGCTAGGGCTTCCACGCTTTGTCGCCCGCAGAGATCATTCTCGGATAGGTTCGGCATCACCACGGGATTGTAGTAGAGAAACACTAAAGAAAGTGTTGTGCATAGTAGGGACTGACGATCTCTATCTTTTCTGAGTGACAAACTTAACAAAACTGCCCAATGTAAATCAGCTTTCTCTTGATGTGAGTGACATGAGGGTTGCAGGGCATGTGTAGTATTAGCCCTACAGGGCGAAGTTGAAAAGAGGGGTATTCTAAGCCCAACCCCATGAGACACCACGATAAGCGTAATGTTAATCAGTCAGGCCACTTTCACTGAGAATGAACAAAAAATAAATGTTCATGTGAGATATCATCGAACCCATCTAAAAACGCGGCCACCAAGTATTGCAGTCTGTTGTCACTTATGACAACCGCAATATTTGATGCGTATAGCCTATATGCTTGAGTAACGATTCGACAATCACAGCTAATTTTAATCAAACATTCAGTGAATTATCGAGAACAAGATGTAAACCATCACCATTGGTGCAACGCATGCGGATATCTCGTCGGTTTCGATGTGCGTACGCATGCGATATTTGCCTATTTCGGCTACCAGGCTTCCGATAATATCTGCTTCACCAGACCTCTTATTCAGCTTTGCTGACGCGGCAGGAATGCCCGCGCGCGCACACACATGCACACGTTAAGCCTGATATCTGTGCCATAAGCTGAAGTACCCATCTACCGAACAACTTTCCAACATTTATACCAGCTCCGCATAAAACTACGTTCTCCATAATTCTGTCATTGTAATGACCCAGATAGCGCTAGCTTATGTGCACTTGCTTAAGTTACTCAGACGTAACAAACAGTACAGCGTAATGACGTTGAAGCACGTTTTAGTGCATACGTAGGCCAACGAAACTATGTTGACCTTACAGAGGTGCAGGACTAACAAAAAATGCTTAAAAAATGACGATGAGGTCGAGACACCGACCCAGTTCTGGTTTGACCGAAGCGCGTATATGCAGGCACAGCCCACCCTTTATCTGCTCTCCTTAGAATGCGTAACGACAAAGCGCACGCACGTGGCAGGTACGTGGAGGGTCGCTTGGAGTCGCGGCGCGCTCACTACGAGCATTCGGTGAACGATTAGCGTAAAAACGAGGGAGCGAGCCCAGACCACTCGGCCTTGAAGGTGCGTTGCATGCTTAGAGGCAATTGGGCTTCCTTCCTTTTTCCTACGCAAAAGAGCCGGGTCAGCGCATGCGAACCGACAGACCTTGAGAGGAGCGCTGCAGCGCTGCTCCAAGAGTAGAAGTGCCGTGGTTCGAACAAAGACGGGTCCCGATTAATGCTTTGCGCACCTGTTTGGGTGAGCTTTCTTCAAAATGGAAGTGCAACTAAGGCGAGCGGACTACTTTCGCCTCCTGGTGACTGCGGCCACGTTACGACAGGGGCTACAGGGGCGAAGGCGTTCGCGAACCCAGATTCGAAGGATGTTTAGCAACACCGATAAATATAGAAGCGCTGTGGCACTGGTTGCAACGCTTACGCAAGTTCACGTCGCTTTCTATGTTTTTTTTACTATAACATGGTTAACCCAGCTTCTTACCTGCAAGCTTCAACAAATGTACACCACGCAAAGGACAATTAAAAAGTGCAATGATCCAAATCTCACTCCTTCATGGTGAATGCTTCTTCAAGGCTAATGAACCTTAGTGTTACCAATGCCGGTAATTATGACATTAATATCACAATTATATGGCCTTTGTATTGTGTTTAACAGGTCACCATCAAACGGCGAACGAAACATTTCGTTAGTGCCTTTCTTGAAGTGAGGCTTTTGAAACGTGTAGAGCTTTATTTATTTGCGTGTGCATCCTCCGAGCTAGCTTACTGGCCATGGCATTGCGCTGCTAAGCTTGAAGTCGCGGATTCGATGGGGGTGAAAAAAAAAAAACGCTCGTGCACCGTGCACTGAGTGCACGTTAAAAAACCGGAGGTGTTCGAAATTAGCTCGGGGTCTCCCACTACGGCGTGGCTCATAATCATATTGGGGTCGTGGCGTGTGAAACTCCAGAATGTAATTTTAAATATTTTTTAAAATCTTTCTGTTTGTGCGTCAGCGTTTTCTATATACTACCGCTTGCCATTTTTATGTACTTTGTAAAAACATCATTTTCTTTTTTTGCTGAATCATCTCCGCAGAGATCTTGTGTTGTTGCTGCAAGTTGAACCCTATTTTGCCTCATCAGGCAAAACTTGGGTCCCACATTCGCAAAGCTGTCTTTTTCTTTCTTAGTTTTTTGTCCCGTGCGCCGGCCGATTGCGACATAACGAACCAGATAATAGGGAATGCTCCAGGAAATGAGAAACGGATCTCATGAATGAACCAGTGCATAGTGAATACCGCGGAAATGTTTTGATTCAAAGGCCACTCGTCGTACGAGCAACAAATAGCATTGTGCTGTCGAGACAATGGACCACACGCAGCAGTGCGCGTCGTAATAAGAGGATCAATAAGAGCAGCGTCTCTACATAACGTAAAGCATGGAGCTCGGTTCGTCCGCTTTTACCATGCCCACTCTGAAATGCCAGGCAGTTCACTGAAGTCTGCCAGATCACGACATGGAAATGCCGGGTACATCAAAGTCTGGATCAGGATACGCGAATGATGGTGCGTTTCTGTTGCGAAAACGCACTTACGCTGCTGTACAACAGTCGCATCTCTCATACACTGCAATGTTCACATCTTTGTTTTGCTCTCTGCTGAGACAAGGGGCCGAATTCACAAAGCTTTTCGTTCGTAAGTGCACTTTTCGATTGGCCAGTCGCCTTCGCTGATGATGTCCCTTATCAGGATTGGCTGGAATTTGTTCTTACGAACAATTCTTGCGTAAAAGCTTTGTGTTAGTATGGGCTCGGATGGGTTACCAGCGTTAGGAAATGCGCAGTAGATGAGTATGTTTTCTATGATTTGCGGCATCACCTGACGTGATCAAAGCCGTCATTGTTCTGTATTCGAAAACTTATGTTTCCTCACGAAAGAAATATTTTGTCAAAATAAATGACAGGGGATGCGCTGGCCAACAACAAAAACTTCTTATGAATAAGAATATACCATCGTAATTAAGGTGCCAAATGTGTTCGCAGAGCACTTACTCTGAGCAAATCCCAGTACGGCAACTCCGAGGATGCCGTGCACGCTTTACGCGCAACTAGGGTCATAAAACAGGGTTACCTATTGGCCCGCGAAAACGGGCCGTGGTTGAGACCATCTAGAAGGACGCAAATAGCGTTCGCCGAGCAAAGCGACTGCACAAACGATAAACAATATCGGCGATGTTGACACAAGCGTATGTAATGAATGCTTGCGAAAAGCACCGGATCTTGTTGACCGTTCGCTGGCACTGGGCGATGCCGTGCTAAAGTTAGTTGCTTACCATGTGCGGTCGTCGCAGCACAACGTTGACCTCCAATGACTGCTCTGACGGTTTAACTTAAAGAAGCTCTCTAGATATGCGACTGGGATTAAAACGTATCACAAAATTTGTAGTCACGTTCTTTTGCGCAGTTGTATTGGTTTTTGTTATAAGCTTCTTGTTTGTTGCACTTTTACCTGCCTAATATGTGGCGCAGTGGACTGCGTCATTAATTAATTAATTCATTCATTCATTAAACATTTCGTTTGAAACCTTGAGTGAACATATGCTCATGTCGCAGTATGTGACGAACGACGAAATGTTTTCCATTTCCTTTTTTTTTTCATTTGTGAACCAGTCTGCCATTTTGTTTAAGACACTCTTTATGTTCTATTGGTACAGCTCTTTATTTCTTGTTTCGACTACGCTTGGTGATGCTTTCATTGTATTGTTGCTGTATGCTGTAACACACATTGCTTTCGGGCCATTGGTGAACACCAATGGTCCGAAAGCTTCACTGCTTCTGGAAGGGCCTGCACCATTTTGTAATATTGTAGAAGTTCATGAGGGCCTGGAAAGTGACTTGAAAATATGTAACTGGAGTAAGTTAGATTTTTTTATGATGTCTTCATAAAGGACAACTTCGAATGAATAAGTTCGGATGTGTTAACAGGCGTACATCACACAGAGGCAGGACGTTTGAAAATACGTAATTTTATATGAGTCTCCTTGAATAACTGCAGGTTTGCAAGACTCATTATGCAGAGATCAGCTTTTTGTTATTTCCACGTCGGTCAATAGGTATACCGTCGGATAATGCAGCTTTGTTGAAAATCCAGGGAAGTACTCATACATTTCTAAAGAGGATAAGACACGGTTGTAGCTTACGGTGCTAAGCGAGATGTTTAATTTTCGTGTTGTAGAGTCTGCGCTCTACCAACAGTTCACAACATCCCCTGCAGCGTGCGGGATTATATATTTACAACGTATTTAGGATTGTGACAGACCCAGTCCGACCATGGCTCACGGTGTAATTGGTACATAAAAATGTATACGCTGCAAAGCCTGCTTCAAATCACAAGTACTAACCACAGACAAGTTACCTTAAACAAACAAACATTTCTTAGAGTTTGAATTTTGAGAGAAAGGATTAACTGGAGTATCGGATAATCCTAGCGACTTTCCGTGGTAAGTGTTGTAAGTAAACTACATTATGAAGCCACGAGATAGACTTATTAAAATAGATTCCCACAGATTTTAAATTATGGGGTGTTACGTGCCATCGCAACAGATTTTAAGTAGCTCATGCACCAAGATATAAAAGATATGTCAATGCAACGTAGCTGGACAGAGTCAAGGTAATGTTGTTTGCCGTCTCTTTCAGATGCTGAGATTATTTTTTGCATTCTGCCTAATTACATAATTAGTCTTAATTAAATCTGGAATTTCTCAGATATTACAATAAGATAAAAAGTGTCAATAAGAAAATTAAAGAGCAACATGAGAAACTCCCGATACAGCATTCGGGTGCTCAATATGTGCTACACGAAAGAGTTTTTCCGAGCATGGAAAAGCTTGCGAATACACGCAAAGTGCCTCGAGCGGCCAGAAGCCGCAATTTTGCATGTATTCGCAGGCTTCTTTCAAGCACGGTAAAACACTTTTGTGTAGCAACTATTGAGCACCAGAACGCTAGCTGTATCGGGAGTTTTTCATGTTGTTCTGCAATTTTCTCGTTGACACTTTCCATCTAATTATAATATTTGAGAAATTGATTAATTATGTAAGACTAATTATGTAATTAGGCCGAACGCAAAAAAGCAACAATCTGAGTAACCCCAAGCGATGGCAAACAACATTACGTTGGTTTTGTCCAGCTACGTCGAATTCGCATATTTTTAAATCTTGGTGCATAATAGTTGGGACACCCTATATATTCGAAACAATGTATTTCACTCTTGTGTTCGGTTTCCTCATGCAGATCCTCTTGCGATGTTTATCTTATCCTTATTTTGTTAATCTAAAGGAGATTCATTGATACTTAGGGCGACAGCAGTCGCGCATTGCTTTCCGAATGCCTTGTAGACATGTCAGCCTTCCACACTGTCGCCCTTGGAAACACTATTTACAAGCAACAAACAGCCACATAACGCCACATTTCTTGCACGAAATCAACTTTACCAGTTTCTCTGTGGTGTTTCCTGGCAGGATAAACAAACTGAATCCTTGAGCCATGCGAACAGTAGCGTCCCAGGCAGAAAAGTGGCAAAAGAAAGGAACATTGGTAGTCGTTCCCAGCAATACCCCAGTGTCGTATGTCTCCATATACACAGGCGAAATTACTGGAACTTGTCTCCATTAGCGAATAACTTTCACGGTTCGTAGACACGAAAGAGTCCCTTTAATTTCAGTTCACAGAGAGACATCATGTAGGCCGTGCTGCGCCATGGGAGGCCGGGACAAGCTTTTTGCAACGAACCAAAGCAGAAACATGCGGCCACAGAGGGAAACGAACGGCTAGACGAGCAAGAGAATTAAATCGGTAAAGGCGCACAGCGACCGTTCTAAATGGCTGCCGGCAAACCCCAACTAATCAGGCGATCGCCCACCATTGGCGTCTCGAGCGATGGTCACATCCATGCAGCGCATCATCCGCTTTTTTTTTTCTTTTGTCTTCGGTGATTTGGTGGCAGTATACCTATAGAGCTGGCTCGTTGTTTCCTCTGGTTCTGCGAAATCTGTCCGGAAGTAGGAAGCGACCAAGCACCGCCGTCGAGGTGGTGGTGCTGCGTGGAGGGAAAAAGGGAGGGGGGAGGGGGGCGCGCAGCTCGCCAGACCGAACGCTGGTCACGTCCTGCGGACACTGGCTAGCTCTCCTGTGCGGTCGATGACGCCGCGACTAGCGACTATACACCAGTGCTCGCCGCCGGCGCTTAGACTGCGTCGGTGCCGCCGGGTTCACATCACTGGGTGGGGCCAGGTGGGCTTCCCAGACGGCTCGCTGACCGAGAGCCCCGACGACCGCCGTATAAGCGTGAGCGAAGGCGAGCGTCTAGCTTTACGTCATTCGAATGTTTCACTGCCGTAGCCTAGTCTCCTTTTGAAGCCTCGAGCGGTCGTTCACCTCGGTGTGCCTCGTAAGGCGGTATATAAGGAGTGGTATAAGAACGTGCCGCTAGATATTTATTACTCGATATGGTCACAAATGAGTTGTTTTAAGAAAAAAAAAAGGCATGAGCAGTAATGCCTTTTACTCCGACAAGTGGCAGAAGACCCTACGATGCCCGCTCCTACAAGACCAGCAATGGGCCGCCCAGCAGGCTCGCGCAGCGGCCGCCAGGTACTCCGTGACGGTCCTGCGTGGGAGACGCCCACAGCGCGCGGACGTGCGTCCCGCAGGACTTTTATTAAAGTTTGTCCAATCCAATCATGCACAATCCGCAGTACATTGACAACTATAGTTGCACGAACCGTAAATACACCTCATGCAACAATCACTATTGTGTTGAATCATTTGGAGACATTGAGGCACGCTTTATAACCACTGAAATCCATGACGAGTGGTACTGTGGCAACACGCTACCTTTCTCCACATCTGTAGCCCTCTACCGGGTGCAGTGCGAAGCGTCAGAGCGCTATGTATATCTGTAGCCACTCAACACATGTACATTCCTTATGCACGTTTGAATGAGCAGGTGTCGCTGTTGCATTAGCGCGCTCGATCGTCTAGTAATTCAGAGTCCCAGGTTGGTATCCTGAGAAAACCTGGCTGGATTTAGTTCTTTTACTTCTTTCAATTTAATATTGTCGACGTCAGAGACCAACAGCAACATTTAGAGTGCGCCGAAGAGCACTTAACGGCTCTCACTGCAAAATAAATTGCGCTGACTCGACGCAGCAACATCTGGGAAAGTGCGGGACAGGCCTTAAAGTTGCAGCGGATACGGTACAGTTGCCGACGATGATGGTGGTTAGTTTGTAACTGTACGCCGTCTTTACATAACACATTACACGATGACTGTGTCATTAGGGCCGCGGCGCGACAATAGTAGGGAGATTATATCAGGTATTCCATCGGTGCAACCCATCTCCGTGTTGTATTGACGAGGCATATCCCACAGAAAAACACTATGCGATGAAACGGGGCTTTGTAACCGGTGTTTTCAGTTATAGTGTGCCACCTCAGTCATGACACAGACACTACGTCACAGTGCCAATTCCCTGATGTTTCCTCTGCATACTACATATATTTGTATTTGTATACTACATATATTTGTATTTGTATATTTGTAATAGTTTTACGTTATAGCGACCCTGTTCCAAACTTTTCTGTTCCAGTTCTGCAATCAGCCCTCCGCGATTGGTCAAAAATTTTTTTGGGCCACCCCCACTTCACCAGTCTGTCACGCGACGTCACGAAAACCGCGATAGCTCCCCATCTGATATGACGTGTACACACTGATTATGCTTTATTTGACCGAACAAAACAAAAATAGTTATTTCTGAATCGACACCTTTTTTCCATTATCCTCGGCTATTGGTCAAAAGTTTTCGGGCTGAGCCCACTTCACCCGCCTGTCACGCGACGTCACAAAACGCAAGAACTCACCGCGTCAAAGTGACGTGTACGCGTTAAAGATGCATTAATATGCCGAACAAAACTGAATTTTCTTCTGAATAGCCGCAGGCTACCCAGTTCCGAAAAGAATAACAGATGGCTGCCGCCGATCGCTCAGGCACTACCTGCTCACACCTGCCGGAGAGTATCGGTTTATTTGCGTACAATAAACCTACCTGGGCGGCCGTGTAATGTTTTCGAGCACTTTCGGCACATTTATGACCTGGCTCTGCCAACTCTTCTTTTATGAGGATCCATCTTAGCTGCAATCTTAACCTTCCGTTACTTGCCGCCATGGTTTTCGACAAGCCACCTCAAGCTTAGTAAGGAAAAGCGGACCAATCGTGGACGCCGGCACCACCCTCTTCATCCGATTATCGATTTTCAATGCAGTGGTTCGGTCCCACCGAATCGCTCTCCACTTGGGCGTGCTCCTCGCCTCTTGTCAGCCATTTAGATAACACAAGCCGCTCAGTGTAGGCAATGTTGTTCGTTTTTCAATCAAACTAAAGTGACCTCCTATGAACGAGGGCAGCGTTTGATTGTTCTGTTCAGACAACCCTGCGGGCGACTGCCCGATGCTTGCGTAGGTGGTCGCGCAAATTTGACGTCAGGAGATTGGAATAAAAACATATTGGAATAGTTTTGCGATACAGGGCCCCATACCTCTCCGCTCGTTCACGGGCCCTCTGGACAGCAAAAAAATTCAATCACTCGTAATCCCGTAAGGTTTCATGGCTACTCACTTCGCGTGAATTGGCTGCGATGACACTACCCATATGGTGTCGATTTCAATGTGGATGTGTCGGTACGGAAAAAAAGAGCGTTTTACGCGTTCCGTGTTGCAGACATATCTCTTGCGGTGCCGCACCAATCCGGCCCAACCGACCACCCGATGGCGCACGTGCGTCGATTTCACATTGTCAATGAATGTGATTACAGTTGCGAGTGAAATAATGACCACCAATCAGGACAATAAATGAGTTTGCGTACCTTTCCTCTCGATGGTCACCCATCAAGACAATGAGTTCCTACTTTTGTTCAAAATTGTGTCATCTCCGTGTCGTGTGCCGAACAGCTTCGCTGGTCAAGCACCCTCACAGAGTGGAATGGCCGATGTTTTTGAATTCTGGCGCTACCGCGATGCGCTTATCGATGCCAGAATTTGCATGTCTGAACAGAAAAAAAATTCTATATCTAGGCACTTTAATGGAGGAGGCAGTACTAAACGGGGCATTGCGCTGGCGTTGGGAAATCTGCTAGATACATGCTCGTACTGCACTACACTTTTCATATCCGCGGTTGCTGAGAGGTATCTCCAATACATACAGAAAAAGTTTTATCTGTCAGGGAATAGCGTGCGCGTATTAAATAGCGCTTTCGATCACGGCAAATGAATACAAAGCAGTCGGTGTCACAAGCGAAGTGAGAAACTAGAGTATAAGGCAGTGTATTTTTCCGAAAATCGATCACCTTAAGGTACTGCGACCTCAGTTACGCAGCGAGTAACAGTCACTCGCAGAAAGTAACAGTGGGCGAAATAAAAAAAAATGGTCCAACGAATAATATCGGAACCAGGGCTCTAGAAGTGCGGTCAGTCGAGTCTTTCTAAGCCCTTTTGCCACCGACGCATGCGAAGACGAAGCGCGAGGGCACGCATGCGCGAAGCGGCGGCCCTCGGCCGTCATTGGCTGGTCTTGACGCTGGACGAGACCTGGTTGGTGTGCGAGTTGTACGCCATCACGGCCAGCGGGCTGCTGCGGGCGACGGAGAGCGTGGACCAGTTGCAGCACTGCAGGGAGCGGTTCTGCTGCTCCCGATAGAGGTCCACGCTGGTGGTGGGCACGTCCATGGCCCACTCCTGTGGCTCGGCCGACCCGAAAAGCAGGAACAGCAGGCCGCCCACGGTGTAGACGGCGGCCGTGATGTAGAATACCGTCTTCCAGCTGTCCACGTTGTTCTGCGGAAGCGCGAGATTTTTGGCGATGCCTTTGGAGCTCCTTTTTATCGAAAACTTCGAAGAAGCGGAAGGTGGTTTTGTGGATTTTGCTTGTGCACCAGTCGATTGCTCGAATTCAATCCTATAAGGTGTACATGCCGGACTCATGTGGGGTATATTGGCGGCAAATGGCAATTCGCACTCTGGAGTGATGATAGAATGAACACTTATGACGGCACTAGCTGACGCTGCGTATATATGCGACTTCGTGCTATTTTTATGGCGTACACTTGTGCTGCTTGTTATGGTTATTGATTGGGCCCACTGCGCAAAAAGGTTATAAAAAAAGAAATGCGCCTTCACGTTCTACCATTTAATCTCGCATGACATTGTTTCCTATCAAGACTGAACCGGCTGCGCACTCAATGAAGAAGTCACTGCCGCCATCATGAACAAAATTCGGAGTTTCGAAAGCTTTACACAGAGGTATATGCGGTTCTAAAACCCTTAAGAGTTGCCGAAGCGGCAATCATGATGAGAAGATTGAATATCATAAAGAGCGACTGCGTTAGTTTCGTGCTTGGCGCAACCCCATCTGCGGCTGTGTAGTTAAGCTTTCTGACAGAGTAATTTATCACTACACCAGAAACTTCGTACATAACGTGAACCCTCGTGACATTATAGGGCTCTAATCTATCTCGTAAACTCTCTTCCTGTCCTGATACACATGTAATCGCTACTGACAGTACTACCAAGATATTGCGTTCATTTATATTTTTTTAGATTACAGCTATATAAAGGGCTGTGAAATTCAAACGACCCGCACATCATCGAAACAACGGCGAGAAGGTGTCGAATTTTCGTAAGGAATTGAATTAACCGTAGGCATTGTGCAGTGATAAAGCCACTACAGGCTATTAATTTCACAGTTCGCTGACGACCACCCGAAGACAAAACCGGAATAATCTAACGATTCCGTTTACTTTCTTTTCTTCTTTTGCGCTTTGTCAATGGTCCAAGATACACCTTGCCGGCGTCAGCCAATCCAGCACTCTGCAGGATTGGCCAATCGTGAGAGATGGTCAGTGTGAAAGACATAGAGTACAGCTAAAGAAAGAAAAGCTTACAATATACCAACGGAAATTTTTCTGTAATTCTTGGTCTCAGATGAATGCTTTGCTAAACGTATTGTTGTGAATCACAGCGCGATTTTGCATTCGCACTGCTGTCATCGCCTTCCTTGCGCATATCATTGTGGCACACGCTAAACACGTCAATACCCCGAGAAAGGCATCATTCGAATACCGGAAAGTGACGTAGGATATCTTACGTCGAAAATTTTATCTTGACTGTGGCATACACTCAACGTTCTACCCTTACCTTTCAGCAATAATCTTTATCAATTACAGATTAAGATTTAAGCTTCGGTGTACGTCAAAATGTCAGTTCAGGGGAGTTTTCGCCTGCAGAAGCAGAAATAGTAAATGTTGTGCCCTAAAAGGACATCTGCGTACTGGCGACACGGAGCTTCTTGGGCTGTTTATTTGTGGTAGTATGATCCTTGATGGTGCTCAACTAACACGATGTAGGCAAAGCTATAGAGAATAAAAACAGAAACTATGCATACTTACATGAGTTTCGGTCAGGAAACCGACGACTTGAGGGGCTATTATTCCTGTCGTGTTTCCTATGCAGTTTGTAATCCCAAATAGAGTACCTATAGGCGGGAAGAAGCGAAAGGGGACTTTAATTCGTGCCTATGCGCCTTCAACACATATCAGTTCAGATACGATAACATGGGTGAAACGTTTTCCACAGTTCTGCATTTCATAACCGGTAATAACGAACTCCCGTTAAGATTGTTTTATTTGCATGGGAAGAAACTTACAGCCGAATATCTATGAGGTATCTTGTTATTTTTGCAGTTGGAAATGTTCTTTTTTAGAGTACATCTGGCTGACTTTCGGACTTAAGTCTCGGCGTTCCTTCTACCTATGAGGATCAACACCAACAAATATTCTGGGACCAGCTGCATTTATCCTTGCACTCTAGTCAGTCAGCTTAGCGAGCACACTTCGAATCGGGGCGCTGATTTGACTAAACAGTACCAGCCGCTTAGCCTTTATCGTAAATCCTCGCCTAAAAGAAATACAAAATTGTCTCGTTATATCACTAACGTATATCAGAAGTAATATGTCAGTAATGTACTACATACTAATGTACATCAGTAGCTGAGTTACACAGCCGCGGAACCCTGCCTCGGCAGCAAACCACCTAGATAATTGCAGCGTCGCAGTTAAAATGTTACTCATGTATGACTGCCACACGTCGATTCAGAACATTATTGTTTGTCGTAGTAGTACAGTTCTGGCAACTTTCAATTGGCCATGTAGGGCATTGGACAGGGATTACAAGCGAAACGGCAACGTGTAGCGCGTACCTGCAAATGCAGGGGCCATGTCGATGTGGGTGCAGTTGAAGCCAGAGTTTGCGAACGAGATGAGGGATATGGCCATCCAGAACCATAGGACGGCCAACATCCGCTCGCAGGGCGCCATGGTCACCGCTATCAGGCACAGCGCCGGTCCGAACGCCGCTGCTCGCGGTAGAGTGTAAAAAGTGAAGCTGCAGTTTATCAAAATACGGGCTTCAAAAGTCCCATAACTGCACAATGAGTTATGAGGGACGAAGGTTCCGGGTTAATTTCGATCACCAGCGGTTCTTTAACGTGCACATAAATATAATGTACACTTTCATTTTTTTTTTTGCATTTCGGTCTGTATCAAAATGGCGGCCACCGCGACAGGGAATCTGAGATTCGTGCCGAGAAGCAGAACGCCACGACAACTGAGCGATCATGGAGGGTGCTGGGTTATGTCGAAGGCCATGTTTCTTTAAAGTATTCTTTCCCCTCTTGGTTTTTTCTTTATTTGTTATTTTTCCCCGCCTTCCCACTCTCCCGCTCTTGTGCCCTTGTCTTAGAAACCATGCTTAGAGACGTCAGGCGACACCGCTCATTTTCGTTGCAATTTCTCCCTTTACAACCAGCCGCCATGGACAACGACCGCATGTGACGTAAGTCTACTAACCCGTTCAAACTAACACGCCGAGGTTGACGAGGCCACCTTTGACAAAGATAGGTCCTCCTATCGAAACGTTGGCCAGCCCTTCGAGGCACCTTATTTCTGTTTATAACATTAATACCACAGTGTGCATGCTACTCTATCTGTCAGCCCCATTCTTGATTTTAGATAATATTGGGAAGGAACTCAGTAATAGCCGAAATGTTTGACAAAATTCGTGACCTTTGGAAGAACACACGGCGTGATAACTGAGCACTGCCGCAAAAAGCACTTCATCACTCTTTACCATTCGTAATTTTTTTATGAATGGAAAAGCGCGATAATGAATGTTCGGTTAAACTCGAGAATGGTTACTTAGAGGAGATAAAACAATTAATGAAATCATGCGTGAATTTGTTGCAAGCTGAAGGGTTAATACATAAACTCTGAAGTCACTATTTTTGAAACACCCATTAAGATGAAGTAATCGATAGCAGAGTATGTACGTTTAGCAAATTGCAGTATGAACTTTTCATTGAAAGAAATAAGATCATGAGTTCGACTTGTTAACTTAGTACTTGCTAACTGAGCTTCACAAGAATCATTTGCCTTTGAACTCTTTTTTGCTCCATTTCGAAGATACCACCAGCCATTCTTTCTGCATCGTGCATGTCACAAAAGAGCTGTACTTAGCTCTCCCATGGTTACTGATTATTGCTAACATGTTAGGAATAATTTGCCATTCCGTTATCTTATAGAGGTTTTGGAGTGGACAGAAGCAGGACTTATGCAAGAAAGAAAACGCTTGATAAATATAATTATTTTGAAGCTGCCGTCGTGCTGCCTGTTTGATCGTCTGCAAAGTTGGCTGCGCAGCAATCCTTTAATGACGCTTCTCGCTTTTGCGCTCACCTTAACCGTAAGAAAACGATTTCGATCAAGAAAGCAACAGCCTAATAACCCATCCAAGAGCTAGCTCCCTTGGTGTGTTCGGTGTGTTTACTTCCTTGACACGGGCTGGCTTCTTGCCGGCGACAGGTTTTAACAAGTTCTGGTTTGTTTGGTAAAGGGGGAATGATTATGTTTAGCAGCATAGCATGACACGGCAACGCGGAAATTAGGAGGGGTGGCGCCCTGAAGGGGCACAATCGACTTTTGGAGTAGACATAAGTCTATTACCAAGATTTGCTTCTGCACCCATGCACGGAACGCTTAAGCGCGGATCGCATTTCAGAAAAACGCATCTGCACGTGTCGCATGAATCGCTGTACCATACATAATTGAAACACGGCAAAAAGTCGTTCTGATGCGTCTTTTACGATGCAGTCGTCTTTGGAGTTTTCAAGGGCGGACGCGGACCTTTCGATATGACGCAGGTGAAGCGGTGAAATCCGGCTGAGTCTAAAACCAAGCACCAGCTGCTTGCTTTTAAATTGGACCAGCGTTTCGAGAAGCGAGCAACTGCTTTCAACTTTCTGTCTCGAAAGCCAACGCTGCCTCGACGAAAGTTATACCCCTGTCACACGGGAAGATTTAATGTCATTCGAATCGAATTGCATTCGATGCATCGAATGCCATTCGGTCTATTGCGGTGCTACACAGTAAAATATAGTGGCCTTCGCAAATGATAGCAATGACGATGAGGAACAAAATTTGGGAAATTCAAAGAAATTTTGTGCCTATTAAACGCGTTTGAGAACTTTTGTGAGTACTTTTAAAACGCACGAAAACGTTTTGACGCCAATTATTCACAATTAAAAGAACTTCGATCAAGACATCCAATATGGCTGATCGCCACAACAGACTCCTGATGCAAAGAGTAATAGCGCTTGAGCACAGCCCGTGGTGAAAATATCATCACGGCAAAAATAATTATTCCTTTTTATAAGTCTAAAAAAAAATCTTCTGACTTTGCTGATGCACGCATTATTTTTTCGCTTTGCGTGCCGCTGTTGTCTGTCTGGGATCAAGAGCACTTCGGCTCGAAATCGAATGCGAATGAGTTCCCCTAACTCATTCGATGGCAAATTTCATTCCATTCGAATGACATTAAATTTTCCCGTGTAAATCCCGGTTAATGAGATTATATGCAAATGCCATTCGATTCGAATGACATTAAATCTTCTCGAGTGACAGGGGTATTGACCCCTTGTCGAAACATCGCATCCAGTGGCATGACTTTAATTGTTCGATCACTCTTGATTGATAACTTCAAGCCTCCATCGACGTGCATGTGAACCTCTGTCTTGTTTGAAGTCACGAAAGGGTACTCACAAACGGAATCGCATATTTTCCGGATGGTAGTGACCGTAGCAACATTTCGCCGCCGGACGACGTCCGAGGTCCATCCGATGATCAGTGAGAGCACGGACAACGCGAGGTACGGAGCCCCGTTCAGAATTCCGTTCTGTAAACAATAGTTCCAATATGTAGCATTATTCAGAACACAGACCAGCATTTGTTCTTGAGGGTCGACGTGAAATAAAGCGAACCGATACCGGAGGTAGTGCAAAAAGAAAAAAAAAAGCCCGAACGAAGTCGGTCTTAATGACAGAGGACCGTGTGTGTGGTTGCAAGGGTTTCAATGTCGTCAGTAGCCCGGGCCGATCCCGCAGACAGTGTAATGAAAGGCGTGTGTAGGTCGATCCTGATAATGCTATCGCATGACCGTCGCTCCAGCTGCAACACGGAGACCTGCGAGTATTTTGTACAGCTGTCCGGAACATTATTGAACGAAACTGTGGTTCAATTCTCTCGCATTACCCTCGCCACCTTACTTATAATGTCCAACTTCTCAGTTCTCATGTTTGTATTTAGGTTATGTACAATCAACAGAGATCCTACGCCACGTACGACATAATCAGTACACTTCCATATAAGTTCCAGAAATGCTGCTGCGAAATGAATTTATACGGAAGTTAACAGGCGATCCTCACCGACATCACTATATAAGGCACGAACGCCTCGCCAGTCTTTCATAGCCTGTTTAGCTTTATGTAGCCTGCAATGAAATTTTGCGGAGTTTCTTAAATATTGTACACACTCTTTGTTGAACTGTAGGTTCAGTGTCACAAGCACATAACTACTGCGAGGTGCCGCTTGTTCGGAGCGGACGTGCACGCACCTGCGTAAGTCCAAAGCCGAGAATATTCTTGAGGTAGTTGGGCAGCTCGGTCATGAGCGTGTAGGAGCCGTAGGTGTGCGCCCACTGTGTGGCTGCCAGGGACCAGACAGCTGGAGACGTCAGCATAGCCTTCCAGGGAATCGGCATCATCTGCTCGCGCCAGTTGCAATGCGAAACTCGGCACACGTCCATATTTTCGGGGCATCGTGATTCAGATAACTGATACTTAAGTAAAGCAATGAACGAAAGGGGGCTAGTTGGTGCACGTTCACGATTACGTTGCGTTGAGTTTTACGCGGGTTTTGCGCTTCGTTCGTCCTCGTCCTTGCTCCCTTCCTTGTTATTTTTTGCCAGTGTAAAACTAAGAGCAACGTAATCATGAACTGAAACCTGAAACAGAGCCGGGAAGCCAAACCTGGTACGGTGCCTGGATGCTTGAGTGCGCATGTTAGTCGTAATAGGCTTGCGTGCTGAAATATCCACAGTGCCAAGCAACAAAACGAGACCGGAGGTGAAGTTTACGAAGCTTCTCTGTTCATATTCGCTATTCGCGATTGTCAGGTAGTCTTCGCTGGTGTCATTCGTCAGAATTGACTGCCGCCGGTTCTCGCGGATCACAGTGGCGTACAAACTACTTTGCTTACTGGTCCACGGGCCTCATTCAAAATTATTCTTCATATTTATGAAGCATTTGCCATTGGCAGCGCTGTATGTTGATAAGCCCCATAACGTACTAGCTGTTTTGTGAAAAAGCCGCAAAATCAGGGTCTGTTAAGAAAAGTGTTCTTGTAACGTTGGATGCAGCTGCCTAACGTTGCGATGGTGAAATGATATCATCTGAATAGTTCCTGCTCAGCGTTCTCTAAAAATCTGTCATGCTTCGACCTTGCTTGTTTTTGTTCGTTAGCCCAATGAGCATATGGTTCTTGGCTGGCTAGAGAGATTCATTGATCACATGACAAGCTTTACCTACTTTGAATCTAGTGCTTGCTGTAGGGTATGAAATCACCGATTGCATTTGCGTCCAAATTAAGATGTCTATGCCGAAATATGGCTGCCTGTAGATCGCTTATGTTTAATTGTGCTTTTCGTTCCGGCATCGCCATGCCCCTCATGTCGGCTGTGCAGTAAAAGGTGGGCAGAGCTACTCACACCGCTGCTGAAGCTTGGCGGTGACCACAGCTCTTTTTTTTCGTCTCAAGATGAAAAACATTTGTGTTTCTGTTTTAAGAGTGGAACGAGTAAAATGAGACATAGTTGCGTAATGTTCCGATATTGGGGTCAGGTAATATTGTGTACAGCAAAGCGTGCCCACGGAAAGCGTAAATAGGTGCTATGTTCCGAAATAACAAGAACTTCAGAGGCCGAGTTCTCAGATCTGTCCTTTCGTAAAAGCTGTTTGCAACTGACTGGTCGTCTTCGCTCATTTAACGGCCGCCTCATCCGACGAGTATTACTATAGCGTAAGAACGTGCGAGTACCGGTCTTGACGCCTGAAATGTGCATTTCATTTGTGCGTTATTGATATTTGTTATTATTGTAGGTGTTTATTTCAACAACAGCGCGTATCAAGTGTATCGCTTTCGGGGTTTATCGCGCCACAAATCTATTACAGTAAAACTCACCTTTTACACGATGAAACAAAATTTTGAAAATTCCTCTGTGTTTAGACATCTTAGTTTTGTAGGTGAATACTTTGTTACCGAGGCGCGTTGCTTTGTAAAATAAAGCAACACCAGTGCGACAACGGTGTGCGAGTTGTCCCGCATAACTTTTGTGGTCACCTTCAACGCTGCATACACTAACCACTCCGCATGCTTACGACTGCTGATCCCTGCATGATGACGCTGCCGCCGGTGATGAACATCAGTTCGCCATGGCTGATCCTCGGATGCTCCACAGGTCTGTTGTGGATCATGAGGAACCACATGAGGCACCAGGCGCAACCGGTAAAACCTGGAGCGTTTAAGTCGAGCAAGAGAGCTTGTGCGTTTCACGTACATTAGTTTCTTGGCTATTGATGTACAAATTTTAAGTTCATTTGATTGGCTGTCAGGTTGATGTACCCGCTAAATTATTTACAGTGTGTTCATTGATCGTAAAATGAACGCTAAAAACGACCTCACCTCTCAAGTAATTGTTTATAGCAGTGCTTGAATCTAAAGAGTAATGTATAGGCAGCAGGTAGAAAGCATGCTATGATATAATAGGTAGAAGCTAGCTACCTCGCGCCACAAATAATGAGGAGCAGCACTATTAGAAGAAAAGAGAGAAGCAGACAACAGAGCGAAGCGCATGAGAAATGAAGGCGTCTTTCACTACTGCTGCGATATACATGGTACAGAACACCGTATCTTTGATAAGTCCGTCTCCGAGGAAGGCTATTTCATGAAGAGAAATCGAGTAGTGCGACGGAGCCCAGAGTGGTGGAGAAGGAAGACGAACTGCACTTCTTCGCGCGCACAAGACTATTGCCCGTTGTCGACATGTCTGCTTGGTGCCTGAATGTGCAACGCTGCCATCAAAGTGTTTTAAAAACAAGTCCATTGTCAAGCTCTTCAAGCGCACCAGAATATAGAAAGTAAATAAAGAACCTAAATTCGTCATCCACTTTCTTTTATGTGTCCTGCCAATGTGAAGTGCGTGCCACAGGTACCCAAACGATAAACAAGTTCGTTAGACAAGTTTCCAAGCAGCAAGTTTTGTTAAACGTAATCACAGCTACTACTGACGTTCCAGGAAGCAAAAGCGTATGTTAGGCAAGAGGGTTAAAAAAAAAAGAATGAGGCGCATCACCGACGCTTCAGTTTGGTTATTTCCTGCTTGTAAAGAATTAATATCTAATGGTATTCAATGACAACTGCCTAATCCGTAATCCATACAGCTCCGAGTGTCCTTCGGAAGCATGTAGTGACAATTTCCAGAGGGCAAGCCAAGGTGAGTATGCTGAAGTAAGGCTATCGAAGAGCCAAACATAGTCGTAAAGTTGTTCCAAGAGAAGAAACGTAATTGTCGCGATCCTGGATAAACTTATTCTCACATCGACAAACGGCCGTAAGGTAAACGAGCAATACAGGCTACCGGCTTTCACGGAGTTTATAGGGCTTCGTTATTCACAACGTTGGGACTTTGACGCCAAAGTGTTTGCCACACGAGGAGCCGTAGGGGCATGCTTATCAATATCGGATTCCGAACAGCTGCTAACAGATTAAGAAGCGCATCACTTCCGTGTTCTAGGGACGACGTTCACATACACCGTGCGCCGTGCTCACCGAAGAGGTAGAAAGCGGACGGCCAGCCACCTAAGACCTCAGAGTCGCTCATGACGCCGGTCGAAGTCATGGCAACCACGGTGCCAGTGAAGGAGCCGGTGAACACTATGTTGGAGATGATGGTGCGCTCTGCCTTGGGCACCCACTGGGCCAGCATCGCCTGCATGGCTGGAAAGCAGCAGCTCTGCGCGGAAAGCGAGAGTTAAGCTAAGCAACTGAAGTAAGAGGACCTTTTTCTTCTTTTTTTTCTTTTTGTTTAATGCGAAGCTTTCATAGAATCTTCACTCCACTTTGCATGGATGGCTGCCTGGTCGAGTAAACTGGGCCGATCCAGGAGACAGTATAATAAAATTTTGTGACTTGGTGGCCCACTCCTTATAGCAGTGCCGACGTGCGTCCGGGCAAGGTGTTTAATTATGATGGGCCGATCCAGGAGGCAGTGCAACGCTTCAGCACCCGAGCGCCTCGCAGAATTACCTAACAAAGCTGACTATAATCAGATTCCCCAACTGCATATCTTACTAGGTCTACCGAGAAACTGTAATTTGATTGACAAAGATCTCCCGATGGCTTCTTACCAATTGTTTTTCGTGTATTCCGATTGCTTCTGCATCGTCAAAGGCGCTTCGCATATTACGCATAGTTTTACTTTGCTGCCACGTCACAAGTTAGTTACGGTGAGTTGTACTACTGGTTGTCTTCTTTTTATTTCCTTTTTTCTTTTATTGGGTATTTCTGTAATTTCTTATCTTGCACAAACGCAATGCAAACAAGCCAAATGAGTGATAGGAAGATTGAGACTAGAATCGATTGACAATGGGCAAACAAGGCAAGCGTCAGCCAAATCTTTCTGCAAGTGGACTTTACGTCAGTGCAACGGATGCTTTCGCGGTAAAGTTGATAAAGGTCCCTTTCCCCAAAGTCCGGGAAGTTGCCGAAACGTTGGCTTCGGGCTGACGTCTCTTATTTACCCACTGTCGTTTCAAATGTAGATAAAGAATACGTCAAATTACGCTTAAATTGACAGTATAACGCGATAACGTAGTGTTAATATCCAATGCGATGCAGCAGATCTGACAAAAATTTGCAAGGCGCTGTAGCAACGACTGGTAAATTGCTTCCGCTTCTCAGTGAAAAGGTCAACACATGGTAGCGGGTTCTATACATGGTCACAGCGGCCGCATTTCGATGGGAGTGAAATGTCGAAACGTACGTGCACTTAACATTCGGGGGCACGCTAAAGGGAGGTCAAAGTTAATCCGGCGTTCCCTATAGTACGGTGTCTCTCATAGCTTAAATGATATTGCACGACATAAAAATGACACGGACGTGAAATAAGACGACACACCAAGCGCAAACTTTCAACTAAGTTTATTGTGCCACTGCCTCAAATGACGCAGTGGCACAATAAACTTAGTTGAAAGTTTGCGCTTGGTGTGTCGTCTTCTTTCACGTCCGTGTCGTTTTTATGTCGCGCAATATCATTTAAGCAATGGATTACCAACTTGCCCGGAATACTGCTCTCATTAAGTCTCTCATAGCGTCAGTGTTGCTTCGGGTCCTTAAACAGACCTTAAATTAGCATCCCTGCCTTTAACCATCCTTTCCTCCTTCTCCGCCTTGGACCTTAAATCGCATGCATTCACGGATCAGTGAAAAGGCCAAGCACAGTTTTGTCACTGAGAACTGCACGGCGATCCGCGTACCCCGGCGACGCCCATGAGGAATCGGACGAGCATGAGCGCCGTGTAGTGCAGTCTAGCGGCGGCCGGCGTGAGCAGCGTGAGCAGCGACGAGACCAGGATGCCGGAGCCCATCAGGTGCTTGCCGCCGTACCGGTCGGCCAGCCGCCCGCCCGGGAACTGCAGCAGGATGTAGCCGTAGAAGAACGACGACAGCACCGAGCTCTTGGTCTGCTCGTCCCAGTCGAAGTCGCCCGTCTGCGTATGCGCCAAATCATGCCGGTATAATTAATTATTACAAAGACGGCGCCGAATAAAACAACACACAAAGAAGGGACACGAGACAGCACGTAGGCGCACTAACAACTGGTGTTTTATTTCTTGACATAGTAATATATATAGCTGCTGTCAAGGATCAAAACAACAAGAATAAACAGGGCAGTCATCTGCATCGCACAAGGAAGCCAAGATACAGAATAACTGTATCTTGGCTGTATAACTGTATACAGAAGATACAGAATAACTGTATCTGTATCTACGTGCTGTCTCGTGTCCCTTCTTCGTGTGTTGTTTTATTCGGCGCCGTCTTTGTAATCATGCTTAACCAACTAGCCCACCAACACATGCTCGGTATAATTAAACTTGCTTCCCCGTGCAGAGCCCGAACGAACGACGTACGATGACTCTTCTTCTGTCTGACATTCATACCTGCCGGGTCTCACAACAATACTACAACTAACGTGTCTGAACGAAACTGGAAAGAAGTTGCAATGGCAGCAAAGTTCTTGGCGGTTCGGTGACGCTCAAAGTCCGAAAGCGACACAGGGGATCGGGATTGACTTCAACCTCGTGGGTTTCTTCATTGCGCGCAGAAATGTCGGTCCAGAAGCATTTTTGCAACATGCCCCCTTCCCGATCAGAATGTACCGCTGCTGTCGGGAATCGAAAGCACGACCCTGCGTGCTCAGCTGCGGGACGCCGTAGCTATTAGGTCACCGTGTTAAGTGGCAGTAGCGCCCGACGGTGAGCAGTTGGTATAACGGTACCGAAAAGTGCCTCTGCGTTCTGTGTATCTATTCCAAGCCCTGTCTTTGCTTCTGCTTTCCTGTAGCTTTAAACGCAAGTCGTAGTTCCTCAACACACCCTGCAAAAGCAGGGCGTTAAGATCAGACATGCAGAGTTCACCATTCAGGAGGCATTAGCCATACCTGCGGGAGGATGGACAAAGTTTCGACGTTCGTATTTCGACGCTTAACAGCTTCGGCAAAACGTCTGCTCTAGCGCTCAAATACGGACATTTTGAAAAATTTAGGCATGGAAAAGAAATATAAATTGTCAGACTCCAACTTTAGTTGACATCTACGTAATGCGAAGCATTCGCGATTTGTAGAGGACGGCTGTATAAATAATGTAACTGTTCTGATATAGCGAACAATTATGTAGAGATTATAGGCTGCAGCTTTTACATATATAATAAATAAGACGGAATGTTCGTAATGGCAATATAAAAGATTGAAGGCAAACTAAAACCTAATGGCACATACCCACTGGCGCCAAGGGCACACACTCAGTGCACATACCCAGTGTACGTACCCAGGAGCCGCTGTCGCTCCTAATTAGTCTCCACTTTCACCGGGATCTTAAGCTGAAAACGGCGAGATAGGCTCGCCAACCAAGATATTTCTTGAGTTGGGGAATAATGCTTCGCATTAGAAGGGGGAGATGGACAGCCACTGCGACACAGCAGCAAAAAGGCCGAACACATTCGGACAGATTTACTGGTGCCGCAGCTTGGCTGGGTGAACGGCTGCGCATCGCAGCGAGAGCGCACCAGTTCCCTGGTCGAGGCGTTTCCCACGTTGTCGAAGTTGCAGCCGGTGTCCGCGGTAAGGTTCCTGTCGCCCGTCATGCGCACCATGGCCACGATGGCGACGCTCAGGTTGAGCCGCTGCACGTACAGGTGCATCAGACCGAAGAAGCCCGCCACCGCGAACACGTAGCGGGCCGCCACGATGTCTGCAGCGAAGAACGGTATTATGGAATCACTTTATGTGGGCCCGAAACTCGCCTCTCGTTCGCCCTCGTATTTTAACGATGCCTGTCTCCATTATTTGAAAATAGGATATTTCTGGAAAAATATAGAACTAACATATCTTCCTTACCGAAATTCATAGCAGCGTGAGTAAGGGAGAAAAAAAAGGGAGAATCGCCAGACAGCTTTGTAATGAAGCAATACTCAGTGATCAATTCCTATAAAAATATATTTAAAACACAACGTTAAATTGCGGCATTAAAGTTGGTAGGTACGCACAAGGCATAACTCTAATTAGCAAGAATCCCGGGGCCCCTACTTCTGATTTCGCGATAAGCATTGCTAAAGTTGTGACGAAATGCATTGGCGGTTTCTGATAGAGACGTATTTTTAAAGCACTGTCTGTAGAAACTACTTGCAACATAAATTCACTTAGTCGCTCAGGTTGGGGACTTGTATATCGAGTTAATGTCAATTTCGGGATTTCTCCTAAGTAGGCGTGCCTTGAACGCGACTGTCTTCAATTCCGGTTTTGCAGCAATAGTGTACCGTAGTTCATTAAAGTTTAGTCGATAAAATTTAATTAATTTATAGAGCTTGAGATTACCACCGATTTCTTTTTATATCTCTCGGTGCTATAAATGACGGTGACCGGAAGCTGTCATTTCGTCTGAAATCTCTCATCTATCGATGGAACACCACATACTTTTGCTTCTTAATTATTGTTTCGTGCTGATACATCTCTCCCTAGCGCGGTGTTAAGAGACAGGTAAAGCCGACACTCGTCGCAAGGTGCAAGATAGGAGTGTCACCCACGTCGAAGAGTCATATCAAGTCGCCGTGGTTTCAGAGCGAGAGTATTGCGTTCCACGTGAATCTCTCGGTTTCTCTGTCCAGCTTGGGTGTCCTAATTGGAGCTCATCCCTTTGAGTGAGAGTCCTCGCATGGCGACACTCGATGCCGGGGCCCAGCTCGACATCCGACGTGGCCGTTAGATTCCCGGTGCTTGTGCATCGGGGTACGTTGCGAGTATCAACGCGTGTATTTTTTTCTCTCTCTTGTTCCTAACAGGTTGCATAAGGCGGCGAGAAGAGGGTTGTGTGATTGGCATAGTTGATAATACGTTATAAGCAACAGCGCACTAACCAAAACTCGCTTTTCTTTTTGTGACCAAATAACGCGGCCGATCATTTGAAGAACACATATATAGGAGTGTATTATATTTGTGCCCTAGTTATAAAAATCTTAGTTGGACTTCCGTGCTAGCGTAGGACCTCAAGAAGGTGGAGAACAGGTATGGGGTAGTTATGGTGAACGACATGAAGCTGTCTCGCCTACACGCCCGAATTAAGGGATGTGGTGTGCAAAAATGCAAAGTTCGCAAAACACTACGTGAAGTGTTCCACTGCAGTACCGTAAACTAGTAAACTAAGTACCGCGATGTTGCGGAAACACCTACGTCGGTCAGGCCGGCCGTTGTGTGAACCAAGGGAACACGCCAACAATTTTAAAAAGTATATCAGCGCTCATCTTTCTGCGCATTGCTCATCATGCTGCTGTAAGCCATGTCTTTCCGAGGTGAAGATCGTCGGTATAGGAGTAGAGATAAAAGCGCGAGGTAACTTCTAGAAGCTTATCATATTCATATTAGGGGTCAAGCTTGCGTTAGTCAAACATGTGTTTCGTTACATGAAGCGGAAATAAAATTGGTAGCCTTGCTGCAAACAAGATGACTTGTCGTTTGTTCTTTGCCGCCCCCTGGTGCCGAGTGTGTGTGCGCGACGTACAGGGTGTCCCAACTATTATGCACCAAGATTTAAAACTATACAAATGCCAAGTAGTTCGAGGGAACCAAGGTAATATTATTCGCCGTGGCTAGGAGATGCTCAGATTATTTTTGCATTCCGCCTAATTACATAACTAGTCTTAATTAATAATAATATTTGGGGTTTTACGTGCCAAAACCACTTTCTGATTATGAGGCACGCCGTAGTGGAGGGCTCCGGAAATTTTGACCACCTGGGGTTCTTTAACGTGCACCTAAATCTAAGCACACGGGTGTTTTCGCATTTCGCCCCCATCGAAATGCGGCCGCCGTGGCCGGGATTTGATCCCGCGACCTCGTGCTCAGCAGCCCAACACCATAGCCACTGAGCAACCACGGCGGGTACAGTCTTAATTAATCAACTTCTCAAACATTATAAGTAGATGAACAGTGTCCGCAATAAAATTGTCGAATAACATGAAATACTCCCGATACAACTTTATTGCTGAACACCTGGTACATAAGTGTTTTCCCGAGCGTGAAAGAAGCCCGCAAATAGACGCAAAATTGCCGCGCGACTGGCCGCTCGAGGTACTTTGCGTATATTCGCGGGCTTCTTTCACGCTCGTAAAAAACTTTCATGTAGCAAGTACTGAGCAACAGAAAGCTGTATCGGTAGTTTTTCATGTTGCTCTATAATTTCCTCATTGACACTTTTCATTTCATTATAATATTTGAATGCATAAATAATTAATTAAGACTAGTTATGTAATTAGGCGGAATGAGAAAAATAATGTGAGCATCTCCAAGAGACAGCAAACAACATTTCCTTGGTTCTGTTCACTTAAGTTGCATTTGCATATCTTTAACTCTTAGTGCGGGATAGTTGGGCGACAGCCTGTCCGTGTAGCAAGCTTTGCCCCTAATAAACAATTGTGAGTGTAGCGCTGTCTTTCTTTCTTTGTCTGTCGATGTTAATGTTTCTTTTCGGGATTCTTGCGCTATATACAATACAATGTCGTTCAGCAAGCACCAATTCACCCAAGCAAAAGCGGTTGTGCGCACTGGAAAGTATGGCTTAGACAACTGTTTCACGACACAGGGCTACATCAGCGCTAGGTACACATCACTAGAAGGCAGCGTTTTGTCTTCGATCATGTAGGGCCGGGATAGTATAATATTTTGTGTTCCAATCCTTTTCCTTGGCGCGATTAGACTGCTGTGCTTCGTTGTAACCAGTCGTGGCCTTTCGTGAGTGGTCGACAAAAAAAGGACTGCATTAATTCTAAAAGGCGGGCTAGTTGGTTTAACTTCATTGTGGATAGTTCTGAGCACACTAATCTTTCCACAATGATGACAACAAAGGAATAGAACCGACTGAGAGAAATTGGGCCCTATAACTTAAGACTATTCCATACTATTTTATTCCAATCTCCTGACGTCGAATTTACGTAACCGCCGATACAAGCATCGGGTGGTGAACCACAGGGTTGTCTGAACAGCCCAATCAAACGCTGTCCTCGTTTATAAGAGGTCACTTTGCTTTCAAAATAAATAACATTGCCTACATTGAGCGATTTTTCGTTTGTAATTGGCTACTAGGAGGCGAGAAGCAATCTCAAGTGGAGAGAGTTCGATGGGGCCGAGCCAGCGCGCTGAAAATAGATAACCGGACGAAGAGGATGGTGCCGCCGTCTGCGATTAGTACACGTTCCCTTACTTAGGTTACGGTGGCTGGTCCAAAATCGTGGTGGCGTCCAACGGAAGGTTAAGGATGCGCTAAAACGGATCCTCAGCAAAGAATGGTTGGCAGAGCGAGGTCCTAAACGTGCCGGAAGTGCTTGCAAACGTTACCCGGCCACGCAAAAGGTTTTGTTTTACGCAAATAAACCCATGCTCTCCGGCAGGTGCTAGTAGCCAGTGACTGAGAGATCGGCGGCCGCCATCCTTTATTCCTTTCAGAACGGGGCCGCCTGCGACTATTCAGAAAAAAAAAAACAGCTTTGTTCGGCACATTAATGCATCTTGAACGCGTACACGTGCGCCCCATTGACGCGGTGAGCTTTCGCGGTTTTGTGACGTCACGTGACAGGCAAGTGAAGTAGGTGCAGCCCGAAAACGTTTGACGAAAAGGCGTCGAATCAGAAATAACTAGCCGTCTTTTGTTCGGTCCTATCATGCACAAAAATTAAATTACGGGGTTTTACGAGCCAAAACCACGATCTGATTATGAGGCACGCCGTAGTGGGGGACCACGGAAATTTGGACCACCTGGGGTTTTTTAACATGCCCAATCATGCATAATAAGTGTGTACACGTCATATCAGATGGGGAGCTATCGCGGTTTTCGTGACGTCGCGTGACAGACAGCTGAGGTAGGGGTGGCCCCAAAATGTTTTTGACCAATCGTGGAAGGCTGATCGTCGAATTGGAACAGAAAAGTTTGGAATAGCTTTACGTTATAGCGACCTTGGAATAGAAAAGTTTGGAATAGCCTTACAATAATCGTTACATAATTCTTACATGATTTTGGTCTAGTGCTCTTTTTCACACATTTGAATATCGCTACGCAAGCTTACAAGATTTCTTTTCGATGACAGGTTTCTGCTGGATCGCGGAGTACATGCACAGTAGCAAAAACTCATGTAGGGTTGAAACACAGGAAATGACAAATTTCGCGAGGGGTCATTTATTTGAGAGGCTTCTGAAGAACGGGTTCGTTCCTTTTTTTTTTTTATTAATGGCTTTCTTGAAGCCGATGGCCATACTAAACAAACAAAGCAGCGCGCACTCACCCGCCATATTTGGAATCGCTTGCATGTTGATAAGCGTTCAAAGTGACGGTCTTCAATCGAGTACAGCTGTCCTGAAACGAAATTAATGCGCGATTACTGCCGATTTAAAAGGGTAAAAGAAATGCACCATGAATTCCGGCGAACGTACCAAAGGCTTACGTGTGAACACTCAAGAAGGTTTTAATTCGATGGTTGTAAAGCAACATAATATCGGTTGTTTTGGCGCAACGTAATCCTTACAGACGCAATGTAAAAAGGCTGTTCATCTTGGAGTTTCTAGCCACATCTTTTTGTTCGCTTCTCCAAACACTTTTTAAAAAAATATTTTTGCCTCTTGTAATTGACTACGCTCGACATGTGCACCATATAGCAGACGCCACTGACGGGTCTTGAACTCCGCACACCTACACGCGGGCACGCTTGGTGTGGAGTGCATGATATGAATGATATAATATTCATAATGTGGAGTCTGATATGCGCCCTCGAATCTTTGCCATGAGGCTACAGTACCGTGTCTCAATTGCGTGGCACTCGAGCGGAAGCTACAGCAGGCGCCAGACCATACAGGGCCCGTATCAAGGTTTCTCGACAAAAGAGAGATGTGTAAGAACAGGTGCCAGCCAATTGTGATGTCGTTCATAATAATGACGAAGGTGGTTGTTCAATGATAAACATTTTTCAGAAACCAAATCTTCCCGCATTATGACCTTAGGAGCGCAAAGATGCAACGCCCTTGCACCATGTGTCCTCGTGTTGCTGTACAATGTGTATACAGCGTCCAGTACCCTTGTCAAGAGAGCGGACGCTCTGTCGCAGTGTGCGTTTGAGGTGGCCTAGTGGAGATCACTGGTTCGAGACGATTTTCTTTGCATCGAGCGGTGCCGTCTTGACGGGCCGTCGCTAGCTGCGCTGGCAACGAAGGCAACCACTTGGCGAGCGACATAGGATATAGGCCACGAGAGACGATAAGGCACCACTTAGCTTGGCTGGCGCAGAGTGCCCCCGATAAAGAGAGCGCATTGAAAGCCACTGCTTGACAAAAAGCACAAGTGTAGTGGTGACCAGCCCAAATAGAAAAGCATTCTCAAGGAAAGTTGTCTCGAACCAGACGCACTAGTGGAACGTATACTTATGAGCGCACAGCTCCCATGCTCTCGACCGATTCGCGCATGGAGGCTTTACTTTCACATTTAGTACTCCCATAATCTCGCTGATGTCGCTGCGACTGATGCTGCTGCTGCATACAGCGATTAGCACCTATAGTAGCCAGCGGACGCGCTTGCGTTTTGGTATTATCAGGTCAGCTAGGCCCAGTATTGCACAAAGCGTCTGGCGCCCTGAAGCGACCCGCCAGAACGAACTCCGTTCACTTGTGATATCGTCCACGTAATATTAGCGATTCTGGCTCTTCGAGTGAAAGCGCCTTTCGCGAAAAGCAAGCGTGAAGTGCTGGGTCATGTGCAAAGAGACTGCGACTACCGCAACAGCCGTAGTCGCTAGCACGCTCCGTTATGGAGAAAAAAGTAAACAGCACTTACTATGCGTTGCCGTGCCTCGGCGTCAAATGGCGCTGCCTTTGCGATGCCAGGTGCAGTACCCAAAGGCGAAGAAGCTCGGCCTTAGTCGGTGAAAAGCAGAGCAGCGGCAAGGGGCATGAAGATGCGTTCTCACAGGGCCGTTCGCACGTTCTTCGTCCTCCGCCGCGTGAGGTCGGCGCGAGCCCGTCGACAGCCGCATTTTCAAACTTCTTCATCGCTCGTTATGGCACGTAACATGCGAACTCGCGAAATACGCTGTTCATGACAGCGCGCATGCTGCATGGGCGATGCAGGAAGAATTATTGGAATGGGAACTCGGGTAGCCTTTAATTTCGCAGTCTGGTTTAACTTCTCACTGTGTGGCCAATCCCCATCAGAGGATTCAAAACACATCACGTGTTTTGATTCCGTGTATACTTCAAATTTTTTTTACTCTGAATTATTTATTGAAAACTCCTCTCCATCTCTAATTAATATGCTATTTCCGAGAAAAGTGTGTCTTTATATTGCTCAATGTAACGAAAGCAAAAGAAAAATAGCATATTAGAAGGGCACTATTGGTTCCTCTTTAGATTATTTGTCTAACAGGCGCGCACCAAATTAACACACATTCAGGATGAAGTGCAAGGTAGGACTGAACGATGCCAGTACATTTGACCTATTTTTATTGCGAACGAGAATGACCGTGTAGCGGAGAGGTTTAAAAGTTTGTCTCTTGGGTATGGCGACGACTTTTCATCGATTCACCAATCCTTGTGGCGCTATAGGTGCGCTTCTCGTTCTTGTACTTTGAGTTTGCTGAGCAGGCAGTAATCCTACCAGTGCGATCCCAATATCCCCCCGTAATTAGGTTTTAATCCCTGCGACGGGATAGGAAAATAAGAAGCTTACGCTGCTTAAAGGGACATAAAACTGAGGCGCCCTGTGTATTCTGTTTTGAAGGGATAGGATACCTGATGTTCAGCCTTGCACACGGCAGTCCAATTGAGCCCACACTAATATTGGTGGCGAGGAGTTACGGAGTCGCCATCTGTCGGAAGCGCCTCGCTGGCGTAGTATGAGGGATTACGCGGCGCGCTTATCATAGGTTTTCCTGTCAACGCTCACTGAAAACACCACGCGCGAGCTCTCCCGGACATTTCTCTAAGTACTTTCGAAACGAGAGAAGTTTTTACTGTCTAACTAATAATCTTGGGCAAACTGAAAGCACAGAATCGTTTACAGACGCTATCTCTTTACCGAACACGTACAGTGAACGCCACTGCGCGCGGTAACCGCGATCGAGGCTCCCGAACCGGCTTCTTGCGTGAAAGGTAGGCAAACGTTGAGAGCAAACTATGTGAAATATGGCCGTATAGTGTTTGTATAACTAAATGGAGCGTAATAGAATGAAGCCTCAATGCAGCGATCGCACAGATTCGCAGCGACCGACTGCGCGTCTGCGTGCTTGTCCGCGCACTGTTTCGCTTTCGCCGCGTGCGCGTTTTCGCCCCAGGCCATGAGTTTTAGGCTGCAGAATATGAGCATTTGATAGTATAGAAGCAACCATTGTTGCGTGGGCGCTATCAGAGATATTCAAAAATAATTTCATTGTAGAGACTTCGACAATGAAATTATTGAAATGAAAAGATTGAATCGTCGCGACGGAGTCGCGACGATTCAATTTTTCTTTTTTTTCTAAATTCTTAGATGTTTCAATATTATTTCTCGAGTTGCGTCGCACTGTATGTTTATCGGTATTCTCAGCGTGCAATTTCCCGCTGCTTTTTTGTAATCCAGTGCATTAATTCATAACGCAAACATGACCATATGCCATGCTTTTTTTTTAATGTGCTTCTTACCACTCCATTTCCACTACAGTGAACTTGCCAGTATCTATAGCATCGACAAGTTTATGGCCCAAACCATCATGGAATTAGTCGGGCGGCGGACTCGGGCGAGCGTCTCAGTGCGCGTTTCCCGAACATAGCAGACCCGGCGCCGTAGCAGAAATCTTCCTTGCGTGTGTGCTTGCTGCATACCATATAGTTGTAGCCGATGACTGTTTGCCGGTTTTATCTTTCGCGAGCCAAGCTTCACGCAGCTTCTTATCCTGCGGCTACGTGTGAATAAGGCTGACACTGGGCTCCGTTGCGTACGTCCGGCACTGCGGCACCGAGCAGTAGCCTACCATGTTGCGCGCCTTCAAAGGCAGCCACTACCTATTGTAGTGCTTACAAGCGTTGTAAAGGAGACACTCGAAGCGGGAAAATGTCGCCACTAAATGAGGACCACAGCGTACGAGGGAATTTAAATTCTTGTTTTCAGCTCGCTTCTGCGCTCCCGAAGCAGCCGACGCGGCCGCTATGTCCACGTGATCCCTCATAGCACGTCACGCCGACGGTGGCGCTAGCTTTTCCAGTGGTGGAGCTCCAGGCCAATATAGTTTTCATAAAAGCGGCCTCATGTTTTTCGCGGTTGCTATAACGTACGCTAGCCGAGTTGCAGCATATTTTCGGAAATTTAACGTTGAGGGCATGCGCTGGTCGAATTGCGATAAAGATAGTTAAAAAAAGTTCACCGACGGTTACAATGCTCCCTAATGCGAAATTTCAGCGAAGCTCTATGCGTGTTTTCATTTCGCGATATAGTGAGGTAAAAAATTTGAAACAGACATGTAGCAGAGTCGGCGATCGTCGAAAATCTGATCTGCGGGTGAAGCGCGTCGTCTTTGTCACATGACTCGCCGAAGATTCCAATGTAATCGCTGGTGCCCGCATGACACCCAGAAAGTACTACACAATTCGCGTCGCACATACAATCAAATTGCAGAAAGCTTTGGTGACAGCAGCCAATGGATAGAACTATCGACAGCATTTGAGAAAGTTCCGATACATGCAGGCGTGTCGTGCTTCGACGGATAACGTTTAACATTTGTTAGCTGGTGAAAAACAGTGACCGAAGAAAGGCAAAGAAGTCATCGGTGAACGGATGACGGCGCGCTACTCTGGTGCCATCTCGTAGCAGTCATCGCCGCAGTCACGCTTTCGCCTTGCCGTCCTCTCCCGCTTTCCGCGTTATGCTTCCGTTGCACCCTCCTCCTCCGCTTTCCTCCTTGCGCCCTCTTCGCTGTCGCCACATTTTTCATTCCCCGCTGTGCTCCGCGTTCGCTTTCATCTTTCGCTGTGCTCGTTCGCTCGCTTACGAGGGACAACGCCGACGCTCGCCGCAGGAATGGGCGCCTAAGATAGGCGCTCTAAAGGACTTGGGAACCGTATAGGCGCAGCATTTCGCACTTAGCTCATCACAAAAAACGAACTTAATGATGATGATGATTCCATACAATGAAACGTATCCGCATACCTTTTGACCAGAAAGAGGGCGCTACAAATGAGAGAATGAAGACAGGGTGAACTAGTAGTATTGGTAATCATTATGAAGTTAGAAGTTACAACTTATATGATAATTTATTAGTAATAAAGCAAAAAGAAGCTCGCGTTGTTCTGCAAGTCAGTCTGCTAGAGGAAAAACAAAGCCACTTGTAAGAAGGAAGAAAGAAGAAGAAAAAAAAGCACTGCTAGAGAAACAAATCATGCTTACTTAATAAATCAATTTAAACTCGCAATCCGCAAAGCGATTTCGATAAGGTTATCAAAGCGACTGTCAAATTAACACGGCGATTTACTTGTCTGGCGCAGAAAATCATATTTTGCCCATGTACTCGTGACGCCTACGGCAGAAAGGATGTTCCACATCCGCCGCCAAGGTTTGCGGGTGGTGGCGCTGGCTAACACTCCCAAAATTGGTCATAGTAGTAACACATAAATACCCAAGAAAGTGGACGGGGATACGGTGCCGCGGTAGCTAAATTGGCTAGAGCGTCGCAAGCGTAATTCGCCGACGTGGGATCGTTTCCCACCTGCGGCAAGTTCTCCTTTCATCCATTTTCATTGCCATTAATTTATGATTTATTTAATTCAATTGTTAAGTACAAATAATTTCCCATGTGTTACCCTTGGTGTCTTTATTTGCTGGCTTCTCATGATATGATTAATAAAAATCGGGCCCCTCGGTCAACCCCCTTTCTTCTTGTTCCATGTGTCTAAAGCCACTTGTGTGGCGAAAGACTAGCCGAGGCCACCAAAACAAGTGTGATTGTTTAAGGGAGGGAAATTCAAGCTGTCTAATGTGGAGCTTGGAGGAGTGTTTTACTTTCGGTCTAAAACCCACGGCAGTATAAAAAGAATGGATCAATAATCTCAGGCTCATTGGAAAAATGGGGACATGTAGAGACGAGACACATGCAAATAAACATTCCACGATGGGATGCACCCACTGAAGGGCATGACAATTATACATGGAGGTAAGGTAAAATAATATAAAACTAGAAAGGGTGTGTTCGGCGAAAATCGTGACTGCAGTCGAACTCTGGCCTTCTATGCGCGGGGACCAATTTTTGTTCTTGCCTGTCATTCAGTTACGTGCCGTCGTGCGGTGAACGGCCAGCAGGTGGCCTCACAGGGCACACGTACTGGAATCCTGGGGTCGACAGGGAGAGTACTGGAACATCTACGGCCGCTTGTGAGAGGGGACGAGAACATATTTCTGAAGTACCCTTTGGGAAACGCGCAATAGGTGTAGTAGCAAGGAAAATCTCGTCCGAAAAGACTTCCGACGGAACAGTAGAGCACCTGCAGAAGCAAATGGCCCCAACATTCCTTTAAGAGAAAGGCTTCTTAGTGCCTACTTCAAGAGACCTTGTTGAGTGTGTGAGGGCTTTGTTAATGCAATCTCTACTTCATTCCGTGTTGCACATATATATTGTTATGAAAGATGTTTAGTTACAGAGTGGAACGATGTCTAGGAGGAAGCATCAGGGCAGGACCACCCGGCGCGCAGTACAGCCGAGCTCACGCTCCCGACACTATTTATCCTTTCTCTGGCTCAGTCGCACCATGTTGCAACATTTTCTCCGGGGGCAAACGAAGCTCGCTGAGTGAGCCAAAGGGACATGTGATGGTAGCGCTTGAGTCTGGCCTCGTGAACAACTTGCGCCGCACGGGAACGTCAATTATACTTGCAGTCACTTTGGTGACGACATAGTTCACATCCCTAAAGCGAGTGAGTATAACGAATGGCCCACTGTAATTGGCGAGAAACTTGCGGTACAGTCCCTTTTTGCGAATAGGTGTCCATAACGAAAAACAGTCACCGGGAGTAAAGCTCACGGGGACATGCCGGGCATCATAGCCAGCCTTGCTGTGCCCTTGTGAGGACAACGTCCTACGATGCGCCAGTCCACGTGCTTCTTAAGCAGACATAGAGTTTGAGCAACTGAAGGATTTTCTTGATAGGATAAAGGCAGGTAGAACAGTGCCCAGAAAGCTCCGGGGAGTGTGTGCCTGCAGCAAAAAGAAAAGCGCGCATCCAGTAATTTCATGCTTGGCAGTGTTGTACGCGTACGCTACAAAGGTAAGACGGCGTCCCAATTTTGTTGGTCAACGGTGACATAGATTGATATTATGTTAGTAAAGCTTCGGTTCGTCTGCTACGTGATGCCATTGGTTTGTAGGTTCTAAGGAGTGGAATGGCAATATGCAGAACCACAAAGCCGTAAATGTTCTTTAACGACGTCGGCGGTGAATTGCCGTCCACGGTCACGGATGACAACCCGCGCAACGCCATGACGTGTCGGTGGTGGTGTGAGGCTGCGCTCTGAGACCGGGCCGTCACTCCGGTTCACACGTCCCTCTTGCAGCAGTTGGAAGAAAGTGGGAAACGGCCAGGACTCGTCAGCAGGCACACAGGGTGTACAGGTGCTAAGCCGGGGATCGCGCTGCTGGCCGCGGTCACAATGCCTAACAATGTGTCAAGGCGCACCACAGCTGTAGCAGATGCGGGAGTCACGGCTTGTCATGGGTGACACAGGTAAAATGGGTGTCACGGGCAAAAAAGAGCTCGCAGGCTGGTTGTAGGCATGCGGAGCCCGCAGAACAAATCATTGTGGTACCAGATGTGCCGGTTGCAGTCGCAAGTTGCTGCTTTCCAGACGATCAGCACAGGCCCTGCAAGGCTCTCGGTAACTCTGACGCACCCAGGTGGGCCGTGACACATGAGAGCGCTCGTCAAATGCACACTGATCGCACACATGAGCGGTGTCAACAACTTTGATGTGTGCGAGCTCTTCTTTAACAACTTGTATCACCGCGCCCTTCTGCGACAACATGTATATATAAATGCCACATGGAATCAAGTATCTATACAGGGTTATCGATCTTTAAGTTTTATGGAATTTTTAGGAATCGCCTTAGGCAGATAGCATAATGCTTGTCGTTGGGCTGTACTATTCGAAGAGGGGGACATTTCTAACATGAGAAGTCGGAACAGATATTCCAGTATGTAAAAGATATTTACTAATTAATTTTTTAATTACTTACTTTACGACCCATGTTGCAATTTTGCAAATTTACCCATTGAACTTGCAGGACGTATACACTTCAAATGGATTTCTAGGATGACACCAGTTTCGAGATAATATTTCCCAAAGTGCGGGACGAAATACATGGGCGTTCCAGTTACTTTTGTGCTTCAACATGTAAAACAGCGTTTTGTTGAAAATATCAGTGGAAGAACAGTGCATTTTTAGGGCAAGTTTGATGGCACGTATCTCTAAACTATTGTCATTCTGGAAATTAATTCCAAGTGGATACGCTTTGCAAGCTCGCGAGCTACAATTCGTAAATTGCAATATGTGCCGTAATTACTTCAGTAGGTATAATTAATGACTTTTCGTTAATTATTTGAATAGGTGTTTTGAATTCTCGTGCAGGTAATGCCCGCCTCTCTCAATGATCCAGCTCAAGCACAAGAATTTCGCTACCTGCAACAGGCTATATTTAAAAATTCCATATAACGTAAAATTGATCACCCTGCATTGGCCGCCTGAGCTATCGCCGTTTCTTCCGCGGAGTCGATGCCTTGAGTGTTCACCGAGGCCGCTGCTACCTGTTTTCTCTGGCCGTTGATCACGCTGACTACGTGGGCTGCTCTGTTATTGTACTTTGCCGCGTCGGTCTATCTGACCTCTTTTCGTGGTCCTTTATAGGACTTACGTAGAGATTGTACTCTCGCTTGCCTTCTTTCTCGATTGTGCTCCGGATGCATGTTTCTCGGGACGCTGGCCACCACGACCTCCTCTCTCACGGGTAGAGAGACCCGCTGTTCTCTGGATTCATATTTGACTGGGTAGCCCAGTCTTCTAAGCGTGTTCTTGCCCGTGCCCGTGAGCTTGAGTCGCTCTGTCTGACTCGTCTTGCAGGCCCCTGCTAGTTTCAAGTACTCTGGATACCGAGGCTGAGTAGGTCCTCCGTCGACGTCGTCGGGGGAAGGCCCAGTGCCAGTTTGTAAGTCTTTCGTATGAGAGTGTTCAGCTTGTCTTTCTCGCTGTTCTTGAGACCCAGGTATGGGGTGCCGTACTCATCATCAGGGCTTGTATTAATTTTATCGTGTCCTGCTCCTGCAGGCCGTGCTTTCTGTTAGTCACTCTTTGCACCAGGTGTGCGACTTGGGTAACTATCGCTTACAGCTTTCTAGCGGCATTTCTAAACAAGCCCTGAGCATCCTCGAGAAACTGGAGAATTTTCAACTAATATACATTGTCTGGACCCTGGGACACGAGTCCCTGGCGGGTAATCTAGCGGCTCACGCCGCTGCCCGAGATCCCATTCCCCAGGCTATCCCACCAGGTTCACGAGCCCCGGTAGACCCACACGATGGCATACCAAAAACATACAGCGACATCCTGAGCCACTAGTGACTGGCTAGGAGGACCAGGGTTGCCAGAGTTAATGGCCAGAGTTAGTGATGGCCAAATTGTGCCACTTTCTGTCCGAGTTGGCGTCAGAATTTTCCTTTTGGCTATGTGGCTATGTTAGGGCTACATCTTTTTCGTTTGTAAAAGAAAGTAAATATAGTTAAGCAGAAATAAAAAGCACGCTGGAATCAAAATGGAGACGACAGCAGGTTAAATAAATTGAGCGCGTCTGCCACAAAATCAAAATGTGCAAGTTCTATGTGAGAGAACACATATGCATGTCAAAAGGTCAAGTATCGCGTCGTTTTGATAAATTGAATTAAGAAAGCTGGCCTCAGGAAACACGTCTCCGTCCGCGAACTAACGATACCCGCGCGTGCGCGCCCGCGAACATGGACTGTTTCTGTCTCCACATGTGCGCATTCGGCGCCGTACGTTTTAAGCATGAGATGCTTTTAGCCCCCTTTGACGGCGCGCCGCGGTTTACCTCGGCGCCAGAACGGAGGGAGAACACCCAGTTGAACCTAACCGAAATTTGCCAAATTTTCTGCCCGCCGCATAGCGCCTACGTGGCAATTCGCTCGCACCCTTGCTGCACAAATCGCCCCTGCTCCAACGCCAACGTAGAACATATCTTCTTCCGTTGCCCCACAGTCACCACAGTCATCAATTCCCTACGCAACTCCAAACTTTCTCCTGTCGTGGCTATCACTACCCGTATCAAATACCGCCGTCGAACGAGTGTTCAGCCAGGTCTCGCTCATTAAAACCGACCTTCGAAATAGAATGTCGAACGAGACATTGGTAGCGCTCCTCCACGTGAACTTTGGCCTGGCCAGGAACGGAGGCTGCTGAAAGGATTTTAAACCGGGCCAAGAATTTTTGTCCCGTTTCTGCTCTGACATTTTGTATGAACCAAGCAGTTCCACTTCGCAATAAGCTCATGATGCTTAATCATAGCATACTTTTTTATGTATATCTATCATACTAGATTTTGTACCAACCGCCATGTATTGTGTTAGACGTTGTCTTGCAGTTTTTTGTAGTTTTTCGTTTAGTGCATTGTATGGTGTTAAAACGAAATTATCATGAGCTGTAAGTTATACTGAATGCCTGAATGCATGCCATTGCTTAACGTGTTTAGTGCGCGGTGCTATTTGTCTGTTGTTCTTCTCGTGGTTTTTTGGTGCTCTGTGAAAAATAAAACAGTGCATTTTCAATGAAGACCGCATTTGCCTTATCATGCATTTACCTGCATGCTAGCGTTTCTGCACGTCGTGCGCTTGTGCAGCATCTGTTTTTCGTGAAGCAAGGCCTCCGTGACGATGCGCGCAGAGGTCATGCGTAGTCAAGCGTGGAAAAACCAATATGTAGGTATTCTTGCCGAAAATTAATGCAATATGCTTAAGAAATGACTTCACAAAACGACCAAGCTTTTTTGGCTACTTTTGGACTACCCAAAAGTTTCATTTTTGGCTACATTTAGGCTACTGCGGAGGCCAATTTGGCTACCTGTGGTTGGAGCGATCTGGCAACCCTGATGAGGACCTACCCACTCCCGCTTTCCAAGCTGACTGGAGAAGAGTCGGTGATCTTCCGCAAACTTCAGACCGGCACATTCCCGCACGGCGCCCTGCTGCACGCAATGTATCCTGCGAGCAACACTTACACAAATGCGCCTTCTGCTCTGCGCCCAGTAGCCTCTACCACATGGTATGGGATGTGAGCACAACCCAGCGATACCACACATAACCGGACCAACAGTCAAATAGTCGGAGGCCCCGCTGACAATACCGAGCCCCGAAGACCAGCATTGTCTGGTGAGCAGGGCCAAGCTATTGGATCAGGCCCACAGCATCCTGGCCTATGGACGCAGCCCACCTCGGACGACTCCACCGTCAGCTCATTTTTTAGAAATAAAGGTTATTCCTTTTCCCTAATCACCCTGTACATGAGCGAGAGAGCAGAAAGAAAACCGAGAGGCTCGATTTTTGTTAATTGTGACCACATACACTGAAACCTCGTTAATACGTGCACGCTTAATAAGTAAATATGGCTTAAGTATAGTCTCGATTAATCCCCGACCCTGCCGCCATTCAACCTATGGCACAGACCACTGTAGCCGTAGTCGCTTTACACACGCCAAGCTTAGTATTTACTTCATTTTCTTTTTCGGCGCGTACAAGCGCGGAATCGACGAAATGTAGCGCGCGTAGACCATAGATGGTGAAATCGCAATACATGGACCTTTGACTGAATGCAGTCGCCACCTATAACGACTTTAGAACATAGTGGCCACGACGTGTTTATTTGCTCCTATAGCTTCTGGCGCTTTCACGTTGTGCACGACTACGAAGACGACGTGCTGGTGGATGATGGTGCTTCTGTATCCGATGTGGTGCCTGCGTTGACCGCCATGAGGGCGTTCGCCTGGAAGTGGGGCCTGATGGAGAAACTGGCTCGCGGACTTGCCGAGTTTGAGGATGCCGCAGATGCTGCAAAGCCACCCTGGCGGCAAGAGAAAATCGCAAAAGTTCCGCAAAAAAAAAAAAAGCTCGCAAATTAAACTCGTTTGCCTGTGTGTTTGGGCGAGAACTTGGACGTAGTTCTTTTCTGGCCGGTAAGTCTATAGACGCTCGTCTGTCATTATCGGTTAATTAGTACATCGCTTACTGCGTACCTGATTGATGTTCCCCACGAACCACTTATTAACGAGGTTTTACTGTAAAGCCAAGACACAATGAAGCCATGGAAAGTATCAGGGAAATTAGCTGTAGTCGAAATTGAAATGTAGAAAGTAATAAGGGGGGGGGGGGGAGGGAAGTGAAAGTCGACGAAAAGGTAACTTGCCAGCGGTGGTAGCGGAACCCACAATTTCTGCATTACGCGTGCGTTGCACTACCAATTGTGCTAGGGCCATGGTTATCGATGCGTCCACTTACTAGGGTATATATGTTTACTAGAGCTAGCCTTGGGAGTGTTAGCCAGCGCCACACACAGCCATATGGAGATGGAACATTCTTTTTTGCCCGATGGCGTCACGTTGAACGTGAAGTGAGGAGAGATGGTACTGGGCTAAAATACCGTCGTATGCTACCTAATGACATCAAGCTGCCAGATTTGAGACCCTCGCTATGAGTGAGCGAGAGAGCAGAATGAAAACGGAGGGGCTCTAATTTTATTAATCAAATCCATATAAAGCCACCAGATAATGAAGCCAAGGAAAGCATCGGGGAAATGTCCTGTGGCTGAAATTGAAACGTACAAAATAATAAAGGGAACCGGAAATGAAATTGAAGAAAAATGAAGCGGTAATTATCAGGTTTTTTAGCGTAGTAACGCTAAAAAACCTGTGTAACGCCAGCGCAAGACTACGTAAGCCAGTGAAATTCAGCATTATAGATAACGTTAGCATTACTTAGAAAAACATGAACATTAACAAGGAAATATAATGGCAGACATATTGCAACGCTGATTTACATGAGGAACAAACAAACTAAGCGGCTCTTTTTTGAACATATAGATTTACTTGTTTATTAAATATCATCGTAGTTGTCAACTCTGAGCACAAAATACAACAAGTGCACAAAACATCATGTGTGCCTCAACAATATACATATATATATATGCATTTTCTTTCTCACTAACACAAACATGAGTAGATAAATATGTACAAGCGAACTTGGTGTTGGCTATTTTCATAAGCTTTCTGTCACCCAACGTCATGAAAAATATATATGGTATAAAACTGTCTAATATTTCGTCACCTTGGTCCAGTGAATGGCTAAAATAACTTTATGTGCCTGCTGAAAAGGCAGCATGACGAGTTCTTAAGTTCATGTATTCTTTGGCACACCTGAGCAGATAGACTACCCGATACAAAGAGAACGGTCGCTATTTCCACAGCTACATTCAAGGGCTTACGAATTTGCCCGTCTAGACGGCATGGCCAGCTAATAAAATCACGACCTACTGTCAGCTGAAGTATAAGGTTACATGCGTTGTCTCATTAAATGGCCATTAAAGTGAGGCTATAATAAGGGTGAGCCTGTTAAGCTGCCATTTTGTAACAGTCTCATTGTTCCATCAGCCGAAGAAACGTCACGCGTCAATGGCGAAAGACTACGAGACAAATTTGAATTTTGAACCGCCACCGTGGCTCAGTAGCCGCCATGTTCTACCGCTGAGCACGAGGTTGCGGGTTCGATAGCTGACCGCAGCGGCCGCATTTTGATGTGGGATGAAATTTATACTTAGATTTGCTACGATGAATTTAGGTGAACCTTAAAAAAATCTCTAACTTGCCCAAACTAATATGGAGGTACCCTCCAATACGGTATCTTTGATAGTCTCAGTGTTGTTTTGGGACCTTCAACTCCACTAATCAGTCATTCAGCTTCGATTTTTATTCCTAAATTGTCACCGTGCCGGAACTCAGGAAGTGATGCTGTAATTGCGCGACCGTCCAAGTTTGCTTCAACAGGCAAATCCAGATCCATTGCCAGGTTAAATTATTTCTTCCATTATCATTTTCTAATAAATCTTGTTTTATATTGAACAACCTTCTTTGACTTGCCTTTGAGTATGCACCACATGGAACGATTTTTATGTGGTTGAAGACTTGCCAACAACCATGGACAGCGCTTGACTTCATATGGATTCAGCCAAAGCATGTGGCACCTCCAGTAAACAAAGCGCATTCGCAAAGGTATATTTTGTGCGTAGATGTCGCGGCTGATTATAAAACGCGCCAACCTACCCGCAAATGTTTCTCTTTTACGCGTCGCTAAGCAAGTATACTATAAGCTTAGAAAGCTTGGCCGTGGAGCCCCTTGCAGCTAATTGAATCTATATTGTACGGACCTGCGCGCCGATACGGGCATGTGATAGAAGCGGTGGGAGCCACGGCCATATTAAACCTCCTCCCAAACTACCACCCCAACCCCCATCCCCTTTTTGTTTCGGCGCAGGCGGATATTGACAGCTACGCGAAAACGCACCAAACTCCACAAGAACCTCACCAAGCAGGAGCTGATGCGAGTACGTTCAGAAACGTGACATGGCAGTCAGCCAGCAGTCTGGCATGCTTCCCCTTAGGTCGGTGCGATGAAACGGCAAACCCAGTTTGCAAAGGGGTGTTTCAGCTATAGCAAAATATCATTCCGTACCACCGCTAAGCGAGCACAGGCCCCTGTACGGAAATTTACTCTTTTCCTTGAGGACGCTCTGCGGACTTCGTTTACTGAACGAAGGAAGCGAAGGGAAGTATTTTCGCAGAAATCTTAAATACTGTGAATATGATAGTTTTGACTACGTTGTTGCTTTACTTTTTGCTTGCAAATGTATCGTTAAAATTTGTCACGGTGAATGATCAATGACAATGGTCCACATTTACTTCTCAGAACACACTTCGCCTTTTTTTTTTTATCTTTCTTCATTTGGGCGCACGCATCTCGCGTGTAGTTCTGATGGATAGTTGCGCAACAGCTCTATTTCGCGAATCAACATCGAGGTGACGCCCGACAACGTACACAAGTATGAGATGTTGCGCAAGGGACAGTACCCCGAAACCTATGCTTTACCCTTCTACCCTGTTCCCCTTTCTTGCCGCAAAACACATTTGATGACCCTATACTTGTAAGCTGAACCAGTGTTCAAGTCTGACCAAACAAACAAACAAACAGCTGTCTCGGTGTTCTGGCCCCACTGGTGCCTCGGAAGCAGCGGCCGGGAGAACATGTCTTGATGTAGCAAATGGTGGAATCGCTTTCCTGCCCGCCAGGTGACGTACATGCTCGCAGTGTCCCGTTAGAATAACACGACGAACGCCTAGAGTCTCGAGCTTTCCGTCTTGCTCTCCTCCTTGGCCGGTTTCTCCTTCTCGTCCATGACAGCCGGTTCCTGTGCTGCGGTGCCCTTGCCCCAAGGCTGAAGTTCGGCGGTGCCGAAGAACAGGAAAGCGGCTGCGCAGATGATGCCTACGGCTGCGGCGATGTAGTAAAAGTAGCTCCACGTCCGGATCGAGTTCTGAAGGGGGGGAAAAGAAACGACGTTCGATTGATACGCTTGCGTGCATTTTGTGCAAGTCATTTATTTTTTTTCCTGACTAGCTGCAAGAATAAGGAACCGCAAGGTATATTGAAAACCTGGCAGCATTAAAGCACAGTAATGAAACAAACACTTTCTGCTGAAGAAACTTGTGTTTCGTAATCTCATCATTTAATACTGGCGCGTGTTAACGGGCCCAGCCATTAATGAATCAAATTGAGTTTCACAACTGCGTGGTTATCTCGGCTTTGAAGCCCAATAGTTTCAGTCTGTGTATCAACGTCTGTCAGGGGTTGCAGACAGGTAAACACATCCGACACACACTGCAGCAGAAAAGTTGGTGGGGCTTTGTCTCTCTCTTTCGATCATAAGCAGCACACAACAAATTATTCTGAGAACAAAAAAAGAAGCAAAAGTAACAAAAGGAAAAGCCGAAACCGTTCGAGATAGCAAGAACTTTAAACAGCGTCGGGGTTCCTCGAATTTGAACACACATACACACACACATAGGCGCCACATTTGTTCGTGCTATACGCGCCTCGGCTTGTTGGTGCAATGCGTGCATATGCAGCCTTTACATAGCGCTATGCAGTAACGTTATGCATGCATATGTACAAGCAGATTACTACATATTTATGTGCGTTGTATTAGAAGCACTAAAGTGCGCACACACTAACTTCATTAACTTGATGTGAACTTGTATTGAACATCGAGTGACATCTCTACCGCTAAACAAATACGAAGTCAGCGAAACAAACAATTAAATTTTATCTTATTTCCTTGCAAACAAACAAACACTAATAACGGCATGGGCGTTGAAATCTAACTATCTATTAATCATATCTATTAACTATCATTAATCTATTTTAGCCGACTTAAGCAAAACATAGTAAACACCAACTAGGCCAAGCTCAACTTCTCGAAAACCGGTCGAGTGGAACCACCGTCCACTATTCGAAGGAATTGGTGGTATGTGAGAATTATATACCCCAATCAATGTGCATTTATCAGGTAGCTGTTCAAATAATTTTTTCTGTAAAGTTGCGTTACGTATGTTTGAAGTTTAGGCAGTTTAAGCCCACTGTATATACTACTTTGTCTTGAGCGGGTACAAATAACTATGTTCACATTCTAACTTGCTCAAAGGACATTCTCACGTTACGTTTCGTTGTCATGGCAGGAAATACTTGTCAGGTTTTATTTTATGTACGCGTAATGCGGCAGCGCCAACGTTAATTTTTTTTTTGGGGGGGGGGGGGGGAGGGGTTCTATAATATTGTAACAGATACGAAAGGCACGGACAAGAAGAGAAGGAAGAGAAGACGAAGAGAACGAGGAGTTTGAGAGGCCGGGCTGCGCTACGATCACGCTACCATCATCGTCCAATTCTCCTGTAAATAAACCCATTCCTCCGCAACTCCTCGTAACAGTTGTGGTGGAGGTGCTGGGTAATCGACACCCGAAGACGGAGGCTGAACCACAAGTTCTTCGACGGAGCCGTCGCCTTGCTGGACTCCCACCGAATTCACCGGAGCTGAACATGTCCCACGACGCAGACGAACAACGGCCCAGTCCAACTGCTGCCCCGACAAGTTCTGTTCTGCAACTGAGAGATGCGCGTCCCTTCGCCGGAAGATCGGACGAAGACGTCGAGGAATGGCTCATCCATTATCACCGGGTGAGTGCCGCCAACAGGTGGAACAGCGCTTCTCAGCTTTCTAACGTCGTGTTCTTTCTAACGGATACTGCGTTGGTATGGTTCGACAACCACGAGGAAACATTCACAACATGGGGAAGATTTGTTTCAGAAATCAAAGAGCGTTTCGGCGACTCCGCGACGAAAAAGAAAAGGGCAGAACAGACGCTACTGCAACGTGCGCAAGTCCACTATCTATCCACTACCGCGAATAGATGACGTCATTGATTGCTTACACGCTGCTTCTTACTTCTCAACACTTGATTTGCGATCGGGGTATTGGCAAATACCTATGGACCCTGCCGACAAGGAAAAGACCGCTTTCGTGACTCCAGATGGCCTATTCGAATTTAATGTTATGCCTTTTGGCCTTTGCAATGCTCCTGCCACCTTTGAAAGATTCATGGACACAGTACTCCGTGGTCTAAAGTGGGAGATATGCATGTGTTACCTAGATGATGTTGTAATCTTTGGCCGCACGTTTGAAGAACATAACGAACGCCTCAGCGTCGTTCTCGACTGCATTGAGAAAGCTGGACTGGTCCTAAACGCAAAAAAGTGTCGGTTCGGCGAACGTCAAACACTGGTCCTGGGACACTTAGTCGACAAGGATGGCGTCAGACCCGATCCTCGTAAGATTGAAGCAGTGAGCTCCTTCAAGCCACCGCAGTCAGCACGAGAACTCCGCTCATTCATTGGCCTATGTTCGTATTTTCGTCGTTTTGTTCCCCGGTTTGTCGACATCGTTTATCCGTTGACAAGTATTTTGCGACAAAATGCATCCTTCAATTGGACACCAGACTGTGACGCATCATTCTCTCAACTGAAGTTTATACTAACGTCAGCACCCCTCTTGCGTCACTTCGATCCATCTTGCCCGACTGAAGTTCACACTGATGCTAGTGGAATCGGGATAGGAGCGGTGCTTGTACAACGTCACAGTGGCGCCGAACATGTTGTCGCATATGCCAGCCGTTGTCTGAGCAAATCTGAACGCAATTATACGGTCACGGAACAGGAATGCCTGGCAGCCGTTTTCGCCGTACAAAAGTTTCGATGTTATCTCTACGGTAGACCATTCAAGATTATCACCGACCATCATTCTTTATGCTGGCTGGTCGGTTTGCGTGATCCCTCTGGTCGCCTCGCACGTTGGGCACTGCGCCTCCAGGAATACGACTTTGTGGTATCGTACAAGAGTGGCCGTCGTCACGCTGACGCAGACTGCCTCTCTTGCGACTACCGACTGCGATGCTGAGAATTTTGAAGACTGCCTCGCTGCTGTTACTCCTACCTTCCCTGACGCGGCAGACTTCGAGCGAGAACAACGGGATGATGTTACCCTTGATCCGCTTTTTGTCGCCGCCCGTACTTCTAATGGCAGCGGTCGCTTTACTGTCCGTGATAAATTGCTGTACAAAACTAATTACTCCGGGCATGGAGCGCGTTTTCTGCTGGTTGTCCCCGAGAGTCTCCGTTCCGACGTTCTACGCGCCATGCATGACGATGTGACATCCGGCCATTTCGGCTTCGTACGAACGCTGCACCGCACGCAGGAGCGCTTTTACTGGCCCAAGATGTACGAAACAACCAAGCGCTATGTCGCTAGTAGTGAAACGTGCCAACGTCACAAGCGACCGACCACCGCAGCCCCGGGTCCCCTTCGGCCATTGACACCGCCCAGTACGCCGTTCGAGCAAGTAGGCATTGACCTTTTGGGTCCATTCCCATTATCCAACAACAAGAACCGCTGGATAGTTGTCTGCGTAGACCATCTTACACGGTATGCAGAAACTGCAGCCATACCGTCTTCCACTGCTGCTTGCGTGGCGGAGTTCCTGCTCCGTTCCGTGGTCCTTCGTCATGGCCCACCACGTGTCATCATCAGCGACCGTGGTCGCCAGTTCACGGCTGATGCCATTGAAGAGTTGCTTCGTTTGTGCACTTCACAGTTTCGTCATTCCACGCCGTATCATCCACAGACCAATGGCCTCGTTGAAAGGACAAACAGAACGCTGACTAACATGCTTGCCATGTACGTCTCCTCCAATCATAAGAACTGGGACGACGTGCTGCCTTTCATCACCTATGCGTACAACACGGCGAAGCACGAAACCACGAACTATAGCCCATTTTATCTCCTGTATGTAAGGTTACCGCGAAGCCCTCTGGACACTTTCTTACCCTTCGTTCTGCACAGTGATGATTCTGTATCGGAGACTTTGCGTCTCGCCGAAGAAGCGCGTCGAATAGCTCGTATTCGTACTCTGGCCTCGCAAAGTCGTTCGAAAGAGCGATACGACGACCGTCACGTACAAGTATCGCTGCAAAAAGGTGACTTAGTCCTTCTTTGGACACCGCAACGCAAGCGTGGATTGTGCCAAAAGTTCCTGTCACAATATTCAGGCCCATATGTAGTTGTGGACCGCCTGAGCGAACTCACTTACGTCATAGCTCGCCTACTGTGCAATGGTCGGCGATCAAGCAGAACTCAGCTGACTCATATTGCTCGCCTGAAGCCTTTCTACCCTCCTTGTCCATCCTGACTCGCCCCACGGGCTTCGTCTGCTTGCGGGGAAATGTAACGGATACGAAAGGCACGGACAAGAAGAGAAGGAAGAGAAGACGAAGAGAACGAGGAGTTTGAGAGGCCGGGCTGCGCTACGATCACGCTACCATCATCGTCCAATTCTCCTGTAAATAAACCCATTCCTCCGCAACTCCTCGTAACAATATATTCGCTTGACTGTGTTATGGCTAAATTAACAGTCAATATTATTTAACAGCTTGCGAAGACAAGCATACATTAAACGAATTTAGCTTAACTCTAATTATAACTGAAACGCGATTAAAAAAATTCTAACTAGGTGCACAGTTTGAGCCATCAACTGCTAATTCAAGTAACTTGTGTCCTGTATGGCCCTTTTCGCATTATTAGTGAAAGGGTTAGGCCTGGATTTGCGAAATTTCTTTTACGTAACTGCCCTTTATGACTTGCCGTCGTCGTGGCGATTCTCTATATCATGCCGATCGCTATTACCAGTGGCCGACGCCCAAACGCCTGCCAACGAGGCAATGCTCTCACGCAAGAGAAGTCTGATAATGCAGGCCTTGTTGAAATCTGTCAGGACGTGAGAACAGAGAACAAACGCGTCAAGCTGCTCCTTCTTCCTTTTATTGTTTCTCTTTCTTGGAACTAATTTCAAAGTGTAAAATTCTGGGGGAGTCGGTATTCCGCACTGGCGACGAATAACACCACACACAAGGGCAAAGAAAGAATCACGACACGAGTGCAGTGTCGCGATTCTTTCTTGTCCCTCGTGGGTCGCGCTATTCTTCGTCAGCGAAGAACTACTAACTTCGCAGCCTATCGCTGAGCCCAGAACAAGGTGAGCAACTGCGAAAACTCACTATATTTTCGGTACCGTCGTGTTCCTTAACGGTCGCTCAACTTCTAACTCACCAGTTAACTCACCCGTACACACAGACGCCCACGAAATGCGCAGGTAAAATAAGATTAACTGGAGAATACTACATCCTCGTTTCTTGGTTAAACAGATCACGTCACTAGCGCCGTTACTGCTCCTATATGTAACCTGTGCATAACAACGGAAACTTCGCCGCGAGTGGGTTCTAGTGCTCCTCGAAAATGAGCTGCGGCGCTAGACAATAAAAAGAAAGTGAACAGAGCTGTTTCTTTTTTTTTTTTTTTGCTTGTGTTATGTTCTTGTTTCCCACTCAACCCAGCTGAATGCGATAAGTGAAATAAAACTCACTTCTTCACTGGTTAGCACTCCAGCGACGTATGGCATGAGAAATCCAGGGAGATTTCCGATGGTGTTTGTGACTCCAAGAAGTGTTCCTGCGCAGAACAAAAGAAAACACGATTGATGGCTGCAAAAACGCTGCGCCAGAATTCAATCTAACGTGTACATGCGCTTCCGCCAATCTCAGTAGAAGCCTGTGTCAAAGTTTCCGAGACTTTATTGGTGCGTGAGAAAATATTGGATGCCTTCCCTCGTTGTTCATTACGTTTGCTTTGCTTCTACTCGTGTCATTGAGGTACACACGAGAACCCTTATTGAAAGACATGTGACAGAAATGCGATATCCCCGCTTGACTGTTGTTGATAGTCTGTTGACCTGACAGCTGAGGGACAGTATGTTGTTGCAGAGTAACTTAACCGGTCAATTGTCGCTAAGTAAGGACAGCGAGTGTCAGCAGTTTAGCTGTTTCATAATATCTGTTTAAATTGTCCTTCGTTCTACCCTCACATTGCATGAACTTATCTGCCTGTTCTTTTCTTCTTTTTTTTCTTTTTAAGGAATATCGTTGAAGAACGCTTTAGGACGTTACTTGAAGAACAAATGGCGGTATTCGAACGCTCTTGATCGTACGTTGCGATTCGACGCGGTTAGAAGACAATTCTCCCCGAGGCAAGCAGTCACCGCCCAGTGTCACGGGCAGAAGCTCGTGTTTCACTCGAACGTGGACGCGAGCGAGGCCTCATTTCCAGGAGCTGACGGAAATTAGAAACGGTCTTTGTTTGCCTCCGGGTGGTCCCGAGATAAGGCGGCATCCGCCGAAGCTGTCGCAGAGGCGTTCTGCATTCGGCACGTTGAAATAGCAGAAGAACCATAAAGAAGGCCTCGGTAAAGAATGGTGTACAAAAGTAAGTCTCGAGGCACGTCGTTTGGAACATTTCCGAAACGCACCGCTGACAGCACGGCAAGCAAGCACTCCAGGCGTTCACGACGCCTCAGTTATTGCATCCTTATCGCTTGCGCAAGTTTACCGTTCATCAAAAGAAAGAAAGAACGAAAGAAAGAACAAGAAAAAGAAATAAAGAAAAAGTCATCAAGTAAGGAATAAAAGGGGTGTCGTAAACGGTGTTGATCGCTAAGCAAGAAGAAAGAAGTGGATTGGCCAAGGCAGTAGAGAGCGCCAGTTAACGACTGTTTAGTGTTTGCGCAGTCGTTGTGTTTACCGTGTCACGTGTTCTCTAGCCTGCTTCAACACCGACATTCTTAAGGGTCCACATTTTATCGGGGTATGGTGAAAAGGTAATGCGCTCGTAGCTATATCCCCGGAGCACTGCTTGTATAGCCTGACGTCTAAATTGTCAAAGCCTGCGCTGTCGCTGGGAAAGTTTCGAGGCGGTGCTTATAGAAACCTATAGCTCGGTTGTCGTCCCTTTAGGGGGTCTCATTGCTGCACACTGTCATGTGACCGAAATTTTCCATGCACGCATTCCAGGCTAAGTTGTTTCTGTGCGAGGAAAACCAACGCAGCAACAATTTAAGGACGTCGGAGAAGGCCCAACTGCGCCTTGTCACTCTACTGAACTCTCTTGCTCGCACAGCTGCCCACACATGTTGTGGGAACGACGACAGTTGGAAAAAGTTAACGTATTTCACGTTTCAAGTATGCTGCCTGCAAACAGTGGCTCTTGGAGCAACAGGCGGGAATGTGCATATTCACTCAACCCACTTAAATATACAACAGTAATGTGCTGGCGTCGCCAGTATCCAGTGGGGTATGCAAAATGTATGTGCGGAAACACGGGTTGACCTCGAAATTTTATTTTTTTCTGGTGACTATTATCAGTAAGAAGATGAAGGTTTCGTCACTTTAGACATTCTTAAGCACTGCTTTCCATGTTCGGACAAGGCGATGCTATGTTGTCACATATATTGTGTGTAGCACGGTGAATGCTGTTGCAACATTAAGATTTTGTGACTTGTCACTTGTTAATCTTTTGTCACATTTGAACGTTTTGCAGAATGCAATGTTCCAGTACTGTCCTCATAAGTAGTTCAACTTTACTGCGGTTCGTTAGAAGAGAATACGGATGGACAAACAGAAGTTATTTCATGTTTTACCTTCAACTTCTCATTTTAGATCTATCTGGCCTATTGGCAACCAAACAATGGTGGGAAGCTACAGGTTATCTGATTATCATGTTACTAACATAATATCATCCGCGAATAGGACGTTAGGATTTTTAAAACGCCGACTATATTATGATCCTCAACATGTAAAATTATTAGCCTACAAATCATTTGTCAGGTCAAAACTAGAATTTGCATTGTCTATTGGGGAATCCTCATCAAGCATACCTTATTAATGACCTCGAATCTCTACAAAATCGCGCCGCTCGTTTCATTCAATCGTCATATTCAGCATTTATCAGCATTTCCTCCCTAAAAACTGCATCCGCATTATCCCCTTATCGCTCCGTCCTCACATTGCCAGCTTATCTTTATTTCCCAGGTTCTTTCATAGCACTATGCGCATTGTACCTTATATCCTTCCCCCTACACGCATATCTCACTGCACCAGCTATCAGCTACAAGTTGCCCTGTTTTACAATTCTTTTTTTTTTTTTGATCGCACAGCAGCAGACTGGAACGACATTCCTAACGGCGTTTCTCTCATCAAGCGCATATCGCAATTCATTGAAAAGGTAAGAAAGAAACTTCCTGTTATTGTGACTATGTATTTTTATTCTTGCCACCCCTTATGTAACACCCCATTTATTGGAGCCATTAAGGTAATAAAATGAAATGAAATTTGTATCAGAAAACGAGCGCTCACCTTTGGGAAGGAATAAATGCATACATTAAAGGAAAGAAAACGACGGCGATTGAAACTGATGCGAAGGCAGAAAGCGGTGATGGATCGCCAAGTGCAAGCGATGGAGACACTCACGGTTTAGTGGTTGGGGGTTCGCTTCAATGACATTTGCCGTCTTTTTTCTATAACTACTTTCTCTCTATCCTGCCCAGAGCACTCCCCTACCCACCCAAATGAACTTGTTCTAACATCCCTCCGCCCCATTTCCTTCACTACACTAAGGAGAGCTTAATTCCCTAAACTGTGGGCACTGCTGCTTGTCCACATAAAGCACATCTATGGGTCCGGCCAACTGGACTGAGCTCGATTCCGACAGTGGCAACTCGGGCTGAGAGTAGTTCATAAATAATGGCTCTCTCTAACTCCGCATGGTAACCGCTCTGCGCGGCAATGTCATACTGGTTAGCGCATAAGTGAACCGACCTCCCTTCTCATGTGGTAGTCTGTATAGCGAGTTAAAGAGAGATCTATGTACTGCTACGACTAGAGAGGCGTTACGTCCTGTCATTCTCTGATCAAAGCAATCGAGCGACAGTGCGAAGGAGGCCGAATGAACTACGCCCGTTCTCTCCGTATAACAGTCGCTCATAAAAAAAGACAAAACAATAACAGCACGTATCCTGTATCGAGGGCTGCCCACGTGGCACTGCACCTCTGCAAGCCACGTTCTTCTCTCGTGCCACAGACACAGACAACAATTCTGCTGATTCAATGCGGCATTAGAAAGAAAAAAAAAACTCGCCTGTACATCCCGTTCTCTCCTCTCTCTCTCTCTCTCTGTCTCCTCAAGTCAGCGTGTGTGTGTGTGCACGGCGTGTCTTTCTTTGTTGTACACGCGTTATGGCGGAGTGCATTCAAGGCCTACCGGCGAAATCGGGCGACATGTCGATGTGGGTGACCATGAATCCCACTTCTCGGACGCCGAGCGCCGCCCCGGCTAGGCTGAGGAGCACCACGGACCAAACTCTGTCGCATCCGGCCAACGGCATCCCGATCAGCAGAAGTGCGGGCACCACAGCGGCTGCGAAGGCGAAGGTCACGGCGCGATTAATCTGAGACGGTCCCGTTTCTCGTGTACTGCAAGAGGAGACGGAGCCACAGAACATCTCGTAATGGGGCCGGGCCTGGTTAGCCCGACTACGGTTTCACTCGGTGCATTTACCACGTTATAAATAAGGGTCGCGACGGGAGGGGGTCTTGCAATAAAGAGACTGCCACCGACACCAAACCAACCCATTCCGCACATCCTATACGGATGGTGCTGTTAGCCTCATTGGCCGAAGCCGTTGCACACTGCGCTTTGTGCATGTAATGAAGAAAGCTTTGTCGGGGAGTCTCGGCGTAATGATTACGAGGCCTTCTGCTCTGTCTTGTTATCTAACAAATCCTTGCCATAGGACGCCATTCGAAAGGCGTTGTAATCAAGAAAAAAATTCTGCAAACGAGAATCTGGCTCTTCCGCATTTGGAAGCATAAAAGCAATGTACTGGAATAAGGATCAAGAATGCAAATTGTGTTTTCTCTGGAAACAGTGGTAAGTTAGCTTAAGCAGAGTCTTTTGTTTACTTTGTTCGCCATGAAACAAAGAGCGAAAGAGTTCGTCAGATGAGGTTATGGAAATTTCATCAATTTCATTAGGATGCACGATTGAAAATGACGCAAGATCTGGAGATTCTGACATAGCTAATATCGCGTTCTCTATAGAACACTATATCAAGGTTTTCTTTATTTCTTTAAATTAATTCTGAACTACTTCGTGCAATGGCGAAACTCAAATTAGAATTTGGATTTTTCTTGATAAAATTATTCTTTAATGTAATTATCCGTTGGTAGCATAACACAAAATTGCCCCCTGAGCATCACAACTTTTGCTGCCGAACTGTTTCATGTACAATGACACTAGAAACATTCACGATTACATGCAGCACATGTTGGACCCGTGAAGTACGACACAAGTTATGACGCTTACTGTGCGAGCTTTACATCTCAGTACAAACGTTGATCTCGCGTTCTCTTATAACCACTTCGAAACGGTGTTTCTGATTTTAGTCAGCTTAACATGAAACCCCCTAGCTTTTGTTTGCAGCTATACACAATGCATCAAGCACCACCGCACTCATCGATCACACTGTGTGCCTCATGAGCATCCCCTGAGAGTTTCTGTTTGTTGCGGAATGCGCTATATATACAGGTGTAGCGTATGCGTTGCACGTGATAGCTTCCACGACATGACCCATTCCGCACTACATAGTCTAATCTGCAAGGGCGATTGCGATCGTAATTTGCAAGGGGAACATGATTCTTAGGTGCATTAGTGCAAGCTCTTGGGCCAGTTGGTGCATGATGAACTTGAAAAAGGCGCCCCGCCTTTTTGCGCGTCCTTTATGTTACCTCCCCCCGCCCCCTTTTCCAAGTTCATGATTCTTAGGTCAAAGAGATCAGCAAAAAAACCGACTCCCGGACGCTTATCCGAAAATGAACTCCTTGCTTAATGCCCTAGTTCGCCGTTTCTTTTGTTCCATTTTCTTTGAGTCGCACTAGCAATCCAGGTTGGTTGTACATATATTTTTCGCTCAATACCTGGACTACCATGCCAGGCCGTAACCTAGGCAAACATCCCCAGCTTTTCATTATTTATAGCATTTTCTTATGCAAGGTTTCTCGAGGTAAACTTCACTTACTAAAATTAGGGAGAAAATGAAATCATGCATTGACTAGTACCATGTCTCAACGGGATGCGTTTATCGATTATTCTTTTTTTAAAAGAAAAATGCCAGTTTAATAACTGTGAAACCGGCAAATACTGAAGCTAAGGAAAGCGCATGTGAAGATTTAGCGGAGGTTGAAATTTGTGCTTAGCTTTGATGCTTCTCTTGTGCGTTCACCTTCATGTACTAAGTAACAAATGTGGCATAAATATCTCTATATTTCGCATAATTATCTCTCCGATCAGTTAACTTGGTGAGAGGAATAATGTTTTGCCGGGGGAGAATTAGTTCTGTTCCGTTTTAAACTTTTGGCGTGCGATGACAAAACAGAAACAGCGGGAGTGCTTTCCTTCGACACGTGTAGCTGACTTCTTCGTAGTACATCGTTCGAGTAACTGTGCGGACCAGGTCCGGATGACACGTGTTTTCAAGGTACTCGGGCGTCACCTGATCAGCAGCAGCTCATGAGGACGGCTAAGAAAACACACCGGAAGTGTTGAAAAACTTCCGGATGGCTGTGGTGCTCATGATGCCCTTCTTTCGCAGCACGTCAGCGTAAACGCTCGCCAAACAGCTGGTGATCGTGGTGAGGAGGTACGGGAGCGAAGAGATGAGACCATTCTGAAAAATGAGAAGGCGGTGCACGTGCAAGTAGCTTGAGGGTTTAAAGTTTCCTTTCTTTACTGAAATGCTCATTTAAATTGTGGGATTTTATGTGCGAAAACCACTTTCTGAGGCACGCTGAAGTGGGGGACTCCGGAAATTTCGACCACCTGGGGATTTTAACATGTACCTAAATCTAAGTACACGGGTGTTTTCGCATTTCGCCCCCATAGAAATGTGGCCGCCGTGGCCGGGATTCGATCCCGCGACCTCGGGCTTTGCAGCCCAACACCATAACCACTGAGCAACCACGGCGGGTTCAACTGCACTTTTCCCGTTAATGCAACGCGCGCGTTTCCGTCAGGCGTGTTCAATATTGTTCCAGGAACTGCTAGCCTGCTACAATGTACCGCTGCACTTCAGGTTGCTAGGAAATTATAAGGGCTGCTGCGCTCAGAAAAAAAAAAAACAACCTTTGTTTATAATAGCATAACCAAAAAGCTTTTGCGCAGTTAGGGATCGAAATAACTGGAAACAGGGAACACCACGAAAAGTGCTGTATTTACTTCCGTGCAAGATAAAGCCCTTATGAAAGGAGACAAATTACTGTTCTCTTCATTATTACAACATTCTTTAAAGAGATGACTGGGCAGCGACACTTTATTTATGGTTTACCCACCTTTTTGATGTCGTAGAGAAGGATTGTAGACAAATACGAGGGAATGATGGTAAGGAATGTGTAGTATATCCAATTTGATCCAAAGTGCGCCAGAGAGAGAGCCCACAGTCCCTTCGACATGGCGATGGGCTTCCATGGTATCTTCAGGTTCTGGAAGCCAGACAAATCCGTTTACGTTCGCACAGCGGAAGTGGACCTTCATGATGCATTGCTTATCTCTTACATTCACCGAAACTGGAAGGAGTTAAACCTAGCCATCTTTCCGCGCGTCACATGACTAAAAAGTGCAGGTCAACAGATTACCCCAATTTTGTTAAGAGGTTTAACTGTACCTTTTGTACTTTTTCTTCACCTTGGTTGATCAAAATGTAGTCATATTCCTCTTGAGTGATTCGAGGATGGTCTTCGGGGCTATCATAGACTAGGAACATCCAAAATACGAACCATACGCAGCCTAGAAAGCCTGAAAATTGAAAGCACACAAAATACACGTTACCTTCATTTATTACATTAATGTAATAAATCTAGCCCGTTGCGTAACCGCAAAAAAGAAGCACAGTGAACAATGGCATGCGCAGGACTGCAGGCTGTATGGCTGTATCTAACGCGACTAGAGAACACAGTCAGTAGAAGAAAGCGACGAGCGCGAGCGCTACCTTGAACTGCCGCCGCAGTGTGGTGCGTCATTCACCAAATTTTCGCCTGTCTTTAATGCTTTCTGTGTTTTTGCAATAGCCTAACAGAGAAGGCTGGTTGCCCATAAACTGCGTGCTTGCTCGGCAATAATTTGCGTGTGTAAACAGCTGTTTACACCCGCAAATGATCATAAGATGATGATGATAATGATCATCATCATCATCATCGGAAGCCCAGGCCCGTATCGGCCAGAAAGGGCGATACTTTGTTCTGATTAAAACTATTGTGATTCTTTTGTTGCTACAAAAGCAAGCTTTCTCTTTGCGAAAGAAAAAAAAATCATATCGCAAACCGGTCTTTCTACGGTGTGAATGTTACAGCATATTTGACCGCTCTCGATACGATTATATTAATGAAATCGCGCCGCTTTACCGCGTTCTTTATTTATTGCTCCGCTTTGAAGATTGCTTTACGGTGACAGCACTGTAAAAATGTTTACGCCCTTTAGGATGTTTTCTTTTTTTTTTTTGGGCGCACTGGTAACACCCTTACCGTTAGGGCCTTACAAGAATTGATAGAGGACGACAACGGAGCTCTAACAAGACGTGTGATCAGAAAAGACTTATTTGAAAACTATGTAATCATTCTAACAGCCTTCAGCGCACAGAAATATCCGACAGTGAAATTATCATGTGCGACAAGAAAAGATCCTTAAGGGTGTAACCATTCTTACTGCATGCTGTAGATATAGCTGGCCTCCACTCCAACAACATTCACAATGTTATTCATGGGCCGTAAATTTATACACAAGTGTTGTTTCGTCGTAGGGTCAGCAGGGCTTTAGTATAGCAGTACACTTCCCACCTTTTATTTCCCTGCCCATCACGCCCGTTTGAACATGCAGCGGATCTGGTACCTAATATAAGCTTAAGCCCCCTTTCTTTCTTTTTTTTGGGGGGGGGGGGGCGGCAAGGAACTCTTTACAAGAGCCATCTTATAGCGATGGCAGTTAGGACTCTGAAGGGGCGCTCGCACCGCCGCACTCGTGCTGTCACGGTCATCCTCATCATCATCATCAGCCTGGTTACGCCCACTGCAGGGCAAAGGCCTCTCCCATACTTCTCCAACAACCCCGGTCATGTACTAATTGTGGCCATGCCACAATTATCACGGTATCGATGCGCAAGCGTGGCTCGCTCGCGGATGGAAAAGGGGGGGGGGGGGGCATACAGAGACGCGGAATGCGCTTAGCTGAAAAAAGCGTCGCAGCCATGTTACCCTCACCACGTAGGATACGAGACTAGGCTGGCTCGTGTTCCAGTTTGTTCCGCGCTCTGTAACAAACGATTGCTTCGCCCATGCAATCGACACACGCATGGGCGCTCCTGCATACTTAGCATCTGTGCGCTCACCGCACCGTGGTGCCATACACTCGCCTCGGCGGAAAGTACGTCAAGCTATATCTAGCGCTGCCAAGTGCCAACAGGTTTATCGCAGTTTTCACGTCGCTCTCATCTCGTACACCATCCAGGTGCGACGTAGTAACGTCGTTGCCACATCCCTCACGCACTAGCCTAGTGATACGGCGACCAAATGCCATGGTGCTGTTCTTGATGCGCCGCAGCGGCTGTCTCACTTGCCTCATCGTACCATGTCGCCTCCGCATATTGTCATACAACACAGCGCGACTACTTAGAGCGCGATGTCGAGCTTCGTTATGGCTGTCAATGCTTCACCTTCGGGCGAAACTCCCTTTTTCTTTCTTTTTTTACAAGTGGGTACAATCCTTCTGGTTTACAACATAAGGTGTACACACCAGCTCTAAATGAAATGCGTTGAGAAAAGCTTTTAACCGAGGTTTTGCTTCCGTCCGCCTTTTCATGTTAGCTGACACATGCTTAGTGGGGAAAATTTTTTCGCAGTGTTTTATTATCACGTACTGCTTGCAGTTTTATTGTAATGTCTTAGAATACACCACCTATGCAATGACAGTGTTAAGGCACGTATAGACTATGTTCCTGCGGCGGACGCGGGCCAATAAATTTAGCCCTTGCGGTGCTCTAGTATAGCTTCCTTTAGTGCTGTAGTACAACTCCGGCCCTATCGAGCTCTTCCATATTGTTTTGTTATCACGAATATTTTCAAAGTATCTCGCTTATTTCAACTGCTGACCAGTTAACGCACTTGTCAGCTTTAAACCCTAGCGCTTCTGCAAGGTGGAGGTTGCCTATAGTTATGGCTGGGCGAGCATCTTAGTTGTTATGACGTTACAATGTACCAGGTCATCTCCAGAATCTGGCTGCAACAGGCACGTGCCTCATTCTGAGAGAATATTTCCTCCGTTACGTTCTTGTTCTCAGGCAGTCAGCAGCAGCCTGAAATAGCAAAACACTGCTCTTAGTGTTATCATAAAAATTTTCTCTGCTCATTTCTTTATTAACACGCAGCTGACAAAGTTAATCTCCAATAGTCTGTCAAAGGACAAGCGCTCATGATCGCCAGTCGGCTAATATAGTCTCTGCAGGCGTACGGTTTTCTAAGTCAATTACTCACAAAGGACCTTGACCGTGAGAAGGAAGCTTAGAGAAGAATAAATATGGGTTGGAATGCACACAGTAGGCATTGCCGAACTCTGACAGGGAGCTTACCGCTGCCGTTGAAAAGTGTACAATCATTGCATTCTAGTGGTGCTAACATATTGGACAGAAACTTGGAGGTTAGCAAACAAGCTCGAGAACAAGAACTACGCAAAGAGTGATGGAACGAAAAATGTTATGCGTAAGGTTAAGAGATGAGAAGAGAGCGGTGTGGATCAGAGAGCGAACTGGTATTGGGGGGGCCAATATTCTAGTGGACATTAAAATGCATATGGCGGATAACCGGTGGACCCTTAGAGTTACAGAATGGGTGCCAAGGGAGAGGAAAAGCAGTCGAGGACGGCAGAAAATTACGTGGGGTGATGAAACTTGGAAATTTGCAGCCGCAAGTTGGAATCGGCTAGCGCAAGACAGGGGTAATTGGAGATCGCTGGGAGAGGCCCTCGTCCGTCCAGTTGACATAAATAATGATGATGATGATGATGATGATGATGATGATGATGAAATACTTTCCTGATTTCTTTCTTGCGGTATTTGTAAATTTCCATTGATTTTTTTTTAAATCCTTAGCATTCAATTTGCCGTGTTTATTTCTCTCACTTTTTTTTTATGACTCCGGCTTGTCTATTTGAGAGAGATGGAGAGAGATAAATGTATTTACAGAAAGGCAGAGAGGTTGGCCTGAGCTATAACTTGCTCTCGCCTGCTACTCTACACTGGGGAAAAATGACGGGGAGGAAAATAGCAGATGAATGGTGATAATGATATGAGGAGGTCCGTATATACAAGTTAACAGCGTTGTGGCATGTCCAGCGTTTCTCTATATACAATGGCTGGGGAAAGGCTATTGTGGCACTTGTTAGCTGGGCTGCGCTGTTTGCATTAGGCCAAGGACCTAAAAAATAAGTTCGTGTGATAGTGGCCTCTTATCGACGTTTGCAATGGTAGAGACCAGTTTCCGTCGTTCTTGCGCGCAAGCGCGAGAAACGTAAATGATATGATCAATTGTTTCTGGTAGCCGACAGTATTAACAATTTAGGCTAGTATCACTGCAACCTGTAGAATGCCTATAACGCTAGGTCAATGCGACACCAAGGCGAATCTGGTGCACCGCGCTTGTTTGGTTTTTTTTTCAGCTTGTGAGGCACATGAAAGTTCATTTCTGGGTCCCATTTATGCACTTGCTTCTGTCGTCAATCTGGTTGGGTAGAGTGCTCCAACGCATGGTTGTGTATTACGCAACGAAGTAGGGCATTTGTGTCCGTTAGTGAGAAGAGAATGCGTATCTCAGAAGCATTATCTACCGCAGTCTTCGCTTAAGCGTCTGCCTGTACGTTCCCTATCACATGAAAGTGTGAAGGTATCCACCGAAAGGCGATATTATGGCCATTTCTATTTGCGTGGTCGAGATGCTCTGTAATTTCTATAGCCATTGAATAATACGGCACACGTCTGAGGACACAGTAAATGGTTTGAAGAGCTGGCTTGGAATCGTAGAATATTGTTCATGTACTAGGAGACACCTCGGAAAGAAATCGAAGTGCCTCCCAAATAGCAACAAGTTCTGCTGCAGTTGACGTTGGTTTACGGTCTAGTTTAAACCGCCGTGCTTGTCTATTTGAACTTTCGATTATCCTATACTTAGTTGCCAACTTTCTTGATCTTTTCCTCAATTCTGTGTCCACGCTTTTGATGTACACATATCTGCGCGCTTTAGTCGTTTAGTTTTTTTTTCATCCATCTTTCTGTGTCTTTATTGCTCATCGCATCTCTTCGTCGTAGAGAGGTCCAACCTTTGTCAGCCTGCCAAGTCTCATTTTTGCTTTTACGGTGGTTCTCCAATGCCAACCGACCTTTGGCTGACTTCCAATCCCGTGATGATCTCCGATTTTAAGCATTTGCTAACGTTAGCGATGGCACCATTACACCTTTCCGAATTTCTTACACCACGTCATATTTATTGTTGCCCCAAAGGGCTCTATGTTTTATTACAGCTGCATTTCGCTTCCCCTTCATCCTCAGGTTATCTTGGTGGATGCTTGAGTAGGCCTTTCCTTCGCTTATGCATAAAACCAGCTATTTATATTACTTGACTATGGGTATGACTTACTGCTGAATTGATACGAAGTAATTACTCGTCTTTTCCTTAAAAATTCATAATTCCTAATTTTGCTGCGCTAAAATTAAGACCTATATATGCCGCTTCATTGCCACACGTGTTCGAAAGTTTCTGTAATTTCCTGCATTGTCCGCTATTAGCACTATGCCGCCCGCATACATCATCCCAGGGGCCAACCATTGCACCATCTGGCAGTTACGTGTATAACATAAGAACCCAATTCACTGTTTCCAGTCTACTGGAAAATGGAAACATTTCTCAACCTAACTGATTTCTGCCGAACTGATTTCCTTGACCAGGCTCCACTAACAAATATAGACACAGATGAACTGTGCCCCTTTCTCTCACTTATCATAGCTCTGATATTTCCACTTATCTTCACACTTCATCGTCTTCATCATCATATGTTCGCTGCAGGACGAAGACTTCTCCAAGTAACATTCCATTACGCCCTTCTTGAGTCTATCGTCTTTATTTATTTATTTATTTATTTATTTATTTATTTATTTATTTATTTATTTAAAGACACCTTACAGGCCCCTAGAGGCATTGCGTAAGAGGGGAGAGTACACTAAAAGGTTTTACAATAATTAGAATACATATGTGAATACACATACAAGAAATACAGTGTAAGAAATACGCTAACATGCAGTAATGTACTGTTAAAAATTGTGTAAAAGACAAACCGAACGCTTTAGAACGCGGGAGATCAGTGAACAAGAATGTTTCACAAAGTAAAATATAACCAATAGAATTACAGAGCAAGCGGGACAATATTTGGCTATAATAAAACAGTATTTAAGGGGTAGTAGCACAATAATAACAGGAAACTCAAGAAAAAATAACACCTCAATTATTCGTATGTTCGTCATGTAAGTTAATCGTCTGCCGCCTTCACCTGCGTTTCTCATTCCTTGGCACCCATCCGGTTATTTTAATACACTATCAGTTATCTGCTCTTCGCACTGATCGATGCGACCAAGCCTACTTGTTTCTCAACTAAAATATCACATACACAAACACACACGATTTGCTCCCATCCATGCCACCGTTTTCCCGTCCCTTAATGTCGCATATAATGTATACCAATTAAATTGCTCATTGCGCTCTCCTTAGGTTATTTTTTTTTCGTCATCTTTTTTATCACATCTACACCACCTCGAAAGAAAAATAAAACCGGTTTCATTGATACAGAAGGATTAAGAGAGAACTGCGGCAGTTTTCACGTTCTGCATTCCCGAATGAGCGTTCACTAATTTGATGGTTGTTGCTTGCTGTCTCGCAGTGATTTCGTAATGGGCAAGGATGGTTTCAATGTGAGCGTAACGTGCGCCGAAGCACGTGCAACGTTACCGAAGACGTAGAATACAGCTGGCCAGCCGCCGAGAAACGACGACGCCGCAAGGAACCCCGAGAAGGTGAGCGCGGCCATGGCACCCACGTGGGCTCCGGCGTGAACCAGGGCAGTGGCAGTGGAGCGCTCGAACTTGGGAGACCATTGCGCCAGCATCGAGTGCATTGCTGGGTACGTAACGCCCTGGAGAAACAAAGCGAAATTTGGTTGGCAGAGGTAATGGACGGACCTAAATGAAGAAGTTAGTTAAATAAAGAAAAAAGCCCCCTGTTGACAAAACAAAACAAGTCACAGTATGCGCAAGGGTCGACGTACATTACACTTCTTTCTTTTTGATCCCGCTTGTTGCAATAGATGACGTACTCAAATTGAAGCTTGTGAAGTGCTTGTACAGTGCTCAGTGAGAGACAAGGAATAATGGCTACGCGTAAACAAAGCGGAAAGCACTTTCTAGTAATTAGAATCTATGGGAAGAAAGGAGCCGGATATTCGCATGAATAGCAGGGTGATTGGCTCAGCGTGTTAGGCACTGGCATGCCGCTCATCGCTGAGGAAACACCCATGTCGAGCACCAGCGTGAAAGAGACGTGAAGGTTACGATATGTGAGATTATCAATGGCGATGCCTGTACGACTGTTATATAACCTTGCAAGATGTTAGAGCAGGCCTTACATGTGCATCGCGTGCAACGAAGGCGCTTTTAGTGTCTTTCCTGGTAACTGGCCCCGACAAGACATTGCAATCACCTGCTGCTGTACGTACTTGCGCAGGTCGTGTACCACGCACGAGTGGCGACTCATTTCATTCATTACTCTTGTTGTTTGAGCTGCATGCTAAACGTTTATGACCAGTCAAACGCCACCAGCAGTCATTAAAGAATACCTCTCTTTATTTTCATCACGGACCCAATGGTTACAACAACCCTGTATGTAGTTCTTGAACGACAAAGGAGCGTATTGGGTATTACAATATGTTATCCCACAAAATACGGTGACATAATAGCAAATGGAAGGTCAGAGTTAACGACTTGTAAAACGTGCGCTCAAAAGGGGCGCAGTCAATAAAAGCTAAACCGAACTCGTGAAATAAATGTTTTCGGTAACAATGTTACGCACATGAACGAAAAATTAATTCTAGCCACTCCGCAACGCTATGCGTCAAAAACATACCTTAGCGCAAGACACAGGCTACAGCGCGCACCCGCCTATAGTTGCAGCTGCAACAGATAGAATTCTGGCGATTTGTTTACCAAGCAACACACGAGTATACATTGCTTAATATGATCCCTTTCACGAAGTCCTGCAATTAAATACGTACTGTCACATTTTAAAATTTACCCATTTCAACATGATGGCCGGGGATGCATTGCAGAAGAGTTGACATCCGGGCCACTTGCAGTAGCGGATGCAGCAGCAAGTGAAAAGACAAATAGAGGTCAATGCACGAGCGGAAGTCCTCAGGCCTGCTTTGTTACAGCAATCGAGAACGCAGCAGAGAACGGCTGGCTGAAATACTACCTATGCGGCTTGCTGAAGTTCATGCTGACATAAAGAGCCGATACTGGATATTTGTGGCAGACAGTGGCCGTATCGAGGTCACACTGAGGAAAGTGTACTACGCGAAACCGGATATGTGCCGGCTGTTTCACGACAGTTCTATATTTGAAAGAGAAAAAAAAAGAAATAAGAAAGAAGGCTGTTTTCATGAGAGTGGCACGTGAAGCCGCAGCCGCTTTGTTAGAATTATGGATCTTCGAATTACATGGTTGAGAGGCAGCTTTTTACGAAGTCGCTGACATATTCCACGCGGGACACCCGAGAAGTTTGTGCACCTTTTCGAACGGTAGCTGCTGCATTATTTCGAGTTTCTGAAGCTTCTGTCTCCTCCTTTCTGAAGAGTAGGCGGGCGCTATGCCCCTCTCGGTGGCCGTTGCCAGCCTGCTCCTCGCTTTCCCCTTCATGCCATGTGTAGATATGTTTTCAAACAAATAATAATAATAATAATAATAATAATAATAAAAATAATAATAATAATAATAATAATAATAATAATAATAAGCTCATGCACAAGGATCCACACAAAAAAAAACCGGGGCGGCGACTCTCATGTTTTGCACCGGTATGCCAGCGTTTGCACCTATTTTTCTTAGGCTTCAAGGAATTAATTCTACCAACAGCTTCTTTGTTAATATTACCGCCTAGAATCTGACGTCTACATTGTTTACTTTTCAACTTGGCTGAAATCAATGCAGTCAAACCAGCCCGTACCAAAGAGCAAGCCTACTGTATATAATGTGTGTGTATTTGTGTGTGTGTATCTATCATGGTTTTCCTGTATACGTGTCGCTTTCTTCCGTAGTATATATATAAGTCGTCAGCAGTGGCTCTGAGAACCGCAAGTTCCGATCTCGTTAACGCTGAGAAGTTAGCGAACTTGAATCTAATCGACGCCGATATCGATGATATGACCACCACACCGGACGAGCTGTTTGCAGTAACCGAGCCATCTCTATATACATGCAAGCAATCAGAGTATGTATGATTCTCTATAGCAGTAAGCGTATATGAAATGCCGGTATGTCTGTGTGTGCGTGCGTACATGATGCTTTCAGCGCAAATGCTCATTAGTTTACATAACACCATGCGATTTCATTACAAGACTAAATGCATAATTAGGTAATTTAACCCAACAATGAATGATTTCGTGAACATAACAAGGAATGCCACAATATTTTAAATCGATGAATTGCTGTACCAATAAGAGGACCTGGCCACAAGCCTCTCGGGAGCATACAGACGCTACTGTGGCTGTACGAAAAGAAAATTCGATACAGGCTACGAGAAATATTTATATAAAACTGGGCCTGGAACATAATAACGCCTTCGACTACCGCCTACCGTTACTGCTATTGCCGCTGTTCAGTGTACCCACCACGTGTTCTTGCTTGTCCGTGCTGCCAATTACACATATGAAGGCGCCGCTTGGTAGGCTAGTTGACGAGAGCAGTAATGACATGCGAAATACGCTATATTTAGAAAAAAATAAAGAAAGAAGCCGCGGTTTCACCCCAAAGGTGAAGCATCGATTGCGATAGCAAATTAGTGGACAGCTATACTAAGTAAGGATAGTAGTTTTATCGGCCGTGCAAACTTGCAAGATATACATGCTAACTAAATTAACAAGAATGGTGTCGCGCGCGTTCAAGCGAAAATGAACACGTCTCACTCGATGACCACGGAAACTCGCTGTCAAAACGCTGCGAGAAAGTGCGGCTGCAGCAGCGAGCGAATTCACCTCCGAGCTGCGTTTTGCATCAACACGAGCTAAGCCGCGAAAACACAGCGCACGGCAGACCCTCCTATCCCCGTCGCAGGTGGCTTTCAAGAAGTAGCGACTCAGGCGAGCGCGGGCAGGCGCCCGGGCCACCCGGAGTAGCACGCGTCCGCGTCAACTCCCTACCCTCACCCGGAGCGTTGCGCGCGACGGAAGACGACGCGCTCTCTCCCCGCTTTCCTGACTTGCGTGCACCATACTGAGCCCTGAAGGCAGGCTCGCCCTCGCACGCGTTGACCCGCACATGAAGCAAACGGCGCGCGGCGACGACTTTAGCGCCCTTGGACTTTATAGGGAACATCATGGCGACAGCAGGAATGCACCTCGAGTGTCCATATAATTGCTTTCGAAACAAAAAGTGACGAGCGAGGTAAAACCTTGGATGTACTGCCCTCGACGTGTGCACATCTGCTCGTGAACATTCCTACCTACCCATGTGTCCGCGCATGCGTGGTTGTACGTGCGTGTGCACCTGCCGTGCCAAAGTCATGCATGCAATGAGGAAAGTTCCCTGCAGAGCAAGGATAACGGAAACAGAGAGTACCCGTATGAAGCGTCATGCAATGTGCAGGCGGCGCCAAATAGTAACACAATAACGTCGGCGCGCAGCCTCGAGTGCACTATGAGACGATAGCGGTTGTGAGGTGGAAAACCGCTCCCCAATGAGTTATTTCGCCCCACGCGTGCGAGGCTGGGTGGGCTGCGACTTACATGCTTCTGTCTGAGACCAACTATAGGGTGTCCCACATAACCTGAGCCAAGAATTTAAAAAATGAAAGGCGCGTTGGAAGCGAATAGAACCGAACGCAAGCTATTCGCAATAGCGTATAGTAACTCAAACAATTTTTTTTTGTTTTCTCCATAACTCACTAATTATTTAAGTTGATTTACCCAACTTTTTAATTATTGGCTGAGGACCGCAAGTGTGATACGCACATTTTAACAGCACCTTCAGAAACCACCGATCGAGTTGTTTCCTTTACGCTACGTCTCACGTAGTCCTTTTTTCCGCGTTGCAAAGAAGGCCCGCGAACTATGAAAAAAGCCACGTGACGGAGCGTTTGCGCAGTGGTATTGTGCTGCTTTCAAGCGCGCGTTCTGTGATCAAGGTCGGCTGCATCGTGACTGGCGACGAGGAAGCGGCAGGGCGCTCTTTATCTCATCGGCAGTGCTCAGCAAGCAGCCTGCATTTTCTCCGTCACCCGACGGGAGCCAACCTTGTTACCGAACGCACGCTTGAGAGCAGCACGATACCACTTCGCAAGCACTCCGTCACGTTTTTTCTTTTTTTTCATATTTCGCGGGCTTTCTTTGCAACCCAGAAAAAAGGACTACGTGAGACGTATTGTAAAGCTAACAACTCGATCGGTGGTTTTTGAAGGTGTTCTACAAATCTGAGTATCATACTTGGGGTACTCAGCCAATAATTAAAGAGTTGGGTAATTACACTTAATTAATTAGTTATGGGGAAAACAAAAATTGTCCCAGTTACTATAGGCTGTTGCCAATAGTATGCGGTCGGTTCAATGCGCTTCCGACGCGCCTTTAAATTGTAAATATTGGCTCAAGTTATGTGGGACACCCTGTATACCTACATACAAAGTATTCTGGCTAACATGTACGAAATTAAATGAATAAAGAGTTGCCATCTAAGCGGATAAAATTAAAAGGTCGAAACCAGATACTGTAAGCCGCCACTTAAAGAAAAAGATGACGAGCATTTTTTGCGTTCTCCTGAGTTAATGAAATGATAATGATTAATTCGCTTTTAGCGATTCTGCTTACGGCCAATGCGTTAATACGAGCTTTCTTTTTTTACGCTTGGAAATATGAGTTTCATTTGACGAAACCGACGTATCTTTTGCGTATGTCTTTTTTGCTCGTTTAAAATGAAAATTAGAGGACGCTTAAGCTTAGTCTTCAAGAGTGGAACGCGATAGCGTTATCGCACCCCGTTCACACCGCCCACTCATTCGCTGGGCTTGCTCTTGAGTCACACAAAGACATAATGATCTACGCGAGCCAAACGTCGTGATCGGCACGGACAATCGGGCCGCGACGCGCCGTGAAGGTGGACGCGATCATGGGGCTGACGCCTCGATGGGATCGTCCTCTATCTTGCTGAGGAGCACCACGCAGACGCATGACTCCTCGCCAGCAGCCCGGCACACATCGCAGGGGACGCTTTCTCACCAGACGCTACTGCGCAGCGATCACGTCAGAGGCGTCCCGCATCGCACGCTGCACCTAGGAATCACGCTGTGAGCGGAAAGAGGAGCCGCGTCGCCTAAACACGAGGGTTCGAGTGACGCATGCTGGTAGAAAACTTATTAAACGAAATATTGAGGCATCCTCGCACCGGTCCCCGCACGGCCCCAATGCGCTCAAATGAGACGAAGGGGAGAAGCGGGTGAGTGGCGCCCCACCTGTCGGGTCAGCGCCGTACATTGCGAGGAGGGGGTATTCTGTGTTTGCCGCAAGATGGCTATGCGTGTGTACCAAGCGCACAATAAATGTAGCGGAAACGTACTTCGCTACTCGTTTAACTGCGACTTCTGTAATTTACATTCTCATAATTATCGATATACACCGCAGTATAACTTACTACGGCACGTTTTTAAGGCAACACCGCATTCACTAGAGGCGCTTTTGTCCCATTTGAACCATCGATCTCATGGCTGAGTGGCAGCGTCTCCGTCTCACACTCCGGAGACCTTGGTTCGATTCCCACTCAGCCCATCTTGCAAGTTGCTTGCAAGTTGCCGCCGACGACACCAGCTTTTCTGCTATACGAGCTCCTTAACGCTGTCGCTTTAATATGGCGCGACATCTTAATGAGCCTACACGGCATCCCTCTTGCGTTGCAGCAATGTACTGTCGAACGGGACGCGGACGTGTTCTGCCGATTTATTGGGCCGTTGTCGCCCTTAAAGATTGAGTACACGGTGGCTTTATTTGTGGTGACTACAACATTCATGGCTCTGTTTGCGTTTGCTTGACGCGGAAAATTGATAGCTTGCGCAGTGGTTCTTGATCACTTGGCTTTCGCGGTTTGCTTATGACAGTCACAAAGCATAGCGCGCTCAAACTAGGCCTGAGTCTAGGAGCTATAGCACGAATTTAGCGGCCACGCCCACATAAAAATTGGCGGCTGTTCAACGAATTAACGAGAATATGCTGAGATTGGCTTCGTCGCCAGTAACGCAACTAGACGCTTTGTTCCAGCCTTGTGCTGAGCACCAAGATGTGCCATGCGTGTCTGCGGGTGTACGTACTGTCTGTGTGATTGCAGTAGATACCGTCACTTTCACCCAATTGTTGGACGTCACGCGATTATCCAGGCGAATATCGCCAGCTTTTCATTTAAGAGACACTAAAAGTAAACACTGGATCATTTAAGAAGGATAAAGTAATCTTGATGAACTTTAATTTTGCAGATATCGCGGTATTAGGTAGAATATTAGAAGAAAGAAATTACAGTCACAGTGACAGTTTTGAATTTCGCGCTAAAACTCCACGGCCGGTACATCAGCGTGACGTGATGGATTGCAACCTATTTCTTTTCTTTTTTCGCATTTCGGACGTTGTGGTTCAGTAAACGTTCTTGAAACTGCCTAAGTTCACTCCATGATTATTTTAAAATACAATGTTGTCCATTTTTACCAATAAATATTTAACTAGGCTCGAGCAGACGGCGTCAGAATCCGTGGCGTCATGGCGCACTGGTGCGGGAACTTCAAGGCTCCGTCATCACTCGTTTTTCGTTTTTGCGTCTTTCCTGGCTTGCCGAGCGTCTTCTCCCGGTAAGAGTGGCGTTTTTGGTATGGCGGAAGGGTACCTTGCTAAGCTCAAATAATTTTTTTCTCTTTTCTGGTACCTTTAAAATCAACATCTCTGTTTCCCATATAGCATGCCACGGAAGAGGAAACTGCTGCTTTAAATGACGGATATACGTACAAACTCAGCAGGCGAAGTGAAGGCTGGGGCGGGGAGTAAGTTTACTTTCACATGTACTATTTAGGCTCATCGCTTACGCTGCTTCTCGCAAGGCCTCCTAGGTAAAACAAATCGGCGACACCGCACTAATGGTCTGACCGCCCATTGACTCAAAGTCATGGGAGCAGCGCCACGCTGATGACGTTCGCGCTTCCTTAACCGCTCGTTCCGAAATGGAAGCCTGAGACCACTGGCGTGACGCCGCTGTTCCGAGCCCCCGGGCCTTTGGTCATTTATGGGACTTTGCTGTGCAAAAGGGTGCGACGTTGGGCTAGTTGGTTCATCTTAAAAGGCGCGTAAAAAGCGCGCTAAAGAAAAGCTAAGACAGGGACAAGAAATACAGCCCTCGAGCGTTCGATTTGCGGTGGTTTCCTTGTCCGCTTTCTCGTTCCTTGCGCTGTTCCCGCACCTTCTAAGAGTCGTTCCTTCTTGTCCCAAAGAAATGATCACCGCACTCCAAGCAACCTTGCAAAAGTCAGCGTCGCCGAGCGCCAGCTCTATCTCTCCGGGGGCAAGTCTCGAGACGAGCACGTCGTCATTGCAGCCCATGGTGACAGCACGCAGCCGCGGCCGTCTCTATACTAGCTCCGAATCAAGTCCGAATAGGGAAAAAGCAAATTCGATGACGCTGCATGAACGGACGGCCACTCACTTCTCCGAGTCCCTGGAGAACGCGGATGGCAATCAGGGCGCCGTAGTGGGCTCTCGACGCGACGGGGATGGCGAGCGTGAGCACCGCGGTGAAGAACACGCCCAGCCCGAACATCCACCTGGCGCCCAGCACCTCGGCGATGCGGCCACCGGGCAGTTGCGTGATCACGTAGCCATAGAAGAAGGAACCGAGGATGATGCCCTGCGTGTAGCTGTCCCACTCGAACTCGCCCGCCTCCTGCGAGACAAACGATGCCCTCAGTCGGAGACAGAAGCTCCATCAAGTGTCGACTGCGAAATTCACCGGGGGAGAAAATTTGCAGATTTGATAGCTGTCCTGTACTCGGCTAATGCTTCAGTGCACATTGTATGCTAATTCAGTTATTACGGTACAGCCACTTCTCATATGTTATGCCAACATATCAAGCAGAAAACTCGTTCTGAAGATTAAGAATTGCTCGCAGCACCGATCTATATGTATTACATACGAGTTTCGAATGCATGATAGTCAAAGAAATGTTGACCGTGAGAAAAAGTGCAATAATGCAGATAAAATGCATTAAAGCCCACGATTTCACAGGCCTAGTGGCGTTGAATTTATTTTGCAGCACGAGTCCTCAGCTCGTATTCGAGACAAAATAACATATATATATATATATATATATATATATATATATATATATATATATATATATATATATATATATACACACACACATAGAAATCGCTGTCCTTCCAAAGGTCCCAGAAACTTACCGGCTTCTGGTCTTCCGTCTTGTTAGAGTACGCATCCGTCGCGTTAGCATAACTGTAGCTGCATTCCGAATGGTTGTGATACTTGTCTCCCGAATCGACACTTTTCACCATGGCCACGAGAGCGACGCTGAGGTTGACACGTAAGGAATACACGTTCAGCAGACCTAGAAATCCCATAAGAACGAAGACGTGTCGGCATGGAATGAAATCTGGAAAGACGTAGAAAAAATAAAGTGGCACAGTTAGAATAGTGCAGTCGTCTGATAGTATCAAATATGAAACTTTGAAAAAAAAATAAACTGGATTGCAATTTTGAATACTTAATTGTTTGAACAGAAAATTAAATTAGCAATGAAAGTAATTAGGAAGAAGGGAGAACTGCAGGGAAAAAAGGGCATATTGTTCACAACACGCAATGAAAAGAAAGTCCTGAGACACATATCAATAAAGCGAAGGAACTAAACAAGTAATGCACGCAGGAAGCAGGCTTCATTTAAGTAAGCTTACTGATATGTATAACTAAAGCCACCGAGACAATGTGGAAACCTATGCGCCGAATTCCTAACTCTTGCGTGTATCCGGAGAACTAAATTTCCTGGTGTTTAAAACTTCGTGGGCTTCTCCAGAGAAATGGAAAAAAATAACGAAAAAATGCACGCTGCATAAGTTAACATAATTCACCTGCAGGCGCTCATAAAGTGAGTCGCGCTTATACTTGAAGAGAGAGAGAGAGAGACAGACGAAAGGCGAAAGATCCGATTAGCTGCCCTACGCTGGGGAGAGAGTGGAGGGGGAGGTAAAGTGATAACAAAGTAGAGATAAAGAAAGAAAGCAGCATAGACATACAATCACAGTCGGTCACTGTCGCCGCATACTGTCATCGCACAGGACCGTAGCACTTGCAGCACTATAAACATCTGTTCAGGCTACAGCCACGTGACCAATTCTGTTGCCTTTAAAAATTGCAACGGTGCCCTCGTCGCCCTCCGCGGCGATGGCTTGTGATGGCGGCATTTTAAAATAAGTTCCTCTGTTAGAGGTCTTCGGTGAAAGCGCGCTATCGCGATTGCGAGCGGTCGCCTCTGTACATTGTAGCGAGGGCAGTCACAGAGAAGGTGCTCAAGGGTCTCCTCGTTACCACAGTCATCACACGAGGCGTCGTCGGCCCATCTGATTCGGAAAGCAGAAGACTTGGTGAAGGCCACCCCTAGCCATATTCGACAAAGCAGGGTAGCTTCGCAACAGGAGAGTCCAGCTGGAATGCAAAGGCGTAGAGAGGAGCCTAGGTTGTGCAGCCGGTTGTTTTGAAAACCTCCTGCGTTCCACAAGGAGAACGGGCTATCACGACTGAGCATTCAATGTTTTCTAGCGGCATCTGTCCTTGGTAATGGTATCGGCTCCTGTTCATCGCATTGAAGAGCCGACTATATTACTTCAAAGTATGTAAAGAAAGATGTGTCAGGCTGGCTTCGTAATTGCTCCCTGTGTAATATGGAAAACTGCTATATCACACCACATTCTTTTCATAAAAATAGCGCTTGTAAAGGTTGCTGGTAGGTCATAGCATAAAAAAAGAAAGAAAAGGAACGAGATAGAGAGATGGAGATGAAGGAGGGAAGGCAGGAGGGTTAACCAGTAACAGATTGAACGTACATGCTAGAATCTTGGTGAAGTGAAGCTTTAGTCAAGCGGTGCTCATTAACTTAAATAAAAATAGCGGCGATGCGTACACTTGTGCTTACTTTCATCCTACGCAGCGTGCAACCTCATAAAATGTTTGCTTTTAACAATAGCAAAGGTAACAACTTGAATCTTGCGCAAATTTTTATGTTTAGGCACTGTGTTTCCCACAAGCTATTTCGAAATGAAAACACTATACATCAGGCGTAACACACAGTGTAATGCGTCTACGCAGCGATGTCACGATGACATAGGTGACGTAGATTATGCTTGTCGATCCTTGTGACGACAGACGTGCGCACTAAGAAGTACGACACCTATCTCGCTACACATTGTACTCGGTCACATTCTCTAAATACGAAGTAAACACTTATGCTTGTGTCAGCACATTCACAGGGCTGTTCTCCCCTCACCTCGGCTTTTATGTCCCCCCTTCCCTTATGCCGGCGCAGAGTAGCAAACTGAGAGCAATCCCGGTTACACTCCTTTTTTTTTTCTTTGTCTCACATAAACAACCGAAAATGAAAATGGTGGGAACACTGTTGCAAGGCAAACGGTAGCCATACTTTCAATTACGCTGTTTATCATTGACTGCAAGGAAGTCTGCTCATTTAGTTCTTTCTGTCGCAGATTTCGCTTCGATTGAGACGTCGACTTTCGCAGCGAGTTTGCCGGAGTTGAAAGACTTTCGAGTGAAACGTCGGCACTTTACTTACTTGCGCAAGCGTTTACACTTGAACAATAGCGAAGAATGGCACCTTAATTGTTCAAAATTACCATCTATAAATCCACTCCAATGATGCAGAGGCCATTGAATCCGCCAGAAGCTTGGCGGTTATATTTTGGCCGTCGGCGCCTTCGTTTGAATGGGAGCTGAACTGAACGTTGAAAAGCCCCAGTCGATCCAGATTGGCCCGGCATCTTCTACTATAATTCCCCGTTCTTCAGAGTCCACGTGCCGTTCCTGCGGCACGGTAGTCGAGGTAATCTCACTTCTTTCGTTACCTTAGCCTCGTTCACGTTCATCCCACGTGTGTAGACGTTTTTCATCGGGCGAGGGGGAAAGGTCTAGCAACCAGAGCGCGGCGAGCATTTCCTCCTTTCTGGCTTGTGCTGGCCTGACGCGGTGCTGCTAGAAATGTGCTGTTATCGCGTGGTACAGAAAAATTTGGGGATGCTTTAGGCTTGTGCTGCGAAATATAGTTGCGGGGGTGTCAGCATATATGCAAGGCAGTCGAGTAAGCATTGTGTAATTTTTGGGCGCAGCAATAACTACAGCAAGCGAAAGTTCTTGGCTGCGCAAGCATGCGACGTGCGTCACCAGCCGCGGTGAATGTGTTGTGAACTATTTTGCCTACATCGGTTTACACATGACGAAGAGCAGCGGTGTGTAAGAATCGCCAACCTAATTTAAATGTCTTCTCACAATATCACCACTTGGCGCGGGGACCAAGACATAAGAGTGCTCGTGCGCGCTCAACCCAGTGCGACCCCGGAACATATAAGCCCCAATCGTTGGAATATTTGCGTCAGCCACCAGTAACGCTCTTACGCATTTCAAGTCTACTTTGCTATGTCTACGTTGGGCCTCCAGTATGAGACTGATGGCGCCGGTCAACACAGAGATCACTGCGATTGGTAAACCAACATCACACATAAGCTTTGTGCTTCAGCTCGACTTCTTTGTCCTGCAAAGGGGTGATATCCAGCAGAAATCGCATGAACATCATGCAGCAGCTATTTCTGAGGACGCAATTACCGGATAACGGGTTTGTGCGTTCGAGAACGGGCCAAGCACGACGGTAAAAAAAGTCTTCCCTTCCTTGCGGTTTGTACGGTATACTGTTATTACTTACAAAAACTATTTCATTCGTAGGCACGAACCGCGCTGACTAATGAGGAAACAGCCCAGTGCATGTAAAAGGAAGTTTAAATGTTCTTCAAAGTAAACAGCAGAACTTAGTACGTTGCAGAACGGCACCCACGCTGTTACGATCGTCCCGTATGTTTCTTAGCTGCTCAGTGGTTCTAAACCACAGCCAAGACGAACTTCATGGCGATTGTTTCAGTAAGGGTACATCCGTGAAACTGATGTTTATAGACACAGTACTGATCTCCGAGGGTCAACGAAGGTTCAAGCGCGCACGCATGCATCATGATGGGTTCTACTCGTCCACCTCACCCGCAGCAGAAACTCCTGTCACGTCGAGTTAAATCACTTAAGTACGTCTCGCAGAATCGTTTCCAATGTAGAATGTATCACGTCGCCCTAAGTAGACCCTGCCAGCACGAAAACGATCACCAGTAACTACTGTGTTTTGCAGTGTAAGTACTCATGTGCTGTGTTTTGGCATGCAAAATATTTGACTTTATATGTGCACACGAGTACTGGTCTTACGCACAGAGCTATGAGATTCATATACTGTTGGACTATATTGTGTTTATAGATCCGGTATGCTACTGAGTGCCATATTTCCTGACATTATTAACTCTCTTTGCGGATGTTTGTTTTCTTTTGCTAAGTGAAAAGGAGTAACCTGTGCCGCCACAAAGGCGCCCCCGTCGACCATTAATCATTTCAATAATTAAAGGAAAAAAAAACTGCTGCCGAGCGTACGTCTGGCAGACAACAGCAACACATTCGCTCAAGTCAGCACGGCAGCGAAATAAGCCTCTTCATAGATGGCGCCACTGCCTGCACAATATAGCAGCGCCCTTGAAAAAAAAAAAAAAAAGAAGAGGTCATGGCATTGTGGTGATAAGATTATTCGGTAGATCACTCTGTTGACTTTCTCGGTAGAGATTGAAAGGCGCAGCTCCTTCCCAGTGTCTCTCGTTTACAGCGCGCTTTTCTGTGTGAATGCCACGGTTTGGGGGTTGCGCGCCGACGCCACGTGGCCTAGGAATGCTCTTCGGAAGAACGGATCGCGCCGCCTCCCCCTAAGCTGAGGTCAAGGTGGCGGGTTCGATTCCGGCCGTGACGGCCGCATCCAGATGGGGACGTAAGGCAAAAAAAAATTATAAATTAAATGAGACTAAACGCTCGTGTAATTAGGTTTGGATGCAATTCAGGGTAGTTAAAATTAATTCGTAACTAAGGCGTGCTTTATGAGTGGATTGTGGTTTTCGAATGTAAAACTACATGTCCCTTTTTCTTTAAGTTGATCAGTTGCCTTCGCTCACAGCAATAGCAAAACCAGCTTGGACAAGACTATCAGATTGTGGAAAGTTGCTTTAGATAAAATGAAACACGTGCCATATTCTGGAATTTATAAATATCTGCGATGAAAAAAGCTGCGCAAACACTGATAAGCCGACGCTGGCAAAAGCGTTCTTTGCAGGCATACCAGAGAGCATCATCATCATCATCATCATCATCAGCCTGGTTACGCCCACTGCAGGGCCAAGGCCTCTCAAAGGTCATGTACTAATTGTGGCCATGTCGACCCTGCAAACTCCTTAATCTCATCTGCCTACCTAACTCTCTGCCGCCCCCTGCTGCGCTTCCCTTCCCTTGGAATCCAGTCCGTAACCCTTAATGACCAGAGAGTATAGGTAGCGCTTAAATGCACGACAGCAGATTGAACAGCGTAATGCTCAAAAAAGGCAATTAAGGTGCGGGTACGACGACTGCGTATACGTCTCTGGAAGCCATTTTATTTATAGCTCGAATATTATTTTTTTTTTGCCTGAAAAAGAAATTATATCTGACAATCATAGCAGCAACTCGGAAAGGGCGTTAACTTCGTGGCAGCCGTCGAAGAAGGCGTGGCACAAGATGAGAAGTCAGGCTTTCCATTTTCGAGATGTTCCCAGCGTAAACTCGTTAACCGGCCGACGGCGCCGCTCCACTCGCGACGGCCTCGTTTCCAATGCACGACTGTTTGATGGTAAACGAAGTTTTTTTTTTCTATCTAGTGTTCGTCCGTGAACTTGGCGAAGCATAAGGGACTGGCTGCGATCCCCACCGAGTTTCAATCTATAAATACGCGGCGTAGTGCGAAGATAACTTTTTTTTTCTGATCGGGTAAGGCTATTGGGCATGGCAAAGCGCTACCCGCGGTTTTTGTATTAACCCGCCTTTGTAACTCAAACAAGGAAAATTGCCAGACTGCTCGAGGAAAATACTCGAGGCATGCCCTGCAGCCACTGGTTCTTCCTCACAAGTACGCGAAGTAAACTCGGGAAGAATCCGCGCGTTTTATTTATCTAGGGAAAAAAAATGAAGTGCGAGTACACGTATTCAAAACGTGCGTTCTCGTTTCACGTTCACGCTTATACCGAGGTGAACGGACCTGCGCCAGATTTCCCGCTATATTATCGCTGTATATGTAGACACAGATCAACTATCTGCCTTATCATAATTTCCTTTTGTTCTCACCTGTTTTTTTTTTTTTTTTTGTCAAGTACAACACTAACGCCTCAGCATCAACATGGCTGCAATAGCACGAGGTTGGATTAACAAATTACACTGACTATACGATGACTATGTTCGGAAATATTGGCATATACCAGTGCAAAATGAAAGAAGGTTAGATCTTTATATGCCTGACTACATGCTTCCGCAATTCACCAGTTTCCAGCGAGAGTGCAAACGCTTCGGGAAGAGCAAGATCAACCTAATTGCTTTTACCGAGAGTGTTAACGCCTTCGATAGAATATACATTCTAAAACCGAAAAACGAGCCCTATCCTTGCGCAGCATTGCGAGACAGCAACGTATCTTTTAGCTATTCTAGTATTTATTAGTTTGCAAGCACGTAACCAGCTTAAACTAAAGAGCGCTGGCGTGGTATCTAAGGTATCCTACAGCGTGTCCCCACGAGATGGAACATTGACATTTTTGAACACGATGAGTATTTTTTCAACAATAGCACGTTTAGCTCGCAAAGAAATCCACAAGCTCTCACAAAACAATTTAAAAATATAGAATGACGGAGGGGTGGGGCGTGGAGGCTCTTTTAAATACTTCGTATTGATTTTTTTTCGCCAATCTACACATTTACAGGTTACAGATATTTCTCGTGCGTTACACTGACCCAGTCGAAGGCTCTTTAAATGTGTGCGTGTCACATTTTTTCTTATTACATTTCCATACATACGCACGAACACTTGGGCATATGCGCACATGACGCCTTGAACTCAGGGGAGGAGAAGGAGGAAAATGAGTGTTGCTTGTTAAAAAGCAGCTGGCAAATGTTGCTTGATAAGTTGCTCTCGGGCGGATTATGACGTCGGTGTAGCTGTCTGACGTTAGGGCATGTTCCGAATGCACTGGGAACAGTGAGTTTGCCCTTCTGTACATTCCCGCCCCGTATGGTATAGTGCTGCTCTCAATACACGGAGATGCACCTGCTTTGTAATTTGATCACCTTAACATATAAATCTGGTGCTTTTTTCATACAGAAGGCCTTACTGTTGTAATTATAGAAGCCACGCAACACCCAAAAAATCCTGTTTGGTACATTTCTAGAAGCACATTTCTAAATTTCTTCAAACACCTTGTAAAGCACGTTAAAAGGCGTATCAAAGTTACCCTGATAGACGGCTTAATAACGTGTTAACTCTCATGATAAAATACAAGTATATTTCTCCGTAGTTTAGAGAGCGGCGCCGTAACGTCACGAATACGAAATCTCAATGTTATTGAAAGGAAATATCAATGCTATTTACTCTAGCTTTGTTCGCCAAAAGCTTCTTTGGAGGTGTCGAATAGTAATGGCATAGAAATGGCATTCAGGTGACCAGAATAATGCCGGCGAACTATATTACATACGTGTCCTAACGCGTGCCGTCTAATACTTGAGGAAGGAAATGTTTTTTTTTTCTATATCGGTGGTAACACCCCCCCCCCCCCCCCCAAATGCAAATTAAATCGAAATAAAATCGCGGTGTTCAACGTTCCGAAACAACACACGGGGCTATAAGGGACACCTTATATAGGGGGTGCTCTCGAGTAATTTCGATCACCCGTGACTATCACTTAAGCCTTAGCCTATGCACACGAACATTTGTCTTTCTTTTCTTTTTTTCTTTAGTTCCGCCCCAGCACGAAGACGGCCACGCAGGTCTGGAATCGCGCGCGTGCACAAATGAAACCTATAACGCCCCCAATAGGACAGAATGGCAGGCATAGTAACTCTACGTGTGGTCACAATGTGTTCGCTATCCAATGTCGCGCTCGCCGGCCTCGTGTGAAGATGCAACACGTGTTTTCGTTAGCTAATGGAAAAACACAGGCAGGATATCTATAGTCAGGACGACAAAATAGAAGTAGTCTGCTTGAGGAAAGAAATGCATTAGTCTTCTGATATCACCATCGATGTGAGAGACAGCCTTCTTTGTATGCGCGAACGAATGCCAACTTTACTTGAAATCCATTAGCAGTAGTCCTTTTCTCGCTCCGTTCGCCTCCAATTACATGCTAACGATAACAGGTGCAGGAAGCAATAATTTCTCCCAACTGAAGGGAGAAATTATTGCTTGAATCAAAGCCGAAGCAGTAATATTTTATTTCGCTGTTGGAATGCATGCTAACTCAGACAGAAAATGGGTGGAATATGACAATTAGAACTGCACGAACAGGCATTCGCATTATGTGAATACGCGCACAAACTCAAAGATATTATTTAGTAAGCTCCACAGAGGTGTGCGAATAGTAATTTTTGGTACCAAATCGAACACGTATCGAATAGCATCGGATAGATTCGAATCGATTCGAACAGTTTTCGAATAATGATCATCGACTATCACTATTCGTATAGAACGATGGTCGCGTCTAGTATTCATAACGCTAGCAAGTTGTTGTAAATACAGTGCACGTTACGAAGCGTTCTTTATTAAAAGCACAAATGGAGCATTAAGAACAAATAAACATCTTGTTCGCATACGTAGGACTATTCAGGGTGTGCGAAAAACCGCTGTATTTCCGGTCGAGTCACCCTGTGTTGAAATTTATCGTACTTCTGCTCGAATTTTACGTTAAATTCCGCAGAGTTGCTGCTTTGAAATATTCGAAAACTATTCCAATATATTCGTATTTACCAATAGCGACTGTTCCATTTGTTATTCGTCCGAGGCCGGGGGATAAAACCTCGGCTGCGACGACCTGATTTCGATGAGGGTGAAATGCAAAAACGCCTGTATACCGTGCATTAGGGGCACCTTAGAAAACCTCAGGTGGTAAACAATAATACGGGGTCACCCACTATGGCGTGCCTCATTATCATATCATGGTTCTCACGCGCAAAACTCCGGAATTCAACTTGTTAATTTGTTATTCGAAAGTTTCAAATATACGTACACCCCTAAAGTCTTATCCGGTCTTCTGACGAGTTGGCCCACACGCAGTTTTTGTAATGTCCTTCACACCCCACGATGCGGTGAGGTGCCGTACTTCTAAACCTTAATGAGAAAACGCGACCAGACAATTACATGTGGTCTTAATTTACCCTCTCATCTAACTGCCCTCTAGATTTTCCCGACATGCGATCATACCTATTATGCTACAAAACTTTTCTTCCTCTTGTTACTATTGCGTGAAAAGAACTTGCCATCACCGTCACAGGTGACTAAATCTTTCATTTTTTTATTTCCATATTAAATAGAAAGTCAAAGTTACCTCACAGCCTTCACTGTCTCAGATGTTAATACAATCATCAACAAACGCAATTATCGACCTACCAGTATTATAGTAATTTCGAGGCCTACGCCTATTCTCGCGCAGTCTCTGTGTCCAGGGTAAAATGAAGGTTATTCGCCGTCTGTTGGCCAAACCAGTACGGCTTTCGTTAAATACATTAATCACAGCCAGAAACTAAACGCTAGCTTTCGTGGTAGGCTTCTCTTAAAATGTCTGCGACATTTCGACGATCCGGGTGACTATCGCGAGCCTAGGCGCAATGCAGCCCCCTTTAAAGACGCCGGATTGACGACTTGAATTCATGCTCGTAAATGTACGTATGTATAGGCAGCTATGCATACTCTCTATTGTGGTTTTCCATCAATTTTTATTCTGCATATGTATTTATGTAAGTTGCTTTGAATGAAATGTAGTAGGATTTAGGCCAAGCTCTCAGCTGTTAGTTAGCCTTTGATCGGCACAAGCTTCTAACTATAGGACAATTCACTATATTTGGCGCGTGTTGCGCTTACGCGAACCGAAGTTAGATACCTCTCCTGCTTTGAATTTCCCTCGAAGGAGAGGAAATTACGATCTTGAGCTGGAAAGCTGTGATAAGCTGTTGCTTCTTTACCAGTAGTTTGTATAGTATGCAGGCCACGTTTAAGTGGTTGATCATTGTTCGTTAATTTTCATACGTATTCCATTCAGAACCCTTTACACACAGCGCATAAATGTTGTTCACCGCAGCTGCGTAGTTGCCGCAGCTTGAAGCGTTATATTTTGCTTTTCCTCTTTCTGAAGCGGCCAACGAAAGAAGCCGGCAACATTATGATCGCTAAAGGTCACGCAATGAGCAGCTTTGTAGAAAGTGCGTGTAACTGTGCGCCACTGCTCATGCGCCGAATGCAAGTGTTTCACAATAGTTTCAAACAAATGTTGAACTTTAGCAATATGCGGTTCTCTCCATATTTGCGGTGAAAAGCGAGTAGGCTATTCCCCTGTGTGTGTGTGAAATTCAGCTTTAGTCACTTCGATAAACAAATACATTTTGCTAGAGAACTCAAAATCAAGTTTACAGGTTTCCTATCGGGAGTGACAGAAATGTGAATGTTAGTCATAGAAAGACAGTGCCAAACCGGTGTAGGCGCAGTAGCGTTTTTTAGTACCTTTTTGCTATCATTTTCAACTTTTTTCATTATATTGCCTGAAATCATTACGTAGAAGATAGGTACCAATCACGAGCGGGACTGACGCCTCTGTAAGCGGCCGAGTGACCTCAGGCGCCCAAATCGGTAGCACCTGTGTGCACATTTCCTGCTTCTTCGTGTGACCACGATTAATGAATCCTTTTCAATTCCTGAACGTATCACGGTTACTAATGATGCTCGCGTCATAGTATTTCGGCTCTCTCTTCTGATGTCATATGCTGCTGTCCATCGCGCTAGGTTCGACAACTGCAGAAACCGGAGCTTGTTGTGGACAACACAGCTGCAAAATGCTTACTGCACACTGATTCAAGTTGAGAGGTTAAATAAAGGCTGCATAACTGTGTCGGTGCGCATTTAAGTCCCGCGACACGTTGTAAGTTTCATAGCAAGGGTGGGGCCTTTAACGGACGATGCAATTCATTCATTCATTCATTCAACCAGCAGCATAAGTTTTTCATGCAAATAACTGTAGAGTAATTATCTTCAGCATACGCTACAGTGTATGGTCGACTACTGGTAAGGACGCGCTTCAAGAGCTTGTCAGTACTATCTAAATCAAGAAGGGGCCATGAACACGGGCGCATTTTCCTGTTTGAAAGCGTCGAGGCAAACTTCCAGTTTTCTTCTTTTTCTTTCATATACAGGGTGTTTTAGCGAATACTTCAAAAAAAAATTTAAGGTTGCCTGTAGGAGATAGCACAGTTCTTGTTCATGAGCTGATCTACTCGAAGAGGTGGACATTACGGGCACCCAAAAATGAAATGCATAACCGACTAATTAATAAATATTCCGTAATAAAGTTTTAATAGTTACCTTATGGCCTATATTGCAATTTAAAAATTCTAGCCATGGAGTTCGCAAGCCGTATCCAGTTTGAGCGAATTCTCATGATGACTCCAGTTTCGAGATATTGATTCCTGCACTTTGCGGAAAAATGCATTGGCGTCCCAGTTACTTCCTTAACGAAACGTTGTTTTGTGCACTGACGCACAAAAGTAGCTGGAAAGCCAACGCATTTCTGCGCAAACTTCGGGAATTAATATCTCGAAAGTAGCCTCTTGCTGAGAATTCGTTACAATAAGTGGATCCGCCTACAATTTGTAAATTGCAATATGGGCCATAAGGTAATAAGTTAAAAACTTCAATACTGATTTTTGTTAATTAGTCGTTTATGCATTTCCATTTTTGATGCAAGTAATGTCCGCCTATTCGAGTAGACCAGCTCATGAACAAGAATTATGCTATCTGCCACAGGAAACCTTAAAATATTTTTGAAATTGCTCGTTGAAACACCCTGTATATATAGCGTCAGACCCATGCGTAGCTTAACAGAGCGCTCACCTACATAGATTAAGCTATGGCCCCTATTGCGTTCAATCTTCCCCAAGACAAAGAAGGTAAAGAGGAAGAACACTCACCGAAGAGTTTTTCTCCTTTTCGATGTTTCTTGATTTTTGGAGGAGATTCCACGGGCAGTGCGGCACCATCTTTGTGGACGGGCTTCATCATCAACGGCGCACTCTCTTCGCCCGGATTTTGGCCGTCTGCAAGAAAAAAGAGAGACACGTTCTCGTTAATTAGGCACGTGCCTCGAGTTTCCAACTTTATTATATCCTTCTTCATTTTATTTCTCCCCCTAGTGGCACGTTTTGCAACCGCTGCCTTCGCGGAATGAAAAAAACCGAAGCCATTTCCATGCATGTGTTTCCGTGCATTTTTTTCAGGCGTTTCCGTACATTTTGCATCGTCGTTTCACGCGAACGACGATGCAAATCGGTGCGTCCTTCTTCTCTGATAGTTCGGACGATTTGTTGAGTAGTATGCGTGAAGTGATAGGTCGTGAATTTGATTCTTGGCCGCAGATGCTTCAATACGATGGAGGAAGAACGCAAGAGAAAATGACAACCATTCCACCCTGTTAAGGTGGAATGGCAACGAAAGCTGACGATAGTCAAAACTCTCAAACGAAGAGCAAAGTGCTTTCGCTGCCATTCCATCTTCACAGAATGGAATGGTTGTCATTTTTGTCGTTGCGAGTCTGGCGTCGTTGCTCCTTCGGAGGTGCCCGGGCTCGCGATTGTAGTTTTTGTTCAGCATCGCGGGAACGTTTTTCGTCGGTGGTCGTTTTGCGCCGGTGCCTTTTACATTCTCGTTGCTGTTCCCTCCGGCGCTCCTCGTACGCATGCTGTTCTTCGGGTGTACGAACTACACGTGTCTTCCCCATCGATAGCGCAGCTGTTCTTAGCGCCGATGCCTCTACTGCTGATATACTGCGATAACCTTGACGTCACGCTATTGTTCACGGCGAGCGTTGTAATCTGCATGTTCCGCATTTTGACATCTGAGCCGCTGCACTGCCCCCATATGGGTTTGTTAGGAATCGCTAAGTCCGTTTCGGTTGCCGGACGCCGAAAAAATTACGGAAGGTTAGTCCCTATATACAGCTTTCGCTGTAAAAAATAAAAAAAATGCTCGCGTGGCGTGCCTTGGGAGCATGTTAACCATATATCATAGTCCAACGTATTATTTTTGATACGCTCGCACCTCCAAACTCATTTAAGCATGGGAAAGTTTATGGAAAGCATGTAGTAGTGTTTTTCAACATTCTGGAGCAAGTGTTTAGCTATGGGTAGCTCGCAAAATCAATTGCTTATAAATTACGGTACTAGCTAACCGTTTACTCAAAAGACCTCTCATGTTTATTTATTCATTTTTTTCTTGCCCGAATGCGCTCTCAGTGGGCAGAAATAAAGGCGAACAACTTGCTGTAATTTTTCTTGTTGTTGATTGGTGCTCTTGCTTTGTGGGCTTTCTAGGTGGCCAAAATTAATTCGGATGCTTTACGACGGCCCCCATAACCCCGTCGTACCATTTAGGAACGTTAAATTCATACTTTAATTATAGTTGAACGAGCAGCTGCGAGTTTTGCGAACGATGCAGCCACGTTGACACAGGGAAAGAAATGTACGCAACAGCATGGTACCTTGAGCCCAGCACCTGTTTCTTTCGCTACGTAGCGAATTCCCACAGTTCATCACACCTGTAGAAGAACGACGGGCTCCGCCGCACCCCGCTTTAATCACAGTTTGATACAGGGGCCTCCTGTAGCGCACTGCATCGGGCAAACCGTTCGAGTTGTGCGAGTTCGTTGGCGCTTAATGGGAACACCAGCCGGCTGGGATGGCCGGGTCATCACGCGGGCGTTCGGAACGAACGGTGCCTCGAAACGCAGCACGCAGCTGTCGCATGGCCTACGTCAGTCGGGAAGCTAACAGAAAAGCTACAAAAAATAATAATAAGAAAACTAAATAAACTAAAAAATAAAAAAGTAGAGAGGGCGAAGGAACGGTCCTACATCGAGAGTAGAAATAGAAATTGCTTGTTGATTTTAAATATAATGTGAAGTACGAAAGTAAGTAAAAAAGCTGCTGACTGCGCTACAACTGTCTATAGCTACATCTGATTAAACCTGAACAGCGGTCAGCAGTGGGGGGGGGGGGGGGGGAGGTTGATGGGTGAAGGAAGAGCCATGGAAAGATGATAGAAAATTATTCGCATAATGGACAATGAGCTTCAGTAAAAATAAATAAATAAATAAACAAAACGTAAACAAAAAAAGCCATAGTTAGCTTGGGTTGTCACTTCGCTGAGAGGGCAAGCGCGAAAAATGGTAAGTGCACTATAATGGTAAGTGCACTCAATAAGTGCACTATAAGTAGCAGCATGTATAGTGAACCGTCTAACTTAGACACGCACGCCACAGCCTCTCTATGTTTATTCATTTCTCATTTTACTTCGGCTAGATAAGCCCACCCACCTGTCTAAACATCAAACTCGTATATTTTAATTTGTCCCGTGAGCATAGTTCCGCGATGTAGAATTTCTGGCACGTCTTGCGGCTGTATTAAGAAGAAGCTCTCTTTGCCTCTTTCTTCGACTTTCCCGCTGCTGCTGATGATGATCAATATGATGATGATGATGCTGTCCTGCACGCCCCTAACGCCGGCCGCCTCGGGACGTCGTTGAGACGTGGCCATGTCACAAAAACATATTTGACATTCGCTGTCGGTGTTTTGTTTCACAATATTTGTTTAAAAGCTGTCATTCTCAAATTTCTGAGGAATACCTTTGTAAAGAATGTAAGACAAGATGTGAGTCACGTGTAGGGTCGGCCTGGATGTGGTTCAAAATGATTTCCACGGATTTTCTGCGACACGGGGACCTTAATGCTATTGCAATAATGCGTGACAAGAGTGTGGCACGAACCAAAGGCGACGCGAGAAGCTCGTGTCAACATTTACGCCGCATAGCATGCGCACAATGCCTCCTGGAGTGCCGTAATTAAGCGTGACCCCCCACAAATGCAGTGCAGGAGCTGCCGCGCTTGTCTCCGTGCTCAGCCGCAACAGCAACGACAGTAGAGGGAGGAGGTGGGGAGAATGTCAGAGAGGGAAAGAGAGAGAGAGAGAGAGTGGGGCAGTTCTGTGGAGCTACAACCCAGAATGGCGCCGAAGCGCACTTAGGGCCGAGAAGACGGAGGCTCGCAAAAGCGTCGAGCGGAGCAAGAACGACGAACACGAGTGGTGCAAGCAAGGTAACTTTTTACATCACGTCATGGCTGCCGTATTCCGTCAATAGATCACCGTCAAATAACGTCAATGAACGCTTACAGCAGACAAAGCTTCACTTACATCGATTCCTACAGTACGTGGGATCTGTATACTTTTTGTACATTACTTATTATTTTCACATTTGAAATTTTAGAAATAAGTCTTCAATTATCAAAACGAATAGGGAAAGTCATGAAATGTTGCCTTAAGTTCAGAAAAATAACTATGCTGTACTACAAATGAACAGGCTGTAACTCGGAAGAATCATTTACGACAGCGATGCGAAAGCAGGGAGACAGACACAAACGCATGCGTAAATATGCATCCAACTGAGGAGGAAGGAAGAAGCAGGAATAGATGGAAAGACAGGGAGTTTGGCCAGCTCTCAGACCAGCTGGCTACCACATGCTGTGGAAGGGGGTTAGGGGAATAAAGTATAATAGAAAAGAGATGTTATAAAAAAAGGAAAGAAGAGTAAAAAGGAAAGGGGAATACGGCACTGCTTAAAGTCTGTCTCTAAGACCAGTTCTCCGCAAGAAGCACAACAACGCTTTCAAAGCCTTCTGCGCTGAGGACGGTCTCGGCCGGTGTCCCAGGACCCTTTCCTCCGACAAAGGGCTTTTGTCGAGACTGCCTACATCGGACTGAAAGTTTTCACACAGGTAAAGACATACATGCGACTACACAACACCAACAGTCACTCGGCACAGAAGTTGAGTCTGTACGAAAATTCGTTTTCTCTATATGCGGAATGAAATGTTTACTGCAGCAATACAAACGGTCGTAACCGCAGATGTTTCTGCACTGGGCCGATGAAATATAAAATGGGGCACACTTCATCAAATTGAGTCGATTATTACCAAAAGCAATGTGGGTGACGAGAGACGTAGAATGGTTGAATGTAAGCTCAGCATCAGGAGCTGGACAAAAACAAACGAGGACTTAGTCAACCGCGTCCGTCTCGTCGAACATGTCAAGAAAGTTGTACTGAAGTACTTGATTTAGCAAAGAGTAAGCTAAGCATGCTACTGCGTTGATCATGTTTCATTGAATTTCGACAGCTAATGACAACAAATCAGAGAAACTATAGCCACCCAACTGGAAAAACAGCGCAGCGGCACGTCAACGCTTAAGAATTCCTCGGTGTACTTACGTCAACCAATCGGCTAGCTGGGAACTTTCAAGCGCTCGAAACACGGCGTTGCCTTTTTTGCTGAGGACCTCAAAGCAGTCAAACAGGCGAGCGACGACGCACGCACAATCGGATGACCACCAAACACACACGGGGTTTCCCGCTTCCGGAAGACGACAGCACACGGGAGGGGAGCTCGAATAAAACAAATAAAGCAAATTGAAACAGAAAAACGTTGAAGGAATGCGGCACTGAGATGGCAGCAGGTGGCAGGCCCGCGCACGGGGCAAGGCTCTTCAAATTCCACTCTTGGCGTCAGCGTCGTTGGCAGTTATGCAGCAGCTGCGGAGCGTCGGCGCAGCGCCGAACACGTTTCTCGGCGCATGTAACGTTGTGGCGGCATCGTCGTGCCTACCTACCTGCCTGCCGGCTTGCCTTCGCCACACGCCAAGTCTAGTGACCTTGTTTCGCGCGACTGGCGGAAGCCGAAAGGTTAGCTTTGCGCGCTGCGACCCACCCCAGAGGCAAAGGCTCGGAGCGGATTGGTTCTATCTTTTCTTTAGTCTTTCTCCTCCTTTTTCTTTTCTTTTCCTTCTCCCTTCTTTGCTTTCTTCGACGAGTGAGCTCAGGTAACGAGAGCGGCTGGGCGACCGGTCTTTCGATGCGGAGGGAGCGATGCCAGAGTGTCGCCAAAAAGACAGCGAAAGAATAAGCGAAAAAAAGAAGAGAACGAACCACATAGAAAGGAATGAGGCTGAGGGCGAGGTAATTGGTGCACTCGGCTGCTCCGAAAGTGAGTGCTTGGAGAACATGCACAGCTCCAAGCGAAGTGGAACCACGACCGTGTACACAAGGCAGAAAAAATGAACACCTGACGAGAAGCCATACCACTGACGTAATTTCGGCGCCGATTCACGGAACACTTTCGGGCTGTATTCTCTCGACTTAAATGGCGTGATTGATGGCTGAAGTGTCGCCGTAGGGAATATGCTACAGTTTGTCGGGACGCAGTGACTCGCACCGCGGGTTGCTTGAGAGGAGGAAAGCCTCCGCTTCCGCGAGCGTCGCCAGAACGCCGGTTTTACAAGCGCGAAAGCTGCTCACTTGCTTTTTCCTCTTTTGCTGATTTGACTCGCTGCATATCACTCTTAATTATGCATGCAGTTGCCCTTCCTATACGGGAAGAGTGTACGTGCACGTGTAATCCAAGAGTGCGTACCAGACTCCGTTGAGGATTTTCTTTATGGCGCGTACGATTGAAGTCCTATCTACCCATTTAACTGAAGTTTCTACTGAAATTATGAAAGAATAAAACAAAAATAAACTTGACTTGCAAGGCTAAGTATCAGGCCTCTGTTATTTCGCTTTTTCACCTTCCCTAATCCTCAGTGCCGTAAACGCGACTTTCTTCCCATGAATTCAAATAATGATTGCAGCTTATTATTATTATCTTTTAGCTTTGTTCACTAAAAGACATTTCAGTGACAAAACAAGTCACGAAAATTTCGGCAGATTTTCCCACGTTGGCAATGTCGTACGTTGTAACGTTATTCCTTTACAAACAGGCCGAATGAGACTCGCCATTAATGCCTGTCCAAAGTGTGGTCAAGAAAGTCAAAGGGTGCTCCCTTTGGGACAAAAAATATAATGGGCTCACTACGTACATAGAAAAAAAAGAAAAGAAAAAAAAGAAGAACGCGTAACTTGCATGCATATAAGCTTACGCGAAGCTCCTGCGTTGCCAAGATTTTTGATGTGGAACAACACCGCGGGAGCGCGTTAAGTCGTGCAAAAGTGTACTCAAGTAAAAAAAAAAAGGAAGAAGAACAAAATGAAAGAAAACCAATTTTTCGTTCTACAACTTCAACATCTATTCATATAAGGTTGTTTCACACGGTGTGCTATTGGAGCACGAAGACTACTCGACATAGGTGAAAGTGTTCGTAGACGACGAGGAGGCAGTCTCAGGAAGCAGAAATGTGTTTAGAAGGCTTCCGAAACAATTGCGTGAAGCGAGGGCTGAGATGGGATTCCAAATAACGTTGTATATCGTAGCTGAACATGAACAAAAAAGTTACAGCACCACTGCTTGACCTTCGGTCACGTACGTTGACCGCAGCGGTCACGCAACGGGCGCCGGCACGCGCCAGCAAACCGCCTCATTCACTCAGGCATCCTCACACATCCTCCCAAGGACGACGGAAGTCGCTGTGGTAATGGCACAACGCAGTCAGCATTTTAACACCCTTAAGGGTGCTAAACTGGCAGTATCTTGCGTCGATTCAGCACCGATATATATAGTCTTAACACCTCGTAACAGGGGTGTGTGCGTAAACATCGCCACGCGCTTCTTGGGTAATAGGGGCGCTAACTATTTTGGTTTTATGCCCCGGTCGGTCATAACAAAGACATTCGCGCCGACTGGAAAGATCCGAGGCCTAGTAAACTCCTGGCGATAAAAAATGATGGCCGACGTACAATCGCGGACGTCGCCTCTCGAGATACGCGGAATATTTTATCACCTTTATCAGGCAGGCACGCACACGAACCCGACTTGCTCAGAATTATTCCGCAGCAATGCTGTCACGCTTACGGACTTTACCGTCGGCTACGTTCGATGGTCTCGCTTGAGTGCTCGAGGAAGATACACAAATGGGTCAGCGTCGTATCGCACTGCTTTGACGCTGTGGATGCTTGTTAATGCAAAGTGGTAGTTCACAGCTTTGTCTGATCGACTTCGATATGTAGGTCACAGACCTATGCTGAATGGGAGTGGTACGCGTACTTCATGCAGCCAGCGTCTTGAACAAACAATTCTGTTGCACCACACTGTATAGCTACCAGTTATATGTATGTGCCTTAGGCACACTTTTGAACATTTGGATAACTTAAGGGATGTCCCAACTTCGGAAAGCCAGATTTTATATGTCTATTTTGGAGCCTTTTAGAACATGCTGTCAGTAATTTACGCAGTGAAAAATAAAACACTGAACTTTGATGCGTGCATTCGCGTAATAGAATGCTTTTAGTGCGTGTGACACGGTGGTATATATTTAGTAATTCTTAATCTTCCAATCTGGAGCGGCAGTCTCAACTTTATGAGTGCCACCGCGAACAGTATATGCCGTATCCCCCTTCCAGTGACGCCAACGAAACCTCCTTGTGAATGTGACTTGATTGATTAGCTAGCTTGCCTCGCGTTTACCGCCAATGGGATTGCGACCATCGTCCGAAATTCGCTGCTGATTCAATGGTAGTGTTATCCGTGGTGAAATCCTCGCTACAAGAAAATCTGGCTTCCAGGCTGTATTTTGCATCTCATGTTCAGACAATGCAATCGTGGTTGCTTCTGCTAGACCCGCCGTGCCATCTTGGTGACTATGGCGTTTTGCTGCTTAGCTCAAGGCCGTGGGTTCCTTCAAGGCGGCCGCATTCTGTTGGGGCTGGAAGGCAAAAGCACTCGTATACTTGGATTTAGGTGCATGGTAATTAAACCCAGGGGGTCAATAATAATGTGGAGTCTCCCAATGTCTCGTCGTCATGTGGCTCATAATTACATTGAACGTGAAGAAAGGGGGTTAACCGAGGGGCCCCTCGGTTAACCCCTTTCTTCTCGTTCATTACAAAACGAGGGTCTCGAATCCGACAGCATTGATGCATTCAAGTAGCACGCATTGGTTTATACAACAGTTGCCTGCACCCAAAAAGGTCATGCACTTGCGACGCCTGCGACAGAAAGGATATTCCACATCCACCGCCAAGGTTTGTGAAAGGCGGCGCTGGCTAACATGCACTCTCAGGGTTAGTTCTAGTGGTAACACATAATTACCCCAGAAAGTGGACGGGAAGACGGTGCCGCGGTAGCTCAATTCGTAGAGCATCGCAAGCGTAATGCGAAGACGTGTGATCGTTCCCCACTTGCGGCAAGTTGTTTATTAATCCACTTTCAATTCCATTAATTTACCATTTCTTTAATTCAATTAGTAAGTACCAGTAATTTCCCCTCTGTTGTCCTTGGTGTCTTTGTTGGCTTCTTATGATAGATTATGGTTTTGGAACACGACCAAAGAGAAAATTATTTTTAATACATCCTAATGCATTTTTAATGCATCCTAATGCAGCTAATTTTAGCCAGAGTTTAAAAACATGCAGGTGCCACATAGCTGGACGTTGCTTGCCGTCGCTTGGAGATAGATCACTTTTTTCACTCCACCTAATTAGATAATTAGTCACAAATAATTTACTTAGATGAAAATGGTCAATGGGAAAATTGTAGAGCGACATGAAAAACTCCCGATACAGCTTTCTTTTGCGCAATACGTGCTACATAAAAGTGTTTTTCCGAGCGTGAAAGAAGCCCGCAAATGCGCGCAAAATTGCCGCGCGACTGGCCACTCGAGGCATTTTGCGTGTGTTCGCGGGATTCTTTCACGCTCGGAAAAAGGACTTTTATGTAGCACGTATTGAGCGACAGATCGAAAGCCGTACCGAGAGGTTTTCATGCCGCTCTACAATTTTCCCATTGACACTTTTCATCTAAATAATATATTTGAGATGTTGGCTACTTAATTGAGACTAATTATATAACTAGCTGGAGTCGGAAAATTGATCTGAGTATATCCAAGCGACGGCAAACAACATTACCTTGGCTCTGTCCAGCTACGTGGCATTTGCGCATATTTAAACTCTGCCTAAAGTTAGCTGGGACAGCCTGCATATTCTTATGATATAGCCTTAAATAATAGTAATCCTACTGTAACTCTGTATGTTAATTTCAAGTGATCCTTAGGTAAGCTGTACAGTATTACATATGTTATAGTTATGTTCCGATATGCATATATCCTGCGAACGTCGTATGCTGCCGATGTAAAGGTCTTCAGGGACTCAGTCAAGCTGTCTAGAGCAGCTTTTAGCCCTGAAGACCATCCAGAATTTTCAGGTGAAATAAACTTTGATTGCTTGCTTGATTGATTGATTGATTGATTGATTGATTGATTGATTGATTGATTGATTGATTGATTGATTGATTGATTGATTGATTGATTGATTGATTGATTGATTGTAAGTACGAGCATGCCGTAGCTTCGGGCTTTGCATTCAAGCTTACTCACTCTATTCCTTATATTTCTGTCTGTTCTTTTTTATTCATATGGACACTTCATCTCGTTCTGAGGACGATATCGCAACCAGAATTATCTAAAGTGACACGCGGTACGCCTGCACCTATCCACCTCGAGTCGTCTTTCTCTGAGCTCCTCTGCTGACGAAGAGCGTCGCTTGCGACACAGGGACGCTCCTGCCGACGCCGTGTTGCGCCGTTCAATTTCCGGTGGGGGTAGGCGTACTAAGAGGGGGACGGCCGCGTTCAAAGGCTCTCTTGTGGGCAAGAAACTTCTTATCGTGTACCACATTCGCACCGGCCAACTTTTACGATTTCATCGTAAAAATGCCTGATTTCTAGAGGTCGCTTACGATTGTCCTACTAACAGCATCAATTTTAAGCTGTTTTCTAAATTTGTGGTTTATTTAGTGCTACTCTGATTTCAACAAAATGCAAATAGAGCCTTCAAGTAATTTTTTAAAGCCTGACTTTTCGGACCTGCTCGATTATTCGGACCTACTGGCGGTAGCGCCGCCAGCTAAGTGGCAGGGGAAACTTTGCCTACCACTACACGAACATTTGACAAATAACTACAATGAACATCTATGTTTTTCTGTGATCTAGAAAAAAATTTTTTTTTTTGCTGTGAATATAGAGCAGCGTTCCTTTTTACAGCGTTTCAAGAAAATAAAGTCAGCTAATGTATTTTGATATACAGCGTACGTCTTGCGTAGAAAACAATTTCGATTACTTTCTCCCCAATTTTCTTTTTTTTTTTAAGGTCGGTAGGTCTGCATGTTTATATGGCGGCAATGGATAAACTTGCAAACATGGAGTAATTAAGTGGACATGCATAGCGCAAGTTTGAATGTCAACTAACAATGACACACACAAGAAAGTATGTGAACACGCAGATGTGATTCCATGCCGAATTTTCTGCGCGCTCATACCCTTACAGTAAGCGAATTTCACCTGGAGCAACATATTGTCGTGGATAAGTTTTCCTGCGCTGCTATTATTTCGTGCATTCATTTTTTTTTTGTCCGGCCGTTTTAGCTCTTATTGGCGAACGACCTGTTACATTTCGATGCGTGTATACAGAGCACCACCCAAATGGTACCATGACAGAAGATTGTAGGAATATTTGGGAAACTTGTCAATTTAGAAATTAGCTTGGAAATTGGCTGTCAGAGAGGACACAAAGCTGTAAATTTTATTGCTCAGAAAATGGTATAATGCAACTTTTCACACTGTGAGTCAGCATCTATGAATGAGCACGAACCACCTTCGAGAAAAGTTGCTTATGTATCGTCGAGTTCGCTGCGTAAATTATTTCTTGAAAGGATTAAGTAAATTACGCGAAAGAGAGCTTCAACCACCGATGTACCTAAGTGGTTTATTTCTTTTTTTTTCCAATGTGAGCGGGAAAAAAACATTGTTGTCGGAAAGTCTGGAGCACTCTTCTGACCTAATAACATGTCATTAAAAAGCTGTTTTTCGAAGTCCCAATATTGACCATTAAGAGAGTTCAATCATGCAAAATACTGCTTTCATTTCTGTTTTAATCTGAGGTCCGTGATGCTTCCATGCTCTGTCTTACACTTTTAGCCCCCTTCACGTCGTAGTCCTGAGTCAACGCCTTCCGAGTGTGGACATATCACTCCAAATACTTAAAACTTTAGCTATCACACTTGTTCACCTGATGCGTGGTTCTGCCATTGCTCTTGGAAAGATCTGCAGAGCCGAATTTGGGAAGCTTTTCGTTAGTATAAGTGTTGTTTGCCGTGCAATTGGAAGGCCGTCTTAAGTAATGGCATATATTTCCAGCATGTCGATTGGCTGATGTTTGCTCATTTCTAAGTATGTCTGGCCAGGTAAGTTTTTTAGAGAAAAGTGTCGACCGGTCGGTATTTCGCAGTTAAGCAGCTGACTTGAGCAACAGCGCGCCTCACACTTCTAAGTAGCTGCATGGCTATCTTATCTCCTCGCGAAGCGTTGTTTATGTACTCGCCGGAGTTGCTCAGGGGCTATGGTGTTGGGCTGCTGAGCACGAGGTCGCGGGATAGAATCCCAGCCATGATGGCTGCATTTCGATGGGGGCAAAATGCGAAAACGCCCGTGTACTTAGATTTAAGCGAACGTTAAAGAACTCCAGGTGGTCCAAATTTCCGCAGTCCTCCACTACAGCGTGCCTCATAATAAGGTCAGGGTTTTCGCAGGTAAAAACTGATAACTACTATATATGACGTTGTTCATGTGCTTGTGCAAGATGTTCCATATATTAAAAAAAGCGTGCCATCAGTAGTGTAACGAAGAGCAAAGGTCTTTCCGTCGCATGCAGAACAAAATGATTCTTTTGTGGAGGATAGAGACAGTGTTCAGACACTATTTTGCCAATTTTATTCAATATAACCTTCACAATGAACTTGCATCAGTTACAGCTGCAACTCATAAAGAGTGTTAGCGAGCAATGACGTCTTCCTTTAGGAAGAGACACCACATACCTGTGTCATAATTAACGCTCCTAGCAACAATTACATACCATTCGTAGCTAGCTAATTCAATATTGTCACTTCGATAGAACAAGAATAAACGCCCCCACAACTCTACGAACAAGCTCCCGTAAATTATCTGCAAACGACCCTTCATTTGTAAGTCACCAATATCCCATCCGTTATTCAATAGAACGAGCATTCTAGAAGCGCAGTGTTCAATACATATTCGGAAACAAGCAACCGTACGACCACATAATATAAGCGATCAACGAGCGAAGGAACAAAAAGTAGGCGCTCTTTTAAGTAGAGAGAGCGGGCGACGACCAACTTCGCACAAAAGGGCCAGCTGCGCAAAGAGGCCTCAAAAGAGAAGCGAAAGGTGGGCGTGACTGAAGCGGCAAACATGTGGGAAAGCGACGCCGACTTTTCTTCTGGTGTCACGCGAAGGGAGCTTCACGTTCGCAAATACAGGGCCAGTTAAGATGCCCGTGAACCCGCCGAGGTTGCTCAGTGGCTATGGTGTTAGGCTGCTGAGCACGAGGTCGCGGGATCGAATCCCGACCCCAGCAGCTGCATTTCGATGGGGGCGAAATGCGAAAACACCCGTGCGCTTATATTTAGGTGCACGTTAAAGAACTCCAGCTGGTCGAAATTTTCGGAGTCCCCCACTACGGCGCGCCTCATAATCAGAAAGTGTTTTTGGCACGTAGAACCCCACAATTAAATTTTTAAGACGCCCGTGAAAATCGTATGCTCCGTTATTCGTATTTACTTGCTATAGCCTTCTGCCCTTTTCGTTCATCCGTGGATCTGCAAACCAGCGGATCTGTTCCAAGACCTTATCCAGGAGCGTCTAGCAGTACATCGCAGTCGCACAGCAACGAGTTTGTGGCACGCTTTGCCGATAAGGAAATCGACAAAGATAAGTGACTCACCACGAACGGGTGTTTCAGCAGAAGTGGCACAGTTTTCAGGGCCGACACGAGGGCAGGATCTTCATAAAACGTATAAACATAGCATCAACGTAGAGAGCGGTGAAAGAGCGCAGATGTGCAAGAGACTCGAAATGCAGAGCAATATACATGTGTAGTTGGATAGCGAACACAACGCTGCTGCATATCCGAAGTCAATGTCGTATGTGATTCGTTTTAGATCGCGACGGACGTACTGTTACACTGCACACTGAGCCACCTGCAGTTTTTTTTTTTTTCGTCACAGGAATGAAATCTGCCAGACCACTCACCGCTGTGGTAGTGCTAGGGCGCAGCTGATAGCGAAGGATGACTTGGAAGCGCTAGCTGGGCAAGTGGGGACCCGCGTCGAAGCACCTCCGACTGACCGAACGCCGTAGCCCTCCGCGACTGACTCGCCAATGGGGCAAGGCTCGACCGAACGAGCGAAACAAGCAAGCCCGGCGTCGAAGCTCTCCGTCGGCGTGGGGAAGAGTTGCCTCCCGAGACACCCCGATGTGGAGAGGGTGTGAAGGGCAGTGCGCCGATGAGAAGACGCGCGTCAGCTGCCTTGACCGCCGAGGCGTCCCACTGCCGAAGGCGTGCCCGAGTGCGCGCGCTGGCTTCGTTCGACGCGTCGCCGATCGCAACTGACTACGCGCTTTCCCCGTGGGGTGCGCGGAACGACGCGCTCATCTCTCCGCGCGCCAAGCGAAGCGAGAAAGGAGGGCGGCCGAGCGCAGCTCGCGACGCGAGGCGAGAGCGTGCGGGCGCGCGCGTGCGAGCTCGCATCCCGCATCTCCCACGCGGATTAGACAAATAGAGTGCTGCTCGGCATCGCCTCCGGCCGATGGCCACAACAAAAACGATCCCCCAGCGGCACAAGAATGAAAACGAAGCGGCTCGTTCCTTACCCTTTGGTCAATCTGGAATGACAGTGGTTGCCGGAGGAGTGTGTTGCGGTCCGGCAGATATTGTTCCGACTCGCGTGACAAGCCTTTCCCCAGCCGGAATCGCGCTTGCGCTGGAAGCGCTGACGTCGGAACCAAAACAACGGCGCCGCCCGCCGTCACCGCCAGACTTGATGAATGGCGAGGCATGCCACCGCTGAGCGTCGCCGTAACGATATAGCACCGCGAACATTGTTCCATAGATTTGCGCTACATTTACTGAGAGACCGAGACTTGGGAACAGGCGGAGTCTGCGGAGGGAAGCGAAAATGTTTACGATGAGGCATTTCCTTTTTTTTTCCCTTCGTTTTTCTTTCTGCTCAATTGGGTACTTCTCCTGAGCTCCAGCCGTAAGTCACAGCGTGGCATCTCGCCTAACGTGCAGGTCGTACTGTATGTAGGTGACAGCAGCTGTGTGAAACGATACACAAAATTGGCTCTTCTTATTGGATAGGGAGTACACTGACGTCATTCAGTAACGCGAGCTCAGTTGGCCCAGTGATCTTGCGAGACAGCATAACAGAACATCGCACGGAGGTGTCATTCATTTTTCAGCAGAACGGGCAGAAAGTGTCAGGTGCGCGCGGTGACGTGAATGCTCGTAATTCTTGCAACTTGAAACTTGGCCGTGTGTCTTTTCCTGAACGACAGTCTTCTTTACGAAAGGGGCTAAACGTAAATAAAAAGAAAAAAGGGAAGGGACGACCTCCTGTAAGCAGCTGCCTCCGCACTCAAAAACGAGGTCGAGGTGGCGGCGTGTCTTGTGATAAGTGCGAGCATACAACAGTAGGCGCCCACAAGAAGTTGACTTATGCGATTACATGCGCGTGTGGGGTGTCTCATCGCCATGACGGCATTGTGTTCAAAAGAGCTATATGGAAAGCAGGTAGTCGCTGATAAGGTTTCGACGGTGCAATATGTCTTTTCTTCGCGTGGCAGCTGTGGAAATATGGCACCTCTTTTTAGATTGGGCGGTATGAAAAAATCGGACGCAAGTACTTAGATGGTGTAACTTATCAGCACCTCTGATGCTTTATTTTTTTCCTTCCTTATTTCTTTCTTGTAAAACATCGGCGCGGAATTGATTGAATATCTTTGAAATTACGCATTTTCTAAAGGCCTCACTGCCGCATTCGTGATCAGTGTTACAAATTCTACAAATTCCTCCAAGATTGAATTTGGCTTGCGTATCGCTAACACACCCGTCCTGAGTAATACCCTTGTCACACGGCAAATCTAATGTCATTTCCAACAAATGACATTTGTTGCGATTAATGTCATTATCGCAGCGCGCTCACACGGCGAAAACTAATGTCATTTCAAAGTGATGACAATGACGATAGTAAAAAAAAGACACGTCTCAAACCCACTTTTGCCCAATAATTATTTTCCAATATGCTAAATTTCACTAGAATATGTGATCGTTGCTTTCAAACCGTAGCGTTCGATCACTAACTTGTGGACATTGCCAACGAAGTCGAGTCGAGCCAAGCCAAGCCAAAGCTAAAGCAAGCAACAGGGCGAAGAGAACGGTAGGCGCGTCCGCTACATCTGCTATAGTGGTACGAGAAGGGCAGTTGGATGTCATCGCCGTTTTGATGTGCATGCGGGCTTCTAATATCCTCATTCTTGGCGCGTGCCACAGGAAAACACGCGCACGCTTTTACGCCAAGTCAATTGAAGCGGCCGCGGCCGATGCTCCGGTGCGAACCAACACGACTGCTGCAGCGAAAGCTAAAGACCGCTGTCTGGTCACTGGACTGAGAGTAGTTTTCTGTATTTACGCACGTGATGGACTTCAATGTCGTTAAAGCAATAATTAGGTAATAAAATGGATATAATAATAGTGATTTTTTGTTAAAACAAGAAAGAAGCATGTACTGTTTGTGAAACACTGATAAACTCGTGGTGTCGAGGATACACATTCAGTTCCAAACGAATGCGAATGAGTTTGGCGAACCCATTCGTTTTTAAATGTCATTTTCGAAAATGTCCTTACGTTTTACCGTGTGACGCCAAACAAATGGCATTATCAGCGAATGTCATTCGTTGTAAATGACATTAGATTTGCCGTGTGACCGGGGTATAACACTAGCATCAAAAATGCTTCACCGGCTGTTCTCAGATGCAGGCACATAACAAGAGACTCAATTATAATATTACATTCGCTTACTGATATTGATAAACAGGCATTTATTTCTTAATGGTTTGTGGGAACTTCCACCTTGTTCAGCGACATCGCCGCTACTGGCGAAACCAGAGGAGGACGAGAACCGCGCGAGCAGTGGTGCGAGCCATGGGCTGTACGCTGCTGGTCAGGATTAAGGCCTGCTGGCTAGGACTGCGCATGTGCACCGACACCCACAGGTTAATTCGGTGCCGAGTCTTTATTTCACAGCACTAACATCCAGTATATTCATAAATTCTTACTTTGGGTAGTTTTTTTCATAAGTATTTCATCTGAGAGGCCTAGAGCACATATATGACATCAGAAAGTTAATCTCGTTAAATGCTTGCTCGCTAAATGTATACAAACATACCTCTTTACCTCTGCGGATCGGAGCCTTCCGGACAATTGTATAGTTTATAAGATATTTCTGAGGTGCCGGTTAAAAGGATGAGATTTCTTTAGAAGCCCTCACGAGTTCACAAGTTTGCTGGATTTATATCCCTTCACTACGCCGGCTGGCATCGTAACAATACTCAAAAAGACCATGGAACATTCGTGCGGCTTTTTAGAATCACAACCACATTTTTAGGGAGGATGTTAGTGTGGCTAGCCTTATTCAGTGCAAAGATAGATTTGCAAAGTCACAAAGCCGTTTGATGCCACTAGTAGGATGTTTAGGCAGTTCCCTGCCATGTCCATTGTTACCATGATGGATCAACTGCTATACACTTTCAGTTCCCGCAGTCACCAGCACCCAAATTTCCACTTGTCATTTTTGTAGGAAACTCTATGCTCTACAACGGGAGTGTTTGACTAGCAGCACTAGCCCTAGGTTATAGCAGTAGGCTTGAATAGGTCGGTACTGGCGAAACGGGGAAGCCAGCAATTCTCGTCGTCTTTTCTTTCACAAGCACTGTGCCTTCACTACAGCTCATTTGCGTACTTTTTCGTTCATTGGCGTCACATTCTGCACCGCTATCGCTGCCGCGCGCTGCCTTAGATGTTGCGACTTTGGCGAGTCACATGACTTTTTTTCAGTGCCTAAAGAATGTGCCTATTTGTACATAACGCTCGAAAGTTAATGTTTCCAAATACATAAAGAAATACTCAACGTGCACTTGAATGAGTGATGGTATGAACTATATATGTGCCAAGTTTAAGCTTCAGATCCTTATCCAACTTCAGCGTCATTTTGGTCATTTATCACGACTCTCCTAATCGCAGCCCATCCTCGATATTTCCGAGTCAGATTCTTCTTCCACGTGCCCTCTGCGTTGCTACTTGTTTTCAACGGACAGTTATTTCACGGCACGTTTCGCCTTTCCCATACTTCCTATGGGTAAGGGTAGAAGCTCGGGCAAGTTGGTAATTCATGAATAAACGAGCACAGCGCGCGGAATCTAGTGACACTGAAAGCGCCAGAGGGAGTCACAATATTTCAGCGTCGTGTGTGTCTCTCTTTCTGTGTCATTTTCTTTCGTGCCGTGCTCGATTAGCGTTTCCTAAGGCTTCGAAAGTTTTCGCCCACCCTATTCTTCAAAGTACATCCTCATTTCGTACGAAATTTCAATTTAATACACCGAATACCTCGCCCAGCGTTAGCTTTTTAGAACCTTCAGGTGACTGGCACAATCAAGAAGCAATACTTACATAATTTCCGAGAACACACATTATTAAATCTTATAGCATGATCCACACATGACCGTATCAACCCCACATTCGACTTAATTTCCAGCATGCCATGACTGTTCACCATTCGGACAGTTGGGCGGATAGACTCAAAGGGTGCACTTTCGGCATTTTCGCTTACGTTTCCCAGCCGCTATAACCTCGTTGTGTGAGAAAGTTGGCAGCGCTCATCGAGAACGCCAACGTTTGCAGAAAGATATGACATCCTGCTCGAAATGGTGTGTGAAAAAGAATGAAAGAATGGCAGTTGTACACCGCAGTCTGCGAAGACGTTCCCGGTGGAAGCCTCACTTTCCCGGCTCTCGCGACGAACACTACAGCTTCTAGCCGTATAGCTAAAGACCGGTTCCCTCAATACGTAGTTTTAGAATATAGGGGTACCCAAGCCTACTATGTACCTGGCGAATAGCGCCTCTCTACTGTGCATGCGCTGAACGCAAACCACTACCTGGGGTTTGGGTTTGCGCTAGGCCTTAAAGAACAATTCCAAATATAGCATGGGTGCCCTGAAAGGGGCCATGACGAGCCATTCGAGCTTGAATTGTGTATTGCATGTTAAATCGTACGCGTCCGATAGCAAGCTGGAAAAACTTGCGCTCATTCGGTGCGCTAGAAAATGTGCATTTGATTTTTTTTTTTATATCGCAGTTGAACCGTCTGGCAACAATAACATGCGACGAAATGAAATCGCACCCCCGGAAACGGCTCCCTCGGAGTAACGGAAGTAGAGTTCAAAGACAATGCCTTTGAGTACAGCAAGCGCCGGAAGCGATTGAAGGAGCTGGAAATATGTCATGGCCTCCATGCGTCGTTTTGTTTTGACACATGCGTCTCGGCGGTCTGCTGCTACTTTTTATCGTGCGAGTGAAGGAAATGCGGACGCAATTCAATGGCGACGCCTCTGCTGCACCATTGAGTGCCAGAACGAGTGGCCCTACATTTCCTCACGTCACACAGTCGAGGGAGGCAGTGATTTAACATAGAAATTTTCAATTAAAATGAGTAGTGAAAGCTCATTTATTGTGTCTCTCATTTCTCAGTTTCTTTGTGTAGATAACCATATTGAGCTCTCTAGTCTCAGGCACAATGATAAGCTGATAATAGTCAAACGACCTTCTCATGGTCCTTTCAAACATTGCTACAGCAAACATGGCGACACCTATTGAATCAACGTGGTACCAAATGTGACACCGAGAAACTCGTAATGTTCAGAGAGGGAGAGAGAGAGAGAGGGAGAGAGAGGGAGAGAGAGAAGACGAAAGGCAGGGAGGTTAATCAGACCCACGTCTGGTTTGCAACCCTGCTCTCGGGCAAGGTGAATATGGGTGAAAAGCGAGAAAGACAGGAGAGAGAGCACAATTTCACGCACATTTGAAGGTTCGCACTCAGTCTACACATCCTTGCCAAGATCTGCGACTTGAGGTACTGCAACAACGCTTTCGTAGGTTTCTGCGCCATTAACGCGTACGGCCATGTTCCAAAGATCTTCATTTCCGAATATGGTCTAGAGTGCAGTCGGTTTAATGCTGTCCGGAGAGCTTCATGCTCGGCACCATACTGAGGACAGAGACATAGGATGGGTTCAATCGTATCTATAATTCCGCATGAGTCGCACATGGGCGTATTCTCCATTTCAATGCGGGACGACTACGCCTTCGTAAATTACACCCCGACCCAGAGGTGGCACAATATTGTCGCCTCAAAGCGGGAGACTTTTAATGGCACTTGTAGCTTTACGGATGGATCAAGCCTATGAAGATGACACTTCGGGAGGTTGGGAAAGACGAGTATTTGTGTGTCATAGAGTTAGCCACGATGTGGAGCTTTCTCGCAGCGTCGGTCTTGGATCGGAACTGGTCGGGCTTCCAGATGGGCAGACCACGCGGCTTCATCGGTGAGGTCATTACCCGCAATGCCGGTATGTCGAGGTAGCCACTGGAATATAATTTCACGCACTTTAACGACAGCTTGATGGTGGTCTTCTCTTATATCATATGTCAGCTGCTCATGATTTCTATGATACGGGGCAAAATGCAGACTCTGAAGTGCTTGCTGCCATAGAGTCGCAAAAGATGACCCATTTCTGAGGTGCCTCTTGCAGGAGCCATTTGACAGCAGCACGCAGGGCAGCGAGCTCTGCCGCCGTTGATGCCGTCATGTGTGACAGTTTGAATTTCATTATAGTTCATAAGGAACAAACGATGATGTATATAGGCTATAACTTTATCGCATTTCACACAAATGGCAAATATTGTACGATATTCCAGCGCTGTTTCCGATTTCGGTTATCGATGCGAGAGCTCGTAGGTCTGTAGTGGGAACATTTCGGCTTGCGTACTCTATTCTGTTTCATTTTTTTGGCTGCAAGTCTTTCAATAACAAATTATTTATTAAATATCCTCCTCATCGCCCATTATAACTCTGCAGCTACAGTTCTAGCGACAGTTTAAGCTACAACTTCAAACATGTAAGTGAATATATACTGCAATAATGATTTTCTTGCTCAGTTACACCTTCTAGGGTTTCCTTCTGAATCTACTGGAGCGGCTAGGGCGTGACGCTAGTGCAAGCCGTTCACCGTATAGTTACAGGCGTCCGCGCTGGGTGCCCGGGAGAGCAAGCCAGTGGCTAATTGCCGCCCCGTAAGCTTGGGAAAAAGGCTTCGAAAACTCATCTTTCACGCTTCCTCTCAGTTTCATAATCATCAGGCTATTTATGTTGTCTGCCCTGCGCTTTACATGTCTTGTAAAGCTCCATTTTTCCTCTTATATTGTCAACTAGAATACCGGCTACCCCCATTGTTTCCCTAATCCACACCGCTGCCTTCATATCTCCTAACGTTACGCCCAACATTTTTTTTTTCTTTCCATCGCTCGTTGCGCAGTCCTGAACTTCTTCTAGAGCTTCTTTGTTAACGTCGAAGTTTCTGCACCAAATGTAGAATGCAATGATTGTATACTTTTTATTTTCGTAGATAGCGGTTAGCTGCCGGTAATGTTGGTAATGCCTGCCGTATATGCTCCAACCTACTTTTATTCTTCCTTAAATTTTCTTATCAAGACCAGGGTCCTTTGTAAGTAATTTGCTAAGACAACGTGCTCTTTCGCAGATTGTAGTGGCCGACTGCCACTCGTGAATTATCATTTCCTTGGCAGGCTATTGGACATTAAGTTTATATTCTGCATAATAATACCCAGCCCCATTCTTACACTTCGTCGGCTATACTACGTTCGGCTTACTACCAAGCATCTGCGCAGCAATGTCACGTCAAACTATCGAGAACTTCCCTTCGCTTAAGATCTCCCACCCGTAGCTGAGCGTAGTATTGTTCCATGCATAAAGTTTCTGCCCTTCGACTTTTTTTTAACGGTATGGATTCTACTGCAAATTTGAGCCAAAGAAGATCTACGCATGATCAGGGGAAGCAGCGAAACGTTTAAGGGAATGATAGAATCGCTCTATAGCGAATGGGCTATCGTGAAATGTTAATCAATTTTTATAACGCAGCGGCTGTGGATAGGACAAGCGCCTCTTCCCTTCAGCGGCACCGTACTACAGCAGGAATTCATTGTCAGGGGTATCCAAAAAAGCACGGCTTGCGTCTGTTGAATACTCTATATGTCTGTAATTTTCATAAACTTATCGGTTTATCTTCTGTTACCCTTAAATACGTTTCGCTTCCTTTGGCAACTATATTAACGCGACAGCGTTAAGGGCCCCGGGTCGAAGAAAATCCAGCGGTGGACGTCGCTTCGGCAAAAGAAATCTCCAACCAAATTCTGAACCACGCCTAGCCAACCGCTCTTCTACCACTTAAGTTACTCATACCTTGTCTTTCATTCTTTACAAAGTTATTTCTCGGGATTTTGAGAACGGCATCTCCACAGCCAAATGTAACGAAAAAAAAAAAACACCGACAGCGCATATATTTTACGTTAGCTCTTCTCAGACTGAAATGTTAAAGTGCGGAACAATAACAGAAGATCAACCCACGCAAGAGGCCGCGTTTCTACCAAAAAGCTTGCCTTCGTGCATAGCGTTCGCTGCTAGCGTTTCCCGGTAAACGTTACGGCTACATAAGCTGCAGTTGCCGGGAAGCGTGAAAGGCAGTCAGGCTACCTGAATGCTATCACGCTCCACTCCTAAAGGCGAAGCCTGAGCGTCCTCCAAATGTTGTCTACGCTCCAATAAACCGGGGCTTGTTTGTTCAATGAATCACATCGCCTAAAGAACGCCACATTTAACGCGATAGCGTTAAGGCTCCCGTTCAGCGGAAAAGGCGGCAGCGTCCACAGCGTGTCCATAAAACCACGTCACAGTCACGTGATGGCTCACAATTATTTAAATTTATAAAGTAAACGATTTTAGCTTTAAAGAATAAATGTAAACATTCTATGATTCGAATGGGGTCCACCGGGTTGGGTGTCGAGCTCGCGAGTCGGACACGCTACTGGTTCTCCACACAGGCAAGCTTGCAAGGTGCGAATATAAGCGGGTTTATATGAATGCCATGCAGTATTTCAAATGAAGAAATACTTGACGATGTAGTTGGCTCTGAATGTCGGCATGTTGTTGCCATAAAAAAAAAACAGCAATCTGCTGTTGCCCAACATAAAGCTCTATTCAACGGCTGTTGAATGCCACCACGGGGCTGCCGCTGCCCCCCCCCCCCCCCCCGCACTAATTACACCGCTGTCCAATAGATGGTGCGCGAGCTCATGCAAGCTTGGTTCCTCACTTCTGTCTTCAGCGTCCAGCATACTGCCGTCAGTTCTGCAATGGATAATGTACTCGGTTCGTCTTTGCCGTCGTGTGCTGGGCCGTGGTCTGTACCTCACGCTGGGCCGTCTTCTGAACCGTGTGCTGGGCCATCTGTACCACCGCTTCGGCATCCGGGGAGACCGCGGAAGACAGGTGCGGAGAAAGCCCGAACCAATGCTGATCGCACAGAACGCCAGCGTTGTAGGCGACGCGCAGACGCCGAATTGCGTGCGCGGGAAGCTGCGGCGAAACGCCAGAAGCGAAGCCTCGTATCGCAAATCACGGATTTGAATCGCGACCGACAGGAGCTTAGTTGCGAACGCCAGGCATGTCTGGCGCGACAAGCGGAGGCTAAGCGACCGAGGCGTCAAGAAGATCCTGCACTGCGAGAGCGAGAGGCGGAGGTCAAGCGAAGCCAATACATGCATCCCGACAAGGCGGGCCTCAAACACATTCCATTGTGTGCAGTTTATTTATTTATTTATTTCGTGATTCATCATTAGTACAGAAGGAGGTCCCGGAGTTACAAGAACTGTCAGGGGGACCTCCTATTAGTAATTTAACATTGCATGAATTAATACATTTTGGCAACATAGCAGCGACAGACATCAGAAAACGCGAAGTTAATGAAAAAAATAAACAATTACAAAAGGTTGCTTACAATAATTGAAGTTCAAAACAAGCAAATGAAAACGATACAGCGTATGAATAAATAAATATGTAGTGTTTGACACGTCATGGAACATAGGAATGACACATGTCAAAGAACACGGCGTTAATGTAACAGATAATTAGAAATAAATATATGCTTACAATACGCAAAGCACAAATGTTATATATACTATGCGACAAAAACTTTGAAATGCCTAAGAAAGGAGAAAAAAGAAGACAAAGGAACATATAGAATAACCAATAAATAAAGGCTGTCGATACAATAGGTAAGTACAGAACCATTGAAAACTGGGAAATAGATTTGTACACAATATATACTTATAGTAACGAATCAGTAGCCAGTAGTGTCGTTAGTAAATATTTCTTCGTCTCTCTCCTGAATGTTAATGTTGTGCGGCAGGCTTTAATATGGGATGGTAGATTGTTCCAGTATTTAATGGCCGTAAAAAGGGAAGTAAACATTCCATAATTAGTGTTTATTCGAGGAAGTAAAAAATTGTTGTTAGAGGAAAATCTCGTGTTGTTAGTGTTGGTGAGAGCAGAGTTATTAAATGCATCTAAAATTATTTCATGATTTAGTGTGCGGTATATTAGTAAAACCAATTTGAGCTGGAGTATGTAACGTAATGGTAGTATTTTTAAGGAACTGAAAATTGGTGCAGCATGTGACATGTAACTAGAGAAATTAATGATCCTCAAAGCTTGATTTTGTAAATGTTGTAGATGTATTATGTGCGAGCGATATGTGTTTCCCCAAACTGAGATGCAGTATTGTAAGTGACAGTGAACAAATGCGTGATAAAGTGAAGTTCTGACGTTTTGTGGAAAATACGAGCGCGTTAGGATTAGTACTCTTATTCCAAAGGCAATTTTTTTTGAAACCATGTCAGCATGCAAGTTAAATTTAAGTTGGGGGTCAAGTTTGACGCCAAGGAAGACAACTTCGTGTGCAGGTGAGAGAACATGAGTTTGTAAGACGAGCGGTGGCGCGGGAGCGATGACGCGTTTATGTGTATGAAAAAGCATAAACTGAGTTTTCGAAGGGTTGATCTGAAGTTTGTTACTTGTGCACCACGCAGATAAGTTACTTAGGTCAGAATTTAGTCGTTTTATTACAGTATTTATGCATTTGCTATTAGTAAATATAGTCGTGTCGTCAGCATATAGAATAGATGAAGTACTGGTTAAACAGTGAGGAAGATCATTAATGTACACTAGGAAGAGTAAAGGGCCTAAAAGTGAGCCTTGTGGGACACCCTTAGTGACTGGTTTAGCACGTGAAAGTGAACCTCCAAAATTCACAACTTGAGTTCTGTTAGTCAAATAACTGCGGATGAGCGTAAGAGCTGGGCCACGAATGCCCAGAGCTTCTAACTTGTAAGAAAGGATGTTATGACAGATGGTGTCAAATGCTTTACTAAAGTCAATGAAAACTGAGCCAACAATATGGGAGTTGTCAAGGGCATGTTTTATTTTGTCAGTGAATGATGTTATAGCTGTTTCAGTCGAATAACCTTTTCGAAACCCGTGTTGTTCAGGCGAGAGAAGATTAAATTTGTGAAAGTAGTTTGTTAAGCGGGTTACAAGTAGTTTCTCAATGACTTTGCTAAAAAAAGATAGCATGCAGATAGGACGGTAGTTTGAAATTAATTCTTTGTTACCTTTTTTTAATATAGGAGTTATTTTACCGTGTTTTAATTCATCGGGGAAAACGCCTGTTATGAACATGCAGTTAACAATGTGCGCGAGTACATCGGCGATATGAGATGATACTAATTTGATTTTAGAAGGTTGTAAATTATCAAGGCCAGGTCCTGTAGTTCGTAAACTAGCGATTGAATCGGATACTTCTTTGGGTGATGTAGGGAACAAGTAAAATGAATAAGGTGTTTGCCTGAGCACTGGCTGTGGTATACTGTCTAGTGAATGATCATGTGTAGGACAGAAGAAAGTATTGAATTCATTTGCGATATCAGTGGCTTCCGTTACTACCCTTGTTCCTGTATTAAGTTGACTCAGTGCGTGGTTTGGTGAAGACAGATGAAGAAAGGACCTAATGGTATCCCAGGTTTTGCGGGTGTTATTTGTGTGTTTAACAATCGTTTTCTCGAAGTAGGAACGCTTGGCTTCTTTCAAGAGTCTGGTAAGTGTGTTAGAATAAGTTATGTACCGAGACTTTAAAGTTACATTAAAAGGTTGGCGTTTTAATTTGTTATGGAGGTTATCACGTTTTTTAATACTTTTTAAGAGGGATTCTGTTATCCATGGGTTTCTAGGGGCGGAGAACCAGTGAGTATTTTGTGTTAGGCTAGTACATTGCGAGTATTGCGAGTACTAGTATTGCGTATTAATATGCACGTGTGTGCATATACAAGCAGCGTTATCTGCGGAAACTGCACAGTGCAGCAGTTCGCACGCAACAATGCAACAAAACAGAACCTGGCTGTGATATACGTTATAAACGAATAAATGCGAAGAAACAACAGTGACCGCGTAAGAATGAAAACCAGTTAAGGGAACAATTACGCTGTTGCGTCATACCCTCAAAGGCGCAGCTTAAGTGTCCCCCTATCTTTTCCATCTCAATATGAACTGGAATACCACCTATTCGCATTTGTTTTATCTATGTTGCTGACATCTGCAGTTCTAGAATAATTCTATCATCTTCTGCTCTGTTGTAGGTGTGGGTGCATGTTCAGTGACCCCATTTGTCTTCCCCACGTGCAGAGCAGCAGGCTAGGTGCACTAGCTGAGGCCGACCTCTGTGCCTTTTCGTCAATAAGATATCTCTTCCACTTGGCTGACTGGTGTCGATAACCGTCAATAAGTGGCACACTAAAGAAGTAACTTGCACAGCATCTACAAAGGCTGTGCCGGTGGTTGTACGCCAGCAAGGGCAGCTGTAAGTGTTGTATCGTTTCGTTTTTAGAAGGCAAGCGTACTTCTGCATTTAGCTTTCCTGCAATTCCTGCATTTAGATTTCTTTGTTTATCTAATAACAAATATTCTAGCTGCTCGACCTATTAGTGCCAGCACTGCTTAAAGTCAGGGGCGGACCCCCTCCAGGTTTTAAGGAGGGGCTCTCCTCCCCCCTTCCAACTGGTCAACTGTAGCACTGAGGCACCTATTCGACAAGCGCTGGAGATGACTTTATAACCAGTAGTGCCTTGTGCGAGGCAATTCTAACTCCATAATTTTTCAAATAATGTTTCAACCGCGATTACTAGGTTGATGTGGCATAAGCAAAAAGAGGAAGGGAGGTATTGTCGTGCTGCTCTGTGCATATTCCCGAGGCACTGCACATAACTGTCACCACTCTTGTTCGACTAGATGGTTGTCAGAGCATAGTGTTTCATGAGCCACCTGAACTTGAAGATACCTGCTCGTGAATTAGTAAAGGTTCCCTTCGGTTTCCTTAGGATACCAGCTATCTTCGTACATTTAGTTGAGCATAATGAGTGGTGTGTTATACCAAAGACGTATAAATTTTGTCCACTTTTGTGGGTAAGTAGATGAGAAACCATAAATACATATTGTTATACTGCCTCACGTTGTCAATGGAGCAAGCCATGTAAAGATCTGTGTGGCAGCTAGACTTAGTTGCTCTGAGTTCATATATCTTTATGCCTTTACCTGCCGAGTTATTAAAAAAAGGCGTTTCCAAATTGCCGATATATTATAAGTGATTGATTGAATTGGTCTCTAGAATAAATACCCGAAATACACTCATAATAATATATTTATTTCCAGAACACAGATAAACATTTGTTTCATTCTATAAAAAGCTCGCTTCACTACACTGCTTGAAGTTGGCCTTTTCAGCGCCAATAACGTACACAAAAAGTGAAAGTCCCAGAGAAACCTTCTGTGGCCTGTGACAGCTGTGGCGAAACCGAGTGTAATGTAGAACGACATTTAGTGATGTACGAAGCAGTGGCGTAGCCAGGAATTTCGTTCGGGGGGGCTGACATTGCAGCTCGGTCTCCTCCTTAAGAGGAAGCCTTAGCTCGGGTGCTCGAATCTAAATACATGTAGAAGAAGGAGAATTCGTTTTTCTCGGCAACCAATGCACCAAATTTGACGATGTTTGTTGTATTTAAAAGAAAAACTTAAATTCTAGTGACTGTTGGTTTCGAATTTTTCATTTAGGTTGTCAATTATTTATTAAAATTCACCAAAATCGCAAATATTCAGGAATCTTAACTATCAAGTTTAAAACTATGTAACTCAGCAATGAAAAATAATATCACAATTCTGGAAATTGCATTTAATAGTAAATCTACAGCTTACAAAATTTCTATGTTACACGTGAATCTCAAGGAAATTTCGCATTATGGAAATACGGCTTTCGCAGAATCCTTGTACACGTAACCAATTCACGTAAGATACGAATTGACACACCAAATTTGTCCGCTTTGACTGTTATAATAGAGGCCGTTTACTGAACAGCGACATGTGAGCTTGATGCACAGCTATTAGTTATTTTAGTATTAGGGGCCATTACTGATAGAATTTGCTAAATCTTGAGATACTATCAATTGTTTCCGATATTGTGAAACGCCGGATCGGCTGCGTGTAGCAATCAAGAACAAACTACGTGAAAAATTGACAAATGGGGTCATCTTGTTCCACGACAATGCCCGTCCCCACGTCGCTGATGTAGTTAATACAAAACTGGCAAAGTTCAAGCTGGAAACGCTGCAACATCCGCCACACAGCTCAGACCTGTCGCCTTGCGACTTCCACATTTCGGGGCAGCCGAAAAAACAGCTCAAGGGAACCAGATTCGTCTCAGACGATGATGTGACAGTCAGTTGCAGACGTTTTGAAGCAACAACCCAAGGAGCTTTATCAGACGGGAATTACGCGACTCGTTAGTCAATGGGACAAATGTCTAAATGCTCATGGAGACTACTTTTAAATGAGGTACCCCGCTTGTCATATATTCGCATTGGCTCACTTTCATTTGACTCGCCCTTGTATATTCTGCAGAACTCCTGGTTTTTATAAGTGCAACTACTCACGATACACAACCGGTGACAGCTGCTCCTGCGAAATACATATGAAGAAATGGCAGCGTCATTGAGATTTTTCACTGGCCGTTGCATATGTACAAGAATGTAAACAAGGATCTTGAATGACAAAATTTCGTTAACGTATTTGTCCTCAACTTGTTCATTTCATGGCCTTTACATTTTTCATATCAGTGGAATACACTGCTTTGCTGGTTTCGAACTGATATAGTTCTAAAGTTCGTGTGATATTTTCTTTACGTATTAAATAGACAAAAACACGGAAGCATTGATATCAGTTATTTCGGACACAATTTTTGGCACATACGAGAACATCTTCTTATGAAAAAATACACATTTTACTTGTTTCGACAGTGCGTAGCGTTCAAGTATTCCATTGCAGCATCTTTAGCAAGGGCAATGCAGTTATTATTCATGTATTTGATCCCTCGACAAATTGTTTAAGAAGCTCTGGCTCGGGCCCAACTCTGACGCGGCCTATACATGTAAAACGCAGAAATGCTTTTCTGACATAACCCCTAAGTTGCTTTTAATGAAATTTGTAGCATTTGAGAGCGAAAGTTAAATTCTAGTATCTGTTGGAAGCGAAATTTTGAATTAGGGCCTGAATTTTGTTTTAAATATATTGAAAAATTTGATAGTGCCAAAGAAATAGAAGCACGACGTTTACAAACTAATAGCTCTGCATCAAGAACAGATGTCGCGGTTCTGTAAACGGCATCTATTATAAGAGTCAAACCAGACAGATTAGGGATTTCAATTTGTACCTTACGTAACTTGGTTACGTGGTGTACAAGGGTTCTGAAAAAGCAGTATTTCCATAATACAATTTTTTTTTAGATTCATGAGTGACATATCAGCTTTGTCCGCTGTAAATGTGCCATTAGATACGATTCACGAAATTGTGATATTTTTTTCATTGTTGAGTTACAGAGTATTAAACGTGATAGTTTACTTGACTGGGAATTTTCGATTTTGACAATTTTTAATAAAGAATTGACAAGCTAAATGAAAGCATCGAAACCAGAAATCAGTAGAATTCAAGTTTTCTTTTTTAATGCAACAAGCCTCATCAAATTTGGTGCAGTTGGTGCCGAGAAAAACGAATTCTTTTTCTACATGAATTTACATAGGAGCACCCTCCCCCCCCCCTCCCCCCCCCCCCCAACGAAATTTCTGGCTACGCCACTGTCGGCCAAGTTGTATCCAAGGGTGGCATTCTTCCGGATCCTGAAAAATTCGTGGTTCCCTGTCGGCGACGACGCGTTCACCACCTTGCGCCATCTTCTCACCGCGCCACCTATTCTTCGCCATTTTGACCCTCATGATACTACTGAAGTGCATACTGACGCAAGTGTATAGGCCTTGGTGCTGTACTAGCGCGGCGCCATCCTGTCCCCACAGAATACGCTGTGGCTCATGCGAGTCGCACGCTGACCAAGATGGAGGGCAATCACAGTGTCATGGAATAGGAATGTTTGGCCATCATCCGGGCACTTGGAAAGCTCCGCACTTATTTATATGGCCACCCTCTTGACGCGGTTACTGAACACCACGCCCTTTGCTGGCTTTCGAACTCGAAAGACCCATCTGGCCGCCTCCCTTGCTCAGCCCTGCGAATCCAGGAGCACAAAATACGCGTGGTGTACAGTCTAGGGTGGAAGCATTCCGACGCTAACGCTCTTGTCCGCTCACCGCTCTCGTGAGCCCCACACCCCACCCCCTGTGAGCGAGCATTGTCGTCCCTCTACATTGACACTGTTGTTGCCGAACAACACAATGACCCCTGCACTACATGTCTTTTCGACCTTCTCTCAAATACCTCAACAGCTCCGGCATCTCGAACAGTTCGGCACCAAGCTTCCAGATTTGGCGATCCGGGATCAGCTTCTGTACCGACGTAACTGTGCCCCGGAGGGACACAGTTACGGAGACTGTGCCCCGTAGACGTCGATTATGGGGGGCTCCGGGGCCCGAGCCCCCTCCAAAATGTTCAGGTGGGGGGTAGAGCCTCCCCCCCCCCCCCATAGTTTCATTACCCGAGTTCTGTCACCTACATCCTTTGAGGTGTCTTTTGAGTTGCCTCTACCATTTCACTTATGCTTACTGCATAATTTTGGCGTGGACGTGCACGGCTATTCATACTTTCGCTTTATTTCCGCAAATCCTGACAATACAAGGACAAGCGCATCAGAAGCATCAGCGGTGGCTACCTCCATATTTCCTCACTTCAACATATTTTTTTTTATTTCCAATATAAACACCGTGCACAGACACAACCTATTTATTTATTTATTTATTTATTTATTTATTTATTTATTTATTTATACACACTGTCAATCCCCATATGAATTATAAGAGGAGGGCAGAAAAAGAGACAGGGATTTTAGTGCAAAAGCAAAAAAGAAAGCATTATACAGCGAAATGTCGGGCGATCGATGGCTGTAAGGCATATAACAAAATCTACAAGAGTATATTGCACAGACAAAATGACATTGGCACTTGGCCTATATGAGGACAAAGGCAAAAACATAACACTGTTTCAAAGTTGCGAGGCTAGCAAATCGCTTTCAATTAGTTTAGAGAAGTGAGCTAAAGATGTGCTCCTGGCAATGGAGGTGGTTAGGTTATTCCATTCTCTGATCGTCAGGGGAAAGAACGAGAATTTGAGGGCATCTGTATGGAATTTGTAAGACGCAAGGGTATGGCAATGTTTCTGGCGGATGGTTCTTGCTTTGGATTCCTTAATATAACGGGACATGTCCATATTTATGTGGCTGTGTAATAGTTGGTACATTACCTTTCAGCGCGCGAATTTCGCCCGATTTCTTATGGTTAGTAATCCAGCTTTCTTAAGCAGGTCTGTGGGCGCATCTGTTCGGTTAAATTTGTTAAAAATATATATACAGGATGAAGTTTATCATATCTTCTAAAGAGAAGGAGGTAGCCAGCTAAGAATTATTTCTAATGGTATGGATAGCCTATGCCTAGGGAATAAATGTGTTGCTGTATCCCAAACACGTTTCAAAATGCTTTGCGTGTTCTTTTTTTCACGCTGCAAAAATTAACCGACGATTATGATACTCTCTAATGCAAAATTTCGCCACAGCTCTATACATGTTTTCATTTCGCAGTGTGAAAATTTTGTATTACGATTATATAGGTACACGGTTAATATTAGGAAGAGAACGCTGCGAGTAGCGTGGCTGTCGTGGGCTAACTGTCTCGTGCGGCTCATTCCAAACGGAGCGAAGTGTGGCGCGACTGCCTCGCTAGTCGGGAGATCGCGAGAAGCAGTGCGTTGGTGATGTGTGGGCGCAATTCACAACCGCCGCAGACAGACATCCGCGTATGCAGCGCTTTGTTTCCATACATGGTATCAGTGGACGCGATTGCCGCATGTCTTATTCATGGCGTCATCGGTGAACAGACGACGGCGAACTACTCTGGCGCAATCTCGTAGCGCAGAGCCCGTCTTGCGCGGCACTACACTTTTCTTCTCACGCTCTCACCATACCCTCCTCTTCCACTTTTCGCCTCATGATTCCCCTGCACCCTCCTCCTCCGCTATCCTCCTCGCGCTCTCTATGCTATCGCCATCTTTCATCTCCCATTGTTCTCCGCGTTCACTCTTTCATGCTTCACTGTGCTCGTTCGCTCGATTACGCCGAGGACGCCGAGGGTTGACGACGCTCAACACAGAGACGGATGCCTAAGGGCTGCGTTCTTAAAAAGCCTGTGGATTTCAGTGACCCCTTCAGCAAAGTCTTTTCTCAACGGTGTGTCAAATGCGCATGGATGATATGTGTCTCAATATTGCTTCTCTTTTCAGTAAGCAATGCTGACGACTCATAAAAAAAGAGAACTCTTTTAATAATTTACGATATTTATTAGGGATGGAAGCAGTGCCACTTGCATACAGATGTCACAAATATATGTAATTCACTCAGTAACGGAAATGAGGCCAAGTCGGGTTCACTCGAAATCAGAATCAATAGCAGTCATGCGCAGCAGCGCTTATCGTCGGACTCATAGAAAAAACAAAAAAAAGGAGGCTGCAGTTTTGCCTGAAAGAGAGGTAGTATTAGTGATAGAGGAGTATAACATAGTTATACAAAGGAAGATTACACCACCGAGAGACGTCATCATTTCAGTAAACAATTCTTCGAGGTCACACGAAATTTGTTAAGTGCACCTGTTAATAACGTGTTATTAAATGTAATATATATATATATATATACATATATATTGTTAGGTGTAGAAAGACACAGACAAAAGAGGCTATTTACAGGCTATTTACAATGGAGCCAGACAACCAGGCCGACACTCGCCCGCGCCAAGGCACAGACCAACTCCATCGTCGTTCTCGCGGCGGCTCGTCTCTTGCGTATCTCCCAATAATATCGTAATAATAATATTGTATATATATATATATATATATATATACAATATTATTATGGGGTTCGTAATGGTGGTCGAGCTCCAGCCCCCCCTCCCCTCCGCAAAAGTGAAACCTTTCCGCCTATGTACGCGGTTGTTTGCTTCTGCTTCTTTTTCCACTCGCACCCTCCTGTGTGACCTCGCCGGCGTTTTGAAGAAGTGCGACTAACATCGGCAACGCTACCACTGACATGGGACGCACACCTTCGTTCGAAACTTGGTCCGCTCTTACCGTGAATGTCAGCGCACCAAACCTTCGCCGCACCTCTCAGCCGGTGAACTCCAAACCCTACCATGGCCATCTGAATCGTTTTTTATGTCGGTGTCGATCTATATTGGGCCACTTCCCTTGACTACATCCGGCAACAGGTGCATTATAGTTGCCGTCGACCATTTAACACGCTATACAGGGACTGCTGCCCTCCCAGCTGCTACAGCGCAGGAAATCCCTACCTTTATAATACTGCAACATTTTGTGCTTCGTCATGTAGGATTTCAAGAACTCCTGAGTGACCGAGGATGTGCCTTCGTGCCCGAAGCCGTTGAAAAACTTCTTGGTGAAGGCGATATTGTTCGTCGCACATGCACCGCCATCGCCTGCACACCAATGGCACCACGGAACGCTTTAATCGCGCCTTTGGTTAAATGATCGCTATTTATATCGCATCCGACCACTTTAGGACCTAGTTCTTCCATTCGTCACCTGCGCCTACAATATACCGCAACGCAAACCACTACCGTTTTCGTCGCTTTCTATCTTCTTTACGGCCGTGATCCATCTCATACAATTGATACCATGGAGGTTTACTGCCCAGACCCACCAACATGCCTGACAGTCCAGAATACTACCACACAAGCAGAAGAATGTCGTCGTTTGATCCGTCGTTTCACTTCGGACGACCATAACCGCCAAGAATCAAAACACAATGCCGGCAACTCGAATCCAACTTTTCTCCCGGGAACTCTCGTTCGGCTGTCCATTCCCGACAGCGCACAAGGGCTCGCTTAAAAACTTCTCTTTAAATACGACAGACCACACCGCGTTCTGGAGTGAAATTCTACCGTCAACTACTTTATAGGATCAGTTACACCGCCGTCGAACACTGCGTCGTAATCGCGAAGTCGTCCATTTGCAGCGGCTTAAGCCGTATGATGGTTCTGCGGTCGCATATTCAAAGCATATTCAGACTAAGTCGCAGGAGGGCTCTTTATTCCGACTACGTCATTGTAATGAAGAAGAGCGCCTGGACGTAGGCAGCAGCATTGCTAAGAGCATTGACGCTCGAGCTTGCAGACTGTACTCGGCGAACCGGTCGGTCCGTCATCGTCCCTTAGTCTTATAAACGTCCTTTATTTTATGTATATGAGCGTCGGTGAGTGTGCGTGCGCTACACGGAACGCCGCCCTATGATGCCCCACTCTCCACTGAAGGAAGACTTTAAGCCCTGAGTGCTAATATGTCCAGATAAATGCTACGCACCTTAAATTCTAAATGGCGTGTCAATTAAAGCTTAAGCAAGAGTTTATTAAGGCGAAAGCCTTATGTGGCTCGTTGCAATGGCTCATACCCGAAAGAAGTGGTGCCTAGTCGAGTGGTTCAAAAAATATAATCAGCAATGGCAGTGGAGTCAGCCCTCCAAACGGCGATTGACACGGTTGAAGCCTATCTCCAAGGGACCGGACTGCGCTGTTCGCCGGCTAAATCGGAGCTTTTACTCTACAAGCCCATTCAGCGGGGTCGCCCTCCCAAACATCAATCTGATCACCGACCGTGTGACGCTATCACCCTACGCCTTCAAGATAGCAGTCCTATCCCACACGTTCCTAGTATCCGGGTCCTAAGTCTCGCAATCTCTACCAACGCCTCCAACGCTTTGGCTCTCAACAAGATCTGTGCCCAATCTCAAAACACCCTACGACTTGAACATATCTCTAACCGACGAGCGGGACTCAAAGAAAAAGCCTTCTCCGCCTCGTCCAATCCTTTGTCATATGTCACATTACCTACGTTGCTGCGTACCTCAACTGGTACCGGGCTGAGCAAAACAAGCTCGGCACCCTCATACGAGGGGTCTACAAGCAAAGCAAGCATTTGACCTCCCGCATTGCACCAGCATTGAACTCTTCAACCAACTGGGAGTTCACAACAACCTTTCCGAACTCATTGAAGCCCAAGAACGCTCTCAGCTTGAACGGCTCACCCTTACTGAAACGGGACGCTTTATTCTATCCACGCTTGGCTTCACCTACTATCAGCAACAGGGCCCCAAACAACCGATCCCGACCGACATACGTAACTGGACCTACATAGGCCCTATCCTTAGAAACGTGCACCCTGAATATAACAGGGCCCGGCGCCAAGCTCGGGCCGGAGCTATCATAAAAGCCCTTGCACACGTACCTGGCGTCACATTTGTTGATGCAGCCCAATACTCCCATGGCACACGATTTGTGGCTGTTGCCACACGCGATGGAGTCTTACACCACGCCTCCAGCGCCACTACCCCCACTGCCGAGACGGCTGAAGAAGTGGCCATCACCCAGGCCGCTCTAGATCCCACCTGTCACACCATCGTGTGTGACTCACGCTCAGCCGTCACTAACTTCAGCAAAGGCCATATTTCTCCCCAAGCTCTTCGCATCTTCTGCCAGGCACCACACTCTAAAGACAGCATAATCTCCCTAACATGGATCCCGGCCCATGCGGGCCCTCTCCACCCACACCTCCCCAATCTCAACAAGGTCACCCCCTCCATTGCGCGAGGCCTAGTCAACCGCGCCGGAGTCACTGGAGATGAGTTAGACACCAGGGACAATCTGAAAACTTATAACGATCTCGTTAAGGCCTTTTACCTTAGTCGCCAAACTTTCCCCCCGCCTCACCCCAAGTTCAGCCGGGCGCAGGCTATGCTACAAACAAACACGTGGCCTTCACCCGCCCGCCTACACCTTATATTTCCAGACGTTTGCACTACCCCCAACTGCCAGTGCTGTGGCATTCACCCGGCTACGCTTCCGCTTATGCTGTGGGAGTGCCCAGTACAGTACACACAGACTAACACCCCGACTTTCTCGTCGAGGTTGCATGAGGCTCTGCGGAGCTCCGCCGTCGACGATCAAAGCCGGGCGACCCAGCACGCCCGTGAGGCGGTGGTGAGGCAAGCCCTCGACGTCCCTTCATGGGAGGCTTAGGCCCGGCCATCATGAAGTGCTGGTTGTACAATAAAAATTTATTCCTCCTCCATGGCTCATGGTATGATCCCCGGCAATGGCTCATACCCACAAAAAATAGCATAATTTGGTATGGCTCACACCCCCGTAAGCAACCAAAGATGCAATGCTGAATAAGAAGGAAGACACGAAAGAAAAAGAAAGAATGAAGGAAGGAAAGAAAAAACGATCGAAAGAACAAGCTAAGAAAGAAATAACCTTTAGATAGTGCATTAGAGGCTTGAATGTGTCCTTGAGGAGATCGACCTACAGCACAATACGTTTACTTCACCGCGCAGGTCGTTATTTCTTGCAAGAAGTCTGAACCGCCCGTTCAGATAGCTTAATACATTACCACGTGTGCAGCAGGATTTCGCCTTCACGTGTTACAGGAGTGTAACATGTTGCCCATTTTTTAAAACTATTTATTGCACTGTATGAAATGACTCTCTGACCACAATGCAGTATGACAGAATGACCAACTGAACGCAGTGCCGACGTACCAAGATGTATGTGTTAAACCATTTCCAAAATCGAGTAATTCACAGCCATCGCAGAAAAAGTTCGTAGGTCCATAGCGAAAATCGATCGAAAAGAAATTTCACTTCGTTCAGTGGACGTGTTCAGATACCCTATGGACTCCGCGTTATCCATCCGAATTATTTTTTTTTTCACAGATGTGTTGAAATGCAAAATTGTTTTCAGTGATCCAGCACTTTACCGCTTTTTTTTTTTGTAGGCGTATGTAAGTTTGAAATTTTGTTTAGGCCTACAATCCCAGGGAAACAACAAACGGTGCTGTTCCTGTAGCTCACGCAGCGAGAGTAGATGCGTACTATTTCAGAACGTTTTTTTTTTCAGCAGATAGAGCCATCGGTATACAATCAGCATCCACGTTTTTCTACACACAAGGTTCATGTAAGCAAAGGTAATCTGTGGGACCATTTAGGTCTATCCCGTTGTAAGTTTTTGGGTTAACTTGTGTCTGACGTGTTGCAGACGAAAAATTGGTGCTCGTGGGTCATCAGGTAAGCCCCACCTGCGGTGGTTCTCGGTACCTATAGTTCGCCACTAGCTGTGTCCAAGGAATCAGTGCCAATATTGTCGCGAAACTGTGGCCACGTAGGTCTTAAAGAAATCGATAAGCCAAAAACCCCTGTTGGCTTTAACGGAAATCTTATCACACGTGCACTCTTTTTTTAAAAAAAGGTAATCAAAGGTTAGTAACCACGGCAGTTACTTCTTAGGACGGACTTTGTCTAACTTTTGACTACTTATTTAGTAGCATAAGTGCTTCATTAGGTGCCCAGTTTTCCCAGTTTGCCATTTTAATCTGCGGAGAATACTCTATAGAAGTTTAAGTGCATAACTTTGATTATTTATCCGAATACATAGGTACTCACCGATACTAGATGTACTCCTTGAAGCTACAGCTATAATTGTCCCGGTAATCGTTAATGATGTGCATGTCGCGTAGTAACTTAGTTGGTAATCTGTTCTGTATGTGGGCTGTTATTCATTTGACGTTCCTTCATGCTTCATGGTTCATAGGTACCCAAAGCTGTACTATAATGTATCTGGTGAGCTTTACTATTACGCACAATGTAAATAATGCATTGCTTCATTTCTGAAGCCTTGTTACGAGGAACGGTGTTGAATCGACAAGTATACATAGCCAGGGCCAGGCGCTGCAGCATCGCTGACATATATTCACAGTATATTTTCAAACATCGGAGAGGGACAGTGAGCTCCAGTCTTTCACGTAAACACGGGCAGGTGCTCTCACAAAATGGTCAGTGCAAGAAACCCCGTTGATAAAGCGCGGCGCCTTCAAACGTGAGGTCACGGCCTCAATACAAACTCGGACGTTGCTTCAGCGCCTCTCCTACAGATATCGGTGGAGCAGTCAGCAAACACGCACACTCGAGCGCAGACAGATTTCGAAAGACGCCTCGTCACCCTTTCTGCCGGCTAAACGCTATGGTTGCCGTGGAATGCCTGGTTCTGTGATAAACGTCGTGTTAGTGGTTGGAGCACGAACACAGTTCTGACACCAGTGGTGGCACAGCTCTCTTTAAAGGGGACGCAAAGAGTAGCCTGGAACTAGTTAACCATGTTCTCAAGTTGTGCTTGTGTTTTCGCGGCGGTGAAGGGTTAGTTATTTGTAGCAGAAGATGAAGGTCAAATTTGTCTTGAAGCTAACGTCCATACAGCGGTGCAGGGGACGTCAACGTGAAATGGATGGTTGAGCTGCATTTTTACTCATCTTTGGCTATGTTGGAGTGAGGGAAGTCCTCGAAGGATGCCACTTTGAGTCATGGCGTGTTTAAGAATACAGTGGTCAATTTATGTAAGATATTTATTTATCCAGACGCAGTGAACTACTCCCAGCAGACGCTGTCAAAATGTATGACTCATTGGGAACTCCCGCGGGAATATCAAAATAGCGTCGCTGGCCGTATGCCCTGTTTGTTACCATTGCTCCATTGGCAAAGAAACTGGTCCATTAGTTGCTGAAAAGTGCAATATACAAATACTGATTGACTTTTCCCATTTAAAGATAACATTTAGGAGCTAATAGTCGCCAGGAAAGTTTGCCTAGTTACGAGAAAGCGGCTTTTCTGACTTTTCCTATACCAACACATAAGCATTTGATTCTCGTTATACGAGAAGCTCGCACGAAATGTATATAGAAAGTAAGAGCTTCATTAGTTCTAAAGGGAAGTCACCATATACAGTATAGCACTGAGAAAATCACCTCTCTAATTCAATTACTGGAAGTCTTATTTAGAACCTCGATTAATGAAGGCACATGGAAAAAATACGAGGGCGAATCAATAGGTCGTTGCCCCTATCTTTTTCTTTTTTGGCCAGAATAAGGTACATGCAGGTAATTACAACTATATGCACCTTACACTATTTTTCCACATAGTTCCCACACCAATTCAGACATTTGTCCCATCGAAGCACTAAACTTGAGATGCCCCTGTGATAGTATTCGTCCGGCTTACTGTGGAACCACCGTCGGACTGCTGTCTTGGCTTCATCGTTGCATGTGAATCACTGTCCTGCCAGGTACTTCTTCGACGGACCCGAAATGTGGAAATCACTAGAGGCAAGATCCGGACTGCATGTTGGATGGTGCATACTTTCTCAGCGCAGTGAACGGAGCTTGTCGGCGGTTCTGATTGCGACACACGCGGCCTCCCCGAACGCTCATTGTCATGCAAGTCTTCGCGGCCTTTTACAAACTGACAGCACCACCGCCTCACACTTCTCAAAGCGAGACACCTTTCTCCATACGCGGGCTGCATTCCCCTGTGGATTTTGACGGGCGTTCATCCCTTCTTCTAGGAAAACGAACCACACTTTGTGGCTCGTACGCCGTGGACGCGTGAAGCACAACCGCCATCTTCAGGAACTGACAGCAGCGCCGTGCCGCGGAGCTACGGGCAAATAAGCTCGGGATCATCTATGAGAGGTCCACCAGTTGGAATATGTGTGTTGATTTCGCATTTAAAGCTGTAATTTGCCTAAAGAAAATAGGGGCAAAGACTTTCTGATTCGCCCTTGTACCAACACCACACGACTCACGTTGATTGAGGTGCGACTATAACAATTGGTTTAACCTAGCTCGAGGGTAAGCAGATGTTTTCAGGTGTCCGTCATCGCGGCAGCTATTCCATTCTTGTAATTAATTATACGCCTTTAAAGAGTTGTCCGTAGTAGAGCTCCACTGAATGAGAATGAGGCGAAATTTGAAGAAAGTTAGTATTTGAGCTTTTTATCTACTACGCGGATTTATTGCGTGAGAAAGTGTCCTGTAAATTTTTAGTAAGTTCTCCGGATTCTACGTGTAGGCACACTTTGGGGCGCCTGCACCAAAATATAGCGTGTTCGAGCGATATACGTGCTTGTTGTAGCTTCGGCATGCTGTTCTCATTTTACTGCACTCAAATGTATACATCACCATTTTTGACGTGACGTTCGAACGCTGCCGCGTAAGGCACACTGTACATGGCGGCGCCGAAACCTTAAGTCGAATACATTACACGATACGTTTAGACGCTGCCGCGTCACGTGTGCAATACATGTCTGCGCCTGAACGTTTCATCAAGTACTTTACAAGGCAGCATCTGAACGTTATGTCGAAAATCGTGATTGTGTAGCGTATGCATTCGAATTCACTAAAATCGGGAAAGCAGCCATAGGCGTAACAGATACGTATCGCTCTGTCACCCTACATTTGCGAAAAATATTATACACGCTACCAAAGGAATAAAGCTCCAGCAAGTAGCACAGAACAGAACGTACGGCGCCAATATCCGGGCAGTACTGAAGAGCTGAGACGGGTACGTTTTTACCCCTCAATTATTCGGAAGTATGAGAGAGGCAACGTGGTAAAGTAGTTTCAAAAGAAAGAAGAGCACCTATTTAGCACTTCAAACATGCACCAGTATTCATGAGCGTGCATTTCAAGAAGTTGCAGCCTTACTGCTATAGCAACTGACGTTTGCACTTTCACTTTTTGTACTATATACAGTCTCGTCTACAGACCTTACAGGATAGCAACAGGTGCGGCGTTTCTTGTCCTGAAGCGCGTCCTTATAGTGAACATGAGATGCAAACCCAGTTACATATCGTGACGTGTATAGATATCATATCCGAGGGTAACTGCTTATTGCACGATTCCCTTATACGTTTATGTTAGATCAATCAAAAATAGAAATAAAAAGATCAAGTAACAACAGGTTTACTGAGATCATTTCAAATGAACACATTCATTCACCCGCCGTGATATGTCGGTGGCCATGGCATTGCGCTGTTAAGCGTCAGGTCACGCGTTCGATCCCAGCCCCGGCGGCAGCATTCCGACGGGCGCGGAATGCAGGAATGGTCATGCACTATGAATTGGTGCACGTTATAGAGCCACAGTTAGTCATAATTAATCCGGACCCCTCCCCCCTCCCCCAACTGAAGAGCGGCTCATAGCCGGATTGTTTTTTGGCACGCAAAACTCTGCCTATAATTGAACATGTTCGGTCCTTGACTGCTCAGAGCTTATTTAGACTCCCTCAACATGACCAGGTGGCATGCTGCTGAATTGTCGCCAAGACTATCGCCTTCGAAAAATAAAATGCGCTGCTTGAAACCACAAAGTAATTTATGTTCGGAAACAACAACAACATTATGAAAGTGGTATGTACTGCAACGGATAACTTTTATAGAAGGTGTGCAAACGTTGTCAATCTAAACTAAGCTGCAGCAGCACCCTCCTGTGGTGTCTCATAATTAGATCGCAGTTTTGGCACGCATAACCCTAAGATGAGCGATGCAGAATACAATAAGGCACGGTGCTCAAACTCGTTTCGTCAGATTAGGACAAGAAACGCGGACGAAAATCATACTTTGCTGTGGTTGCTGCATGGCGGATGGCCCAAGGGTTTCCCGACGGACGGTGCTGGCACTGCAAAATACGTAAGAGAACTGCGAGTCGAGCAAGGAAGCGCAGCGCGGTTTGCGCCCTTCAACGACTTTCAACAGCATCGCATTCGCCGACCTCTCATAGATAAAGGTAAGCCAAGTGCCGCCCGGGCCTGATTAAGCGTTACGTGCCAATATCAGCGCATTTGCCCGATAAGTACGTGAGGAATCGCATAACAAAAGTGTACCATGGGGCTAGTGCAGCCACGTGCACCTGTGGCCATCTCGGACCACTTCAGCCTGCGGACGATGCGCACGTAGTTGTCGACTTGTGCCAGAAAATTCTTTCTTTTTTTTTGAAATCTACCGACTAGTTTTGCGATTACTTAAAAAAGGGCGGCTGTTTGGGGGTTTTTCAGGCGCGGGCTGAAGTTTTGTTTCGGTAGACGTTGTTTGAGGGGCACTGAAATGAAACACTAAATCCATTCGGACTGGTTAATTATTGTTATAAAATATATCTATTTACGTTAATTTAGCGATAAGAGGGTGTATATAAGAATAGAGAATGAAGTACAAATTTCACCTTAGTGAATTTCGCACCGTAACCTCAGCGCCTCGGTACCTCAGTGTCGCGTCATCACAAGCCATCGCCGCAGAGGGCGACGAGGGCACTGTTGCAGTTTTTAAGGGCAACAGGATCGGACAAGAGGCTGTAGCCTCTACACATGTTTATAATGCTGCAAGTGTTACTGTGCTGTGCGGTGATAGTATGCGGTGACAGTTACCAACTGTGATTGTGTGTCTATGCTCCTTTCTTTCTTTATCTCTACCTTGTTGTCACTTTACCTCCCCCTCCCCTCTTTCCCCAGTGTAGGGTAGCAAACTGGATCTTCACCTCTGGTTAACCTCCTTGCCTTTCCCCTTTCCTCTGTATCTCTCTCTTGCTAGGAGTATCTTTTCGTATATTGAAAACTGTGACTCAGCAAGAGTTGTACAAACTTGCTAACTTTCAGTATTTTGGCTCGTTTAGAATACATGCATGTCATTTACCGGGAGAAACATAATTAGTGTCGCGCTGACACAGTCAAAATCAATGACGTCACAACAGCTGGCTGGTGCGCAAATTTCTAGGCGGCGTCGCCATCCCTATGTCATTTCGTATTTTTTGTGGCTTTTTTTTTTCTATTCTAGAAAGGTAATTTACTAAGACAGCTCAACTTACTTTTCACTTTGCTGTCTTTCGGTAAACTCAGAGAGAGCAGTCCACAGACAACTTTTTTGCGCTTACAGTGCCTGATGCTACGACTGTCTTTCTGGTTAATCCACACCGTATGCACCTGACTAACCCTTTGAATCCCACGACTGGGTATAAACCTATAGTTTATTGTGCTTTCTGTTAACGGACACTATGCTGTGCTGAAAACGTCAGCTTATATTAAGAACGGCTAGGGAAAAATTTCATGAGCAATTCCACTCTGTGAAGGTCGATCACCTGCGTAGCTGTTTAGCAGACGAAACAGAGGACACATAGAATTTGGAACAAATGTATGAACATATTTATTGTCCTCATCTGTGGCCATCGTTATGATATAGGTATGCACACACATTTGCATATCCCCTCTGTTATTAAATGTGTCCGTCGCGTGAGACAATCAATGGCTCATGCCTCCTTAAGCAATGGCTCATAGCTCCGTAAACGCGGCTTCCCCATTACGACGACGGTCGTTATCGAAATATAGTCTGTCGCAGACGTTGCAGGTAGAGCCTAAATGACGTTCAAGGAAGTCTCTTTGGAACCTCGCGTTCGCACCCTTGAACTCATCCTCGTCGACCCCTTGATGCCGAACGGTATGCTTAGTCGGTTCTCGCTACTCGCTTACGTGCCACCTCGCGGGCTTACGTGCCACACGCCGCCGCCGATCAAACTCGCTTCGCTGCTCCCTCCGTCGCTCTTCATACGCGCGCTGTTCTTCTGTAGTCCTGACGACGCGCGGCCGAACCATTTCACCGGCAGAACAAAACTGAGATCGGTTACGTCGTTCACATCTATACAGCCGTTAGGTCAGCCGCACTTGGAAGAGCTATTGGTGATGATGATAGTTTTTTGCACAACGCAGCCAGCTGTGGAAGAAGATGACAACGAAGAACGCGATAGCAGTGACACGAGCGCGCTCACATGGTTGCGCCGAGGGGCGCCAACGAAGAAGACGACGACGCTCGAGTCATTGCGGATTATGACAATTTCTGCTTACATATGCCGCAAAGCCCCGGATCTGAGCCATGTGCTCCCTGTAAAACACTTAAGTTGAACTTCTAAATTTATATTTCCTTCTTCGTCGGTGTTTATTTGACTCTAAAATACAACTTACCACCAGTATAAACGGCGGCCGAACCTGCTCGAATGTCGCACCCAAATTCATGCCTATAGAATGACCACGTCTTGTGACTTCGCAATCTCGCGGAACTTTCGTGGAACTGGGCTATTTTCCCGCATAGGAAGAGGCTGCGTAACTTGTCAGGTTCAGTTTTTTTTTTTATTTTCGGATGCAGCGCAGTTATTGGTTTACTGAATGATGAATGCTTAGCGGTCAGCATACGGGGGGCATTTGGCAAACGTCGCTATTGACGAATCCCACCACATTTTTTTTTCTTATAGGGAGTCAGGGAGGGTGCGACCACATTAAAGGCCGCGTTAAAGGTGTGGTCGGAGTATACCGTTTACCTTCTGCTAGACTTGCAGGATGCCCATACGACCAGCGCTTATTGCTAGGACGCATGTCTTTTAACAACGTTGAGAACAAACGCAGTGACCACTGTAGATGCGTATGGAGTGATGATTTTAATATGGTGGAACCTAACAGCGTCAGATCGTGCGGGCTTTATAAAAAATTATGAGCAACTGCGTGCCTAACCAAACGTGTAGTTCTGCAGTTTACTGGGGCCCTATATATGTTTCGTAGCTCTAAAGCCCCTAAGAGTGGAAGGTACAGCGCCTCGCACCCTCACGACCTTCGCTGTGCTATAGGTGGGCTTAAGAAGCCCTCCAGTAGGATGCGACAGCAATGGCTTTCAAACTTTTGACAATGACTTTTGTACGTAACAGGGCGTTCAGTCAAATCGGTCAGGTGATTTCATAACCTTCGACGTCGCTTGGAGCTATTTCAAAAAAATGACGACAGTGGCGCCGCGCTTCTCTCAAATTTATGTTTTTTTTTCGGCATGCCGAACCTCTGTTTTTTTTTTTTAGAACGATATAGGTATTGATCGTAAGGGATAGATAGGAGGCGTATCTAATGAATAACTGCACACTTTGTCCTAATGCCCTTTTAACGTAACGGTAAAGCATGCGGTGGCACCAATTCAGTGGAATAACACAGCGCCAAACACGTTCAGGCGACGTGCTCTTACCAAAACGATTGTAATTATCGTGTGCTAATAGTGTAGTGGCACTTGAAAATCTAGGACGATAGCTGTTATTCGATAAAAGGTTACGAAGTTGCACCCTACAAAAAAAATATTTAAAAAGACCTAGCGAGTAAAAGATCCAGATACGGTCACCGATACGGTTGAACGAGCAGTCTTTTGCAAGACACGTCGAAACAACGCAGTTTCTGGCAGTCTTTTTCACGGGAAAATTACGTGGAGACACTTTCCCCTAATTGGTATTTGACTTTCTGAAAGAGCATTTTTGAAAAACACGCAGTAAAGACAGAACATTCTTCTAGCGTTATGCTAGTGCGCATCCTAGGAAATGGATTTGTAAGAAAGCGCTTGTTCTGTGCTCTCCGTCTTTTATTGCACAATTCTTAATTATTCAAAGAGAAACGGCAGTAAGCACGGCAAAGCTAAATTACTAAGACTTAATTAGAAAAATGTTTTCGCTAATGAACACGATCTTTAAAGTAAGCAGCAAGCCATCCCTTACAAATTTTTTATAGAAAGCCTATAGACAGTCTATAGACGTCTATAGACTGTCTATAGACTTTCTATAAAAAATTTGTAAGGGATGTTACGGCTGTCATTAACAAGACATGCGACTGCTCGTCAGCGATGTCCATACGCCGGCTAAAATACCTGCCTTTCATTAAAGGGTTCTCTCTCTCTCTCCTGCTTGACGGGAAATAAAATAGCAGGACAATATAATGCATGAGCAATGTATGCATAGACAATAAAATATTAAGTATCGATTTAAATAAAACTAACGTCATTTTATTTAGGCCGGAAACTAAAACGCTCGCTGTAACATTGATTTCATTTTATACGAATGTAAAATTGAGATTGAGCCAGCTTTGAAAATCCAAGCCGCTGTTTTTACTGAATCGCTCAGTTGGAATGCGCATGCCGATAATATATGATTCACAACAAATAGAATTTCTAGTCTATATAGTAAATCGCCATAAATACATGCTTACTCAAGATCCTGTTATGCAACGCTTACACAAACAAATATTTCGTACTGTTTTACTATACGGGACAACACAAGCAATGAAAATTAAATAAAAGTGCTTGTTGCTCAAAAACGAGCGACAAGTTTATTCATGGATGTGCCATGGTACAAACACACTCAACATTTCAGTATTTTTCGTATCCTCAAAGTCACAGCGCTATATCCCTACAAGTGACCTTTTTTAGATGTACAAATGCAGTAATTTTTCTTTTTCTTTTCTTTATTTGATTTTTATTTATTGAATACTGCCGGCAACCGTTTCGCCGCGAAGCAGGAGTGGTTACAGTGCAGTATAGGTTAGATTTGTAACAAATCATTGCCGTCTTACGATGACAAAGGAACCATGGAATACACAAAGGCGTAGAAGGTGTTTTTAGGTGTAGAAGTGTGTTTTTTTTATTTAGGTGTTGTAGCGCAGTCCTACGTAGTAAAGACATTGCTCTGTTCCCACCTAAACCGTACCATACCTGCTAATGTCCAGCGCTGTTCAATTGTGTCAACCTTTTTTCGCACCTCATGTCTCAAAGAACCGCCATCGTACGTATTGCCAGGTATGATATTCGCAATCGTCATCATCATCACCAGCAGCAGCAGCAGCTGGGAGTCCTCGAGTTATCTGGGAGTCCTCTATAGCAGAGAACGTGGCCCTTAGCACTGTATAACCCTCACAAGTTCTTCTAACCTCACTAAGGCCAATGATATCCCAAACAATGCCTTATAGTTCCTCAATGAATCCTGCTAAGCTAGCTTCACGCGAGAGGGTTCGGGTGTTATGCGTTGCGAGGGTTAGTTTCCATTGGTGGCCTGTCCGGGTCCAGAGATTCTCAACACCCTTTGCTGCGTTACAGGTCTGACCGCCGTGTCTGCTGCTGGAGGCTGAGGGCCATTTGTTGATTGAATCAGTCATTTGTGAGAAAATGGCCGAATGCTCACCCAGGAAGGCCAATTCCTTTTCTGGTGAGGGAGTGTCTTTTGCTGAAGCTTAGTGCATCTTCCTAATTTAGTTGTACATGGATTAGTATAGCCACATTGGCTCTCGGTATCTTTTGCCGGTGTCAGACGCCACTCCAAGCCTGGAGATGCAGTGTACTGGAGTAGGTGAATTCGAGCTTGCCACCTTCAGATTTAAAAGAAAGAAGGACAAAGGATTCGAACTTCTAACTTTGGTAACCGAGCAACCGAGATAGCTCAGTCATATCATATAATCCTGTAAGTAGTGAGGCCACCTTATCTCGGGGAAGTCCGGCCCAGGAGATCTATACACGTCTAAAATCTCCCTTGATTTATCTGCGATAGAGGGATAGCACAATATAGCATTATCTCAATGGTTCTAACGTCATGGTTCCGGAATCTCACGTAAGTTTCATAATGACAATAATATCTCTGTTAAACAGTTCTCAAAGGTGATATTGGTTATGCAATTTTATCTATTTGAAAACGTTTGGTAGTTAGTATTGTGACCAGCTTTACTAATCAACGCTCTATATGTTCCCTTTTCATTTATGTCAATTTTTGTATTACTGATGTACTCAAACCAATGGGCTTCCTTAGAAGTGTCCTTGTAATATTAGTGCGTTATTTCTGTTAGTATAATGATCATTTTTAGACGGATGAAAGCAAGCCGGGTTTATGGAACCTGAATCATTGTCTTCAAAGAAACGTCGGTGTTGATCTGTCATATGTGCGCACAAAGTCGAACTATATAACTGACGCACGGACGCAGGGCGGTTTTCAGGCAGTATAAAGCAGCTCTCAGAGTGTCATCCTTGCGATACTGAAGCACTGCACCACAAAGATTTAATGTTTCTATCGTGAGACATGAACCTAGTGACAAGGTACGCTTGTCCTGTCCTTGACTAGTGGCCACCCTCTCAAACCTTTTTATTTACGCATCTAGTTCATCCCTACTCTCGCTACAGGGCGGTATCATCATGTGGAGGCTGCAAAAACTGTGATCCCCACCTGTCTCACTCCCTACAAAAAAGAAATAAATTGGCATCCGTACCTGTAAGTTTGAAGCCGTAAAAGTTAAATATAATGCGGGAAATTAAAAACACAATACACGCGATGTATAGGATCCCCAGGCATTACTCATACAACGAATTTATTTAGAACATCTTGATTTCGGAAGTTATACAATAAATTATTCAAGTTTACGACATTCAATAAAAAGTTTTCGCCTTTCGCGAGAATGAAAAGAACTGTCGTGAAGTGAAATGTCATAGCACTGTAGAGAGAGACAGACAAAATGGGAGGAAAGGCAGGGAGGTTAGCCAGTGACTCTGCCCGTTGGCTACCCTGTGCTGGGGAAAGGGAACTATAATGTAAGAACAAATGACATACATTTCAATATGAAATCACACTTAACTTATATCGTATACTTATATGTGAAAGAATGGAACAATCTTCCTGAAGCCGTGGTTTTAGAGTCAAATCCCTCCAAATTTAGAGAGTTACTATCAGACCATTTCAACCCAAAATAGCCACTTTTCCTCAAGTTTCCTCTCCCAGCAATCCGACTTTCTTGTGTTACCGCCTATTTTTCCTTCTCTTCTTTTTTGCCACTTATGTTTAGCGTGTTTCACATTTACGTGTACACTTTTCTTTTAATTTATTGCTACTCAGTTTGAGACATTTTCGTTGTTCCATTTATACCTGATATTTCCTACAGTTTATTATTTATTTTTCTGTTACCTTTGTTTGCATTTTTTCTTCTTTTTTTCAGCTGATGTATGGCACTTTCCCATCGCTGTCTGCCCCCCCCCCCCTTATGTAATGTCCCTGAAGGGACCCTTAAGGGAATAATAAATGATGATGATGATGATGATGACCATCTACGAAGCTGAAGTCTTCAGTGGGAAAACGACGTGCATGATTCCGTATTTGCTGTTACAAATGTTTGTGGCCGGTTTCCGAGATTGTCCGTGCTGTTCGGTTTGCGCACATCCCATCAGCTTATCGTTGCCACGTATCATAGCTTCATGCGATGCCTTATCACGTGTTGCGTATGCTCCCCATTTCGGTATTCTCCTCGTTGAAAAAGAAAACAGCAATCGCTAGATCCCATAAGACTGAATTTGCGCAAGGGAGTCGCAAAAGCGATTACAGAAACAGCGAATGGGAGCTTTTAGGGTGATGCCATTTTTAGGGTGATGCCGAAGTGGTCGCTGTTTTCTGTCGTAATACGCTATACACTTATGCTTGGCGCTGTTGACTATGACTGCAGCCACAAAGCATGCGCTTGCTCCACTCCATAAGTACAGCGACGGAGCAATTTATGTTACGATGTTATGAGTCCCGTCTCTGCTTTAATGTTTATGAAATGCGATAACATTTCTTTGGGTACCTCTTACGCATAATTTCGTCACCTCACGTCTCGCACCGATAAACGTAGGAGTGCGATGAAGAGAGTGCAAAGTTTGACGTCGAAAGCTGGCGAGAGGCATTGACGTCATTCCAAAGACATGCGGATAAGAGAAAAAGAAGGAGAAAGGGAAGAAGAGGAGATCTGAGCAGAACTGTTAGTAAACTTCAAGCTACAAAAGTTGATGGTTATTCCTTCGGTTTCATCTTGTACACCACCGAGTAACTGTGTCTGCAACACCGCTGGCGGCGCTCCTTATCGCACCAGCGTTCTGAGATGCCTGGTAGCTGCAGGAGGGCGCTGTTTCCGCATCATAAAAAAAAATGCGAGAAACAGAGGCAGTGACTTGGATGCAAATAATTGAAACAAGGAAGACCATGGCGATTTATAAGAATGAGAAAAAAGAAATTAGAAGGTAAAATCTGCCCGATAACGCGAAGGGAAGTGCTTTGCTATTTGATACTCGAGCTGGTTGCCTAAGGACAAAAACATACCGGAGAAAACACTAGCAACAAGATGAGGCATGTGTATGCTGCAGCGAAAATCCGGAGACCGCTCACCACATCCTGATGGAATGCGAAGCGATCCACCCAGTGAGACCCGTAGGTAGCGTACACCTTCCAGAAGTGCTTGGATTTAAAGTGGACGGAAGCATCAACCGGTCAGCAGTGGAGATAAGCAGGAAACGTTTAGAATATTGGTGGGAAAAGAGCAGGAAAGAGATTGATACGACCGGATCCGTTTCAAACATAGATAGCGGTACAAGGTAAATGGAGAAGTTTTGAGCAACGCAAAAATTAACCAGATGGCACAAAAATGCTAGAATGAAAAGGATGTATAGCATATCTGAGTAACCAAGCCGGCTAGGTGACCATTTGTCACCGCCCCTTTTCAAAGAGGTTGCCAATAAGTAATAATATTGATAATCAGAAAGAGCTGCCTCGCGTGCTTCGTCGCGTCAACGTGTCAGCCCCGTCTTTTGTTGGAACGACGCCTGATGTACATCAGCGCAACGCTAGCCTCCGTACTCGTAAACGCGCCTTAATGTGAAGCTCATGCGTGACTTGATCTGGATGACGCCTGACGTAAACGTGACGAAGGAAACGCAATGAGGCGTCTTAGACACGTTCACGCCAGGCATCATATAAATGAGAGCGGGTATTCTGAAAGTGTCCATTGAGCGGACTGTTCATTTCAACGCGCACTGATTGGATAGAGTTTGGAGCTGGTAAGGCATGCGCCAATCATCACCGCCGGTTCTCAAGGCCTATTCATTCACCGCGCTGAAATGGACAGTCCACTTAGTGTACGCTTACACAATGCACCCAAACCCAGGTCAAGCATGCATGGGCTCCGAATTAAGACGCATTTCTGAATACGGGAATAAAATTTGCTTTCGAACCGACCCGGCTATCGCTTTCAGTGCTTAGCCCTTCGGGCTAAGCTGCGAGTCTTTTATTAACCACAGTAAGCAATGTGATTTGTAAAACTGACATTTCTTGTCGCCTTGCATCAATTATCCCATCGGCAACACACATGTCACACCAGCATTTCGGGCGCATTTTATTCCCGCTAGCAGAAGTAAAACTATGATGTGATACCCACTGATAAAAAGTTTATTAACTTTGGTCAACTAGCAAACTTTTTAAGTGATTTCATTTAAAATATACGTATTACTTATGGATTGAAACGCGATTCACGGAGCGTATGTACGTTGAAAGCGAGAGCCGTTTGACGCATTGAGACTGCGTTTGTTCCTACAGCAGTCACCTCTCTCTGGTGGCACCACGCGCTCCGAGTATCGCGTTTTAATCGCTGAGCACGCATGTACACTTAGAAGGATTTCCGACACTACCGTCTTTGGCATAATTATCATCCTTATCTTCCACAAGATACATAAGTTATCCATGTAGTTTCTTCCCGTAGTGTGTAAGGAAGCCTTTCAGGAAAAATAGCAAAGGAAGCGTCACGCATTTCGTACAAAATTTTATGGAATGATGTCTCAAAGGTGACACCGTTGTATGATTACGTGCTCACTTGTAGAGTCGGCGTGGCTTGAACAACGACTGACTTGAAATCCGCAAGCGAAAGGTGTAACTACTCATAAAATGTCGATAATAAATATATGATGAAGCAAGTAACGCATTATTCGTGAAGTCTGCTGGTGACAATAAAGTGTCGCAAAATATATAATCGCTCCGTGGCTACTGCGCGGTTGTTATGTGCTGCTTAATATTTTCGCTCACATACCTCGCATATTAGGTGAAATGCACCAAAAAAATATGTTCACCACGTAGCCTAAATCGGTATGTTATAGCCTTTATATTTATAAGTTTGCGGTGGTTCTTTAACGAAAGCAAGTGTACATTTAGCTATAAGACTGAAAAGCTGCAGGAGCAAAGAAAAGCACGCGCATCTGCTTCTTGACTAGGCTAAACGCACGTAAACTATTTAAAATGAATCTAGACCTTCCGTAGACTGCTTAGACTGCATCGACTGTTTTGCGTACCCTAAATTTATCCTCTTCTTCAACGAAAATTTTCTGCACTTACCACAGGCAAAAGTTAACTTGCCCATTTATTTCCTACGATAGGATTGGTTATAAATTGGTTACCTTTGTAAGGTTTCTAAAATAAAGCAAACGAAAATATTATGACAATAACACCACTAGCTATACAGAGGCAAACTATCGACTGCATAGAATAGCGTCTGCACACTTTCTACGAATCGCGTAACAATTTTTTGTCAGTGACGTACGTGTCAGTGGATCCACTGAGAACTGTTAGCTTATACATAGTAATGCAAACATGTACAAGAATTAAAATAAATAATTTGTGATAGATTCAGTTGGGCAGTCCAAACGGAAAACACTATTGCAGTTTCTCTGGTCTCTTGTGGCCTCGTGCATAAAGGAATGCAAGTGGTCTGTCATCCAAGCGCCGACTGGACTGTACAGAGGCTTGTGACTATTACCGAACATTCCTGTGCGACTGTGTTAAAAATGACCACCTCTTTATTGTTTTATGTATATTTCCTTCTTATCTATTGTCCCTCTTAACCCCTCCCCACTTGTAGGGTGACCAAGTGGTCCTCAAGCTACACAGTTACCTCCTTCGTTAACATCCCTCCTTTTCCCTTTTCATTTCTCTCTCTCTCTCTATCTCCAACTAGTGGTCAACTGTTATCTTCTTTTAATGTACAGGCCTACGATAGCCTGCTGCTTTGGTGGGCGGATGCTTCAATCGGCTCAATATGTTTCGCTGCCGAGGTTCCTCGTATACAGCCTTAATGGACTTTTCCTGTACACTTCATTCAGTTGCGGAAAAATGCTGTTTAGGGCAACTTGCTGGCGCCCAATCTATCCATCTCCAGTATACGTCACGTTCTCGATGGTTTGGGAACTTTAGCGGGACATGTTCTTTTAAAGCTAAAAAAATGAGAAAGAGTATGCCGCAATTTAAGAAAAAGGAATATTTCACATATGTTGTGAATGCATTGCTTGTTATTACAGAAATAAACTTCTGCATATTGCCAACCTTACTCTGGTTTTCATTTATTTAGTTTTTTTGCTACTGCGTCCTTTTCTGTCTTCCTATTTTTCCGGTATGGATTGCAATGCAGCCTCGCTAAGAATGTTTCACGCATGCAGTGCCTGCACTGTGAAGTGTACGTTCCAAGTATGCAATGTATTCAGCCTCTCTTCCCTGCACTCCAGGTAACATTTATCATAGTATAGAAAGATATTAATAAGAACATCACAAGGATTTAGTATTACGAGCTGTTTCCGAGAAGAGGTAAAATGGAAAAACTGGTGCAGCCATTTGCATTTGCATACACATGTTTAAGATATCCCCCACAAGACACTCTACTCGTATTGGTGTTGCTCTTCACGTGGTAACTAGTCCCTAAGCTAAAACATGGCCGGCCATTGCTGAGGAGATCACGGCTTGGTCGTACTGATCGAATATATCGATCGCACACCGGACAAGCAAGGAAGTCCGCGAAATACAAAAAAACCTCATGATTGTTGAGTAAACTAGGACATGGTGACGGCCTTCGTGCATATAGATCCTTAACGAGGTGACTGCAGGGGTGACGCAGTAATGCATAGACTACGGCTGTATCTATGCGCATTCATTGTGTGATAATAGATGCAAGAAAAGTGTGGCGATTTTGCTCACATGCATCCATCTTTGATTAAATCGACTGTTACTTTGTCTTATCCTGCCGTTTTTCCCAGGGACATGTCCTGCGCCGCTCTTCTAAACTTCAGAGCTAGTTTTAGAAGGAGTCTCAGTATTCTGCTCGTAATTACTTCTAATGAAGGTTACGTGGCTGCTTATGGTACTTCGCAGAACTGTATAGAATTCTTCTACTGCTTTTATTTTACTGTATCATCTAAATTACTGATGACATTAGCCGGCTTATCCTTCATTGCATTCATCACGCCCTGTCCTATGCTGACTTTTCTTGTCCCCTATTTCGTGTTGCGGCCATTTTCTTGCTGTTTCACCAGCTTTGATAGTCCAGTGAATTTTATCTGATCTCTTTCATGCTTTGTCGCTTCTTTATTAGATACTTTGTTAATTGGGAGTAGCTTGCCTACTGGGTGCTCTGGGCCTTACCTCCCACTTCACTTGCTGCTTCTGAAGTCAGTCTATCGACAGTTTCATTTATTACCTCTATGTTATCTTCAACTTCCTGTTCTAAAGCCTGCACATTTGTTTATACTATACCTAAATTATACCAGAAGCTACAGCATCACCTGCTTATTCCTAACAGTATCGGCCAGTAGACCTGCTTTCTTAGTACTACACTTTGGTACTTTTGGTAATAAACCTTGGTAATAAACTTTTGGTATTTAATATTGCCCCCTTTCGCCCGTGATGTCCATTCGATTTTCTGTTTATCGAATATTTGGAGTCAGAAAAGACAGAAAGTTGGAATATACTCCTCGTCTTCTGATTCAAGCCTAGGTACAAAAATTTGGAGGACGCTTAAGTTTCGCCTTTAAGAGTGGAACACGACTGCGTTCAAAGATCCCAGACTGCTTCTCACGCTTCCCGGCAATTGCAGCTTATGTAACGTTAATGTTTACCGGGAAACGCTGGCGGCGAATGCTATGCACGAAAGCGAGCTTTCTGGTAGAAACGTGGCCTCTTGTATAGGTCGATCCCGGAAGTGCGGCACAGCCACGGAAAAATAAAAAAAATAAAAGAAAGGTTTTCACGTTTCTGTTATTGTTTCACACTTTTAATATTTCAGTCTGAGAAGATTTAACATAAAAGGCATAGGCTAGAGGTGTTTTATTTCATTACCTTTGATTGAGAGTGGTCATTCTCGAAATCCCGAGGAATTACTTTCTGATAAATTTAAGACAACATATGAGCAACTTTAGTCATAGTATGGTGTGGCAATATAACCCGCCTATACCGGATTTATTATAGCAAGGCATGGCATATACATATACCTAATATATATACGGGAATATTCGCGCAGGCGGACACCAGCGCCGGACGCCGACACCGGGTTTTCTGCGACACGGTGCCTTAACGCTATCGTGTTGAAATTCAGTTTACGATGTTCGAAGGTCGTAGGTATGTGTTCCAACAAAATGAGCTTTCGAAGAAAAAAATTACTTGACTTTGTAAAGTAACTGACTAATAAAAATAATATGTCCTATAGCTTCTATAGTGGGTGTACGGGATAAATAAAGATGAACTGAATCCAAAAGAAGCAATACGGGAACGGGCCCGTACTATCATTATCTTTACAAAAGAGAATGGAGGAAACCAGGCGGAAATAGGTTTATTGCCTTTTGTGATCAACGTCCTAGATCTTACTGCGACTGTGTGATTATCCGTTTGTGTTAGGAATAAATACATTGTGCTTCACAGGGTTTTCTCTTATAAGCTCTGTAATTAATAAACAAAAATAAACAAGATAATTAATATGCAGAGATTCTTTGTTTTCAACGGTTGACTCTTATGACTGGATCATCCTATATTTGGCGGCATAGTGCTACATTTGCAATTACGCCATGCCGTAGCTTATTACAGGGCTCCCTGAGGAAAATGCCATAGAACATGCCAGAGTGGAGCATCTCACCAAACAGAAGTGCTCACACGGCTAAAAACAAAAGAGGAAACGCTGAGCCGACTGTTATCGTAGGCACCGTTGCAAACACCGGCAGCATGAACACCGCCAACACTGCCGCGTTTGTGCCGCCCTCTTGCGTAAGGAAATGAAAATGGTTTTCCTAGGAGCTTTGTTTGTTACGTCCAGATGGCGTTTCGCTGCTTGAAGCAAATCGACCGTTGCCCAGCGGTCTATTTAGACACCACCGGCCTCGGAGCTCGGAGCTAACGCAGCAATAAAATTCTAGTATATATATATATATATATATATATATATATATATATATATATATATATATATATATATATATATATATATATATATATACATATATATATATATATATATGTATGTATATATGCCTATGTTGAGAACCTGGACGGGTACAAATACTATAATGGGAACTTTCTGCTTAATCTAAGTGACAGGCACAGTCTGGTGATTGTAAATATCGGACCTAAATGTGACGATTAAATAACGTAAGTAGGAATTCCGCTCTGATATCCGAGGAAATTGGCTAAAATGACGATAGATGAAGAAGGAACCGAAAGCTTAGGAAGCTGATTGTAAAGGCATTACGTTGCATTTGGCCCACTAAACCGACGAAGACACATAAGCAGGTGTATACCACCACACACGAAAGTCATAAACAAATAAAAAGAATGAAGCAAGCATTCAGGAGGTAATGAGAAGTGCTTGAAAGGAGTGAGATTGCGATGAACCTGAGATCATCACCGAGACAAAAACTAAATTAAAGGTGCAAAATATACGACGGGAAAGAAAAAGAAGACCACGCAGCTGGTCGATTAATAAATTACCATGCTATATCGATCGTCCCCCTTCCTCATTACATTTATTTATTTATTTATTTACCTATTACTAGTTTCTCTTAGGTTTTTTATTCACGGTTTTCCTTTGATTGCCCATTTTTCTTCTCGCAAAAATTTCACTTTTTAAGTTCCAACGTTCAAATTGTTCATTCCCGTTGTCAGACTAAACGCCGCATGAAACAGCCGTGCCACATTAGGGCGGAAATTTGCGCTGATCCTAACTCTCTTGTGTGCGTAATCATGCGAACGGCAATTAAAATTTGCAGTCGGTTATCTTGGAGCACTGGCAGGCTAGAAGAATTCTTCTAACTGATACTGTGTAGAAACACGACTGCCTCTAATTTTTCAATGCAAACATACCCACTCACAGCCGTCAACAAAAAGTTAATTATTCAACTTTAGTAATTGGGCTTCTGACAGCGATAATTATCATCTCACTTTGTATCCCCCTGGTCACATAACTTAATTGCACAGGTGGTCTTTAAGGGGCTCTAATTTTAAGAAAACCGTAAAGCTTCATTTTGAACGCACTGTATATTGTACTACAAGCCTTAAAAGCTTGACTGCAATCTGGCAGCTATAAATTTAGAAAACCTACCTGACAGAGTTAAAAAAGAAATGCGGATGACATTTTGAAAAATAGAATAACATGGCTTTATGTTTCCATGCTTACAACAGGAGTTTGAAAGGCTCCAGCAAATTGCCCTCCATTTCTGGGGTTCAGCCTATCATCCCCAAACCCTTTCTTCAACTTTCTTTTCCTTCTTTTAGTCTGCTATCCACAAAGCACAGTAGCCAATCAAGTTCAGCCTGGTCAATTCTTCCCTGCCTTTCTCCTAATTTTTCTATCTATATATCCATCTACTTTTCCTCGACTGCCTGCCGAGATGTAGAACTCTACTTTGTCCCTCTGTTCCCCATCAATGCAGGTGAGAGTGACCTTACAGAATACGCCTGATTTGAAACGCAACACTTAGGGCTGCGTTTTCATTTGCATGGATCTGTGGCCATGTTCGGGCAAACTGACATAAAGAACTATGCACCAAAAGCCTCCTCTAAATTAAAAAAAAAATTGCAGTGACTACAAACAAACACGTGATAAACAGAATACATTTTTCCCTGTAAACTCGTGTTATCCAATAAAACAAGAACGCCGACCAAAACAGTTGTAGCGACATGTACGCACGAACCGTATTTGTTTTAGGAAAGCTTCCTTTCCCTCTTTCCCCCTCCCCCACCTCCTTTCGTGTGCTGGCTGCTGCTGTTTTGTTAACTATACAACAACTTGGGGCAGGGTGTGTACAACTGAGCATGCGGCACTGTGTATGTGAGCATTATCGGCAAAAGAAAAAAAAATCCCCTGGAATGAGTGTGCGCCACTGGGTATAAGCCTGAACAGACAAGAATTAAAAGAGGCAGGAAGTCAAGAAGTCGGCAGTTGACAATTGGAAAACACGGTTACACAGAAACGTAGGCGTCGGCAACAGAAGCAGCCTTCTATGGAGAAAGAAGTTAAAGGAATATTATGGGACCAGACCATGCATTCAGGGATGAGCATTGATCTGCATAGACGAGAAGTGAATAAATATCAGTAAAGAAAGAAAAACGTAAGCGTCGCTTATAACCGATTCCCACATATACCTGGGGTCTTCTGATTTAAAAAAACAATGCTAGGGCGCGTGACTCTTGGTAAAATGTTTAAATATTTTGGAGCATTCGTCCACACGTGCCGTTTCACAGACGTGTGCGCCTTTACACAGCCGTTGCACGGCTGTCTGCATAATTTTACAGCACTATGCCTGGAAGCTTGGCGTGAACGTGCGTACATAAACTCGAACACCACTTCGAGTGTACCTTGTACCATTCGAAACAGAGAGAGAATATTTCTTTTTAGGAAAGGCAGGTTAAGTAGCACCCCCATTCGGTGAACCCGCTGACCATAAGGTTACTCTGCCAAAGGTGCTAGTAAACATAGGAGGAAACCTTCCGTTCCTAATTTGTTGCATAGACACAGGTGGCATCGGAACCGCGCTATGCTCTTTCATCTTGCGTAGCCCTCATTTCCAACAAGTTGACGTACTTATACTTAACGACAAAGGACACGTACTGCTCCGTCACTTCGAATCAATCCTATTTATGCAACAGACCATTGGACAAACACGAGAAAGATATCTGAGAGAAGGGCTAAAAACGCCGCTCTAAGTTCTGAGAGTGGCAAAGCGATGCTGCTCATCGGATGAGCGAGTGCGCCAATACATAATCCCAGTTGGGCATTCTATCATGCGTGTCGTACAAGAAATGGTATACGTATGAAGGTGTTGACAGCACGGTGCAAACATACGTGATGGAAACGATTCAATTTAATTGTGTGACCGTTCGTTACGGAGTCGAGTGCGAAACTCATCTCTGTTGAATCCGTATGGGAAGCGCCCTGCAGGACGAGCAAGTTCGATACGCTCGGGACATTTGTTTAGGCAGGTGAGAATCATATGTTCTGTGGGAACACACAGCAGTTGGTGGTGGCCTTTCTATTAAGGCTGCAGGAACTCTTGCAGTGTTCCTTCCGGTAAGCATTCCGCCCAAGCTAAATTAACAAGCTTGTATCGTCTGCATAGCTGACAAACAGAGGACTGCAGGAAAAGCAGAGGAATCGAGTTCAAACTAACCTCAATTGACTTCGAGCTAACTACTTCCAAAAGAAAAAACAAAAAAAGCAATGCTTATGAAGATTCTAGGAGTATAGACACTTTTCTCGGCAATCCCGTGGGCGCCGCCATGTTTGGTTACGTGGTGACGCGTCCATTGCTTGCCTCAGTTGCCTCCATTGCCTCAGCTGCCTCTATTGCCCCCGCGTTTACAATGGATGTGCATGGCACCCGGTGCGTCTCAAAAACCTCTGTTTCAGCGGATATCATAGACGGTGACGGCACGAAGCTTTGGCCACAGCTTAATAAGACGTTTTCGACGCAGACGCCTTCATAAGGCGTTTGCGGAGCTCCTTACGCCCTGTGTAAACTGCACGAGTAGCGTATACGGTTCTTATGCTACAGAAGCAGGGATAGAAATGCATTCCACGCTGTACGACCTTTCCGCTTATCAACTAAATCAAGATGAGTATACTTAATTTTTCGTTCTTTATTTGGCAAACAATGAAAAAGCAGCTTGCTGTGTTTCCGACCAGTAACGCTCCTCGGTGCAATCAACATCTAGCTGATTGTTTATTTTCTGGCTAATAACTCGCGGGTGTGCTCAGTTGCGACATACTTATTTGTTCTGCGCGCAAGGCTTCAAATATTCAAACGTCCAGAGTCAAACATTCATGAGCTCGGTGTAGTCGCCACGTAACCCATCCTTCGCCGCATTGATTCAAGAGTGCGTCCATTCACTTACTTTCTATACGTTGGCGATAGAGTGGGCGTAGTTTTCGTGTGAGTTGGGGCCGGTGCGTGTAGATAAGGAGCGAGAAACTTACTGTGCCAAAAAACGGCGCTACTTTCTTTGTCACTGTGTAACGAGTGCTATACTCCCTCTTGCCGAAGTTCCGAGGTTGACGTCTTTTCTTTGGAGGTTAGCGATACAGCAATGGTGGATCAGTGAATCTTTTTTACCTTCGAAAAAAGCCGTGCATCGCGAAGGCCTGGTAACATAGGCAGTCCTCATGTGGCAGCGTTCCAAGAACTTTGCCGCACAGATTCATTCCATTACTTACTATGTCAGTCAATATATTTTCTTTTTTTTTTAGCCAACTATGCTGCACATGTCTTACCTCTCTATATAGATGTGTTCCACATTTCGCAACGTGAATAGAGCACAGTGCCTTAGCGAACCCCATTTGCATTTCCGACAGCTGATCGTACAGTTAGCGGTGCAGAAGCGGCAGTGGCTTCGCGCGCTTTTGCTGAGGCATTGCGACGTGCGGCATGCCGACGAAAGTGACATTTCGTACCCCTAGAGCAAACTGTTCCACGAAAATCATCCATAGTTAACATTTGTTGTTACCCTGCAAAGAGGAAGGAACGCTCAGCACAAGGCCAAGTGTGCAAAGGCCGCATACTTTGATAAATCTCTGGCTTATCGGAAGTGCGCCAGAACACCTGGCGCCGGTGAACACAGGGAATGTTTGGAGCACCTTCTTTTCCGGGAGATGTGTATCGACAGCGACGTCGCGGAGCCCAGAAACTCAGAAACTCGCAGAGTTGTTTTCGTATGGCCGCTAGCTAGAGCTCACATCCTTCTTTATCAGATGCGATATGCTCTCCGCTGAATAATTCAGAGACCTTAGTGGGGAGACCTTTGCCCCTAAGGATGCAGCAAGTTGCGCGTACACAGGTTCTGTTTCTGTGTATTTTTAGGTGGACAAAGTCAGACGCACGTTGAACCTGGAGTGTTACATAAATGACTATAAATTACTAAACATACTTATGTGCCCTGCCCTACGAAGGTCATTGATAAAGTTTTCACTACAGCCGTGGAAGAAAACGAATTAAGCAGTGAACGTGAGATGGAAGTTTGACCACTTTCTCTTGATTCGCTTCTCAACATCGTGTATTTCTTCCTTTCTTCCGCCAGTCGAGCTAGCCGAAGACGTTTCATTAGACCACCCGTTAGTTAATCCGCAGTTAGTCTTAGATTATATATTGCCCTTTGCTGTACTTTTGATCGGTTTTTCATGTAAGAAAAGGCGGTCGAGCCATTGCTCTGTTCAAAAGGAGAAACGAGGCGAACTTTCGCAGTGTAAGCAGGTCGTGTGTGCCATGGTTTCGTTTGCCCAATGAATCATTGCATAGCATGCGGAAATTTCTGAGCGTGTTCTTGTACATGGGCCTCATCATCTTTTTATTTATTAGCTGTGAAATACAGGAAACGTGTGCTCTAATGGGGCCCATTATGCCATAATGCCAAAAAATAAAAGCAGTCAGGAAAGAAAAAAGAAGCAACTAAAAGGTAGCAAAACGACAAAAATTTGTTGGCGAGCTAGTTGGTGCGAATCCATGAATACTTTGTTTAGCGCAACCGCATGGTGCTCACTGCGCATGTTCCTCTGGTTTTAGCGGTCTATAAAGGAGTGACGCAATTAAAATGGTGTCAGTTGAGAGTAGCGCCTTGTCCTGTCGTCTTTCTTGTGCCTGTCGTTTTGCGCTAAACAAAGTATTCATTGTTTAAACAAGTCCGTAAAGAAATTACCGAAGTCTATTGGCACAAGTCTAGAATCACAAGGAAAATCATGGCTGAAATTGCACAATCAGGCAGTGGCAGCACCAGAACCCCCGCACAAGATAACCTTGCTCAAAAGTGCATGCACAATTCCAGTATTACAACCTTTTTTGCACTACTCATTTGCAGTATTCACAACTTATGTGTTGCGTTCCCTTATCATCATAGTTGCGCACCTAAAGCTTCTTCGTATTCACAAGGCGACCATAGAACGGCCAATTCCTTTTCCGTGAAGGTGTCAACGTTACCGTATTTCCTACTTCGCAGATGTCATTTGGCGGTGCCAATTCATGTTTGTCGTTGCAGCATTGCTCTGGGCTGCTACCACATGCAGTTGCATGGCGCCGAAGCTAGACGCCCTTGCGACTGTGTTACGGCCGGGCGTGTGTCCACACCTCCAATTTCTGAATATGGAAGCGTGAAGTTATACGCCGAGAACTTGTACTAAAGCAAGCCGCTTTTTGCACGGTTTCATAACAATCGGTCAGATTGTTTTAGCCGGTTGTGATTGTCGTACAATGAAGGCTTGCGTGTTACGTAGTCTTCGAGCTTCGTAAAGTACTCATGGTGCTCCAAGAAGCCTCTTTGCGCTTAACGCTGGTTGCATTATGCCCCAGTGCGTAAGCAGAAAGCTCGGCCAGTCAACTTAGCTCCACCAGTTAAGGGCCGCTCATGAAGCGTGCGCTAAAAATGCACGAGTTGGCAGTTTTGCGTTCTTCGTCTCCGTTTCTTGCGCGGCCGTCAACCGTGAGTCCAGTGGAAGGTTAGACGATTTTTGGCATACCTGTAACTCAATTAATAAATCTTGCGCTATATTTATACCAGACGGCACACTTCCGTCCAAAAGTTCATGCGCTTTGATGGGCCTCACAATTATTGTCAACGACGTCCCACCCCATAGGTTTTCCGCCGTTGAGACATTCTTGGCGAACTATACACAGCGGGAGTTAGTAGTGCCTGTGAAGTGCATCTGTGTGGCTTTCTCTGGGCGCGTGCCCTTGTGCCACATTATATCATTGAGTAAGCCGCAACTAGCCCAAAAACATATCCGTCTACACAACGCTAGCCTAATAGCGATCCCAATATTTTGCTGCAGTGCGTCCTTCAATTACTACACCGTCATCGCCAACGTGAATTTTCCTCCACGAGCATTAGCTGCATGAACACTCATATTTCCATCGCACCCGCTGCAGTGAATAGCAGACGCCTTTGGGCAGCGCTTGCATTGCCTAGACGGCTTAATCACGGCCACGGTCACCTCTTGAAGGCCTTTAGATACGATCGGACGAAAGAGTTGCAAATACTGTTATTACAAAAACAAGGGAAACTATTCTGTCAGCCTTATTCCCACGTAAAACGACACAGCAGATCAGAACACGTGAAAACTATCTTCAGGGTTAATCACTGCTGCGCACGGAGTCTGTTGGTGTATAGCAAGGAAACAGCTTCCGTGCGGCTGAAATTGTCGCTTGTGACAGGGCTACCTGTCGACTACCAATAATTTATAGGACGTGGCTGCTTTAGCACAGCCGAACGTTGTGAATGCTTGGACACGCGTAGGTTACTGTATGGCCGCTGAGGTAAATGTGCGTTCGTAAGTTGAAACCACTAGACAGTTCAAGAGTACGCATCTTTCGATTGCATATACCGGAAACCTGAGTTCTGAGTTTTGCGCTGTTTGTTGTGCATCTTCTTTTTTTTTTATTGCAATAAAGACTTGCCCTTAAGGCATTTGTTGTGCATCTGTCGAGCATAGAAACGTAAAATGTACAATTTGGTGCTGCAGGTTACGCCAGATGAGCGCGTAGCTCAGATATTCATATCATCTGCTCTAAATAAAAACAAACCAATAAATTACTTTGTGATCAGAGCAGTCAGATCAGTCCTGCAGGTCGGAACTCCAACCTTACAAACAATATAGATTCTCGTTATTTGCATGTTTTCTCCCTGCACTCTCATTTATCATGTGATATACAGCATGTTTAATTTAAAATTGTTTTTTGTTGTAGGCCATTCTTCATTGCTTAGGGTCATTTTATTGATATACAACGCCTATAGACGGTGTTTTTAGCTATACCAATTTTTAAAGATTGCCTGTAGCAGATAGCAAAATTCTAACCCTTGATCTAAATTAATCGATGAAGCGGCCATTAATTCTACGAGACATCAGAACGCGAAAATAAATAATTAACATGATTACTCCAATTAACATTGTAATTTATTACTTTATGGCGCATATCCTAATCTACGAATTGTAGACATATAGTGACTTCGCAAGGTGTATCCATATGGAACGAATTCTCCGGACTGCAACAGTTCCCAGACATTAATTTTCAATGTCTCTGACGAGTGAGAAAAATAAAAGGCATGGGAAACGCAGGGAAGTCAAGAGGAAGCTTTAGCTCCGGGCCTCTTATCTAAATACATGGGAAATGAGAAATCATTTTTCTCAGCAACCACTGCACCAAATCTGATGAGGTTTGTTGCGCTTAAAAGAAAAAGTTCAAATCTAGTGTCTGTTGGCTGCTAATTTTTTATTTAGTCGTAAATTTTTAATAAATATTGGTAAGAATCGCAAATTTTCAGACAACGATACTATGCAGTTTACAACTTTGTAACATAGGAATGAGAAAGCATATCGCAATTCCGCAAATGACACCTGATACTACATTTAAAGCGGACAAAATTGATGTATTATACCTGGCTTTCAAGAATACCACCATGTTGTGAGTAGAACACATGCAAATTGCTCGTAAAAAATGTAACACATTCAGGTAAAATATAAACTGACATTTCTAATTTGTCCGCCTAGGATCCTCTAATGGATGCAGTTCATAGAACTGCGATAGCTCTTCTAGGTGCAAAGCTAGGAATTTGTAAACTTCGTCCTACTTTTTCTAAGCCTACCAATTTCTGAAAATTTAATTACAAAAATTCAAGCCATAAATCTAAATTTCGCCTTTAACAGTCACTACAATTTAACTTTCTTTCTGAATTGCAACAGATTTCATTAAAATCGGCCAAGAGGTTATCTCAGAAAGGCGTTTCTGCGTTTTGTATGTTTTTTAATAGGCGGCCTCGGAGTTAGGCCAGAGTTAAAGCTTCCTTTTAACCAGAAAAAATTCTGGTTTGCTACCCTACACTGGTGGAAGGGTAAGTGGAAATGAAAGAGGCAAAGAATAGCGGAGAGAAAAAATCAAAGCCCATTTACTCTTCAAAGCATTGTTTTACTCTCGCAAAATGTCGAGTAGAATGAAATGCATTGCTCATTCCGTCAGCAAGGAGAGAGGGAAGTGTTCTTTTTCACTCTGCACTTTCGAGAGAGAGTAGAACGCCCGTTCAACTCTTGCGGCAATAGAGATCAAAACGTAGTGTAAGCTCCTGCTTCAACTGTAGGAGGCTGGCCCCGAACATGGCATTGCATCATTTACGCACGCTGCACAAATAGCACACCATTTTGCTTCTAAGATAACAGGGAGCCACAGTGCAATGGGAAGCGGAGTCAGTGCTCTGCTTTTTCACGCGGAGTTGCCCCGCCGCGCGCACACACATCGTGGAACAGCACAGCACCAGCGACAGGTGAACTGTCCAACGGGCAGGAACGAATGCCATCCAAAGGAGATTGCGTGTCAGCCATCTTGCGCCGCCTCGAATACAGGGCAGTCATTCATCATTCGTTGGATATAACAACAAATACTCCACGCTAAGTGAATTCTAACTTAAGTGCACATTCTGCGTATATGACATGCTGTCGCCAGGAAGTCGTTGTGACGGTAAGCCGACGCGATTGACATCGGAGACGCAAGCGCGCTGCGTCTCTCGATGTCAATCGAAAAAAGTCAGTCGTTGCGATAATTGCATGTGGTTTTATCGCTTGCCGCCATCCGTAAGAGCTTTGAAAATCGCAAAACCCATCAAAACCATGGTATGTTCAATTACACCTGAGGCCAGGGGACGCATAAAATGGTTTGTTTACCAGCCCATGATTCCGAGCCTATGCGGAGCGTGCTTAGCATGCGTTTTGCGTGTTTGAATTTATTCAGTTGAGCAGTCTATTGTGTATGGAATGCTGTTGAAATAAGCAGTTACATAACAGAAGGCGTCATTTTGCTCGCGGCATGCTTTCGTTATAGTAAGCCGTGCGCTTGGAGGTATATTTCGCCAATATTTAATCTGCGACCACTTAAGTTACGTGCAGCGCCAGTGCTATAGTTAGAAACTTTGCCGCAGGCATTCTGCTGCATGCTGCGAGAGGTCAGTTGGGCGCGTTATCTTGAACTCACTGATAACGCATGAGGAATTCATATTTTAGGCTGAATAAGACTTATATGTTTTTGCTCATGTATTGAAATGGTCTGATTATAAGTGTGATTTTACGTCTCGTGTTGCGGTTTTCGAGCTGAGTGCGAATGTGCAAGAGTGTTTATGTGTACGAAATCGGTGAACTGGCAAGCGGCTACTTATGCATCGCAATCAAATATAACGGCTACTGTGTGGAATTACAGTTGCAGGGGCGTTTTGCATACGCTTACTGTTTTGGACATGCCTGTGCATTTGCTAATATGAGTTGGCGCTGCAGTGTTTTCTCAAATGAACAGCTAAGTCACCTTCCTGGGAGGGTTACAAGGGTAAACTGTGCATCTTGCTATTCCATGCCAGATCAAAATATGTTTATTGCTTTAATATTTTCAGTGGAGAAATAAAGCATCAAAATGAAACATTGCCTTAATGCTGTGTTACCAGTCGTCTGTCATATACAAAACAAAGAGTTGGTCTAATAAACTAATAACTGTGGTCTGACAGCAACTTTTACATGCCACAAAGAGTGTAAAATGCTAGATTTCAAACTGCAGCAATAGCCGAGTTTGTGAAAAACGAACTCCATTGCGTACTTCATAAATGAAAATAAGTTCGTGCCTTTAAGTAAGATTAGATGCGGGCCGGAGTAAAACGTTTCTTGTTAGCCTTGACATGTGGGTAAGCTTGCCATAAGAAGAATGTTGATCATTCTTGTAGGCACACCAGTAATATCCATTGAACTGGAGGACCATATTTTCATCCCTAGTGAGCATCATGCTTGAAGATGCGATCCTCAAATTAAGGCTTGAACAGTGGCACAACCACACTCTAAAACAAAATTACACCCTTTGGGTCGTATCTGGCCACACAACAATAATCGTCATCTGTCTTGTCCGTATTTCCTTTCTTTAACGCTGCGAGCCCGGTACTTCCCAGTAACGAACGGCGTGCGCGTTATCAGCGTGACCACAGCATTCCCGACAGGAAAGTAGTGGGCGCGGCGTTCTCAAGAAAGAAAACGCAAACAAGGCAGATGACGATCATTGTTGTGTGGGAGATATACACCCGAAAGGGTATACCTTCGTCTAAGAGTGCAGAGATGGTGCGGGAGGCACACTGGGCACGTGTTTAGGATGTGTCACAAGTGGTGTTTGTGACACGCCAGACTAATGACTGACTTATGACACTTGACAATGACCAATATTCTATTTATTAGTAGGAGTATTGTAACATTGGTGCTGAACGAGAATGAACTGTCAGTTATTTCTTATTTTCTTTAAATCTAAAAGTTGAAGTTAGTTTAGCAGCTGACTATTGCAGTAGTTTGGATGTTTCGCATGCATTCCGGTAGGAAGACTAAGAGCTAAGACTTTCTTTTACTGCAGTGACCTTATTCCTTGACTGTCTTGTTGCTTTGCACTATGTCCTCGTGTTGACTTCTGCACACAATATTTTTCAAGCACCCACTTTATATAACGCAACAAAGCAGCTGAAAGGACACAAGGATGTCAAAGAGCCACCCAGCACGACTCCACATGGTGAAGAGGCGCGCACTCCGAAGGATCAAAATACATTACCATGCAATAATGGACGAGAAAACTAGAATGTGAGAATATTAGGTGTACCATTTGACTAAATGTGACCAAAACTTTCAAAAGGCAGTATGTCACACCAAGAGGAAAATTCTCACGTTCTCTAGGCCTTCACCTTGGGTTATTTTTTATAATGTCTCTGATGGGAAATTCAAGATTAAGTATGCTCTGTGGAGACACACGCATAGGAGGAACTGTCATTGTAGAGCTGGAAATATGTTATTAAGAAAAGCTGATTTGGGCTTCGTAAGAAGTTATCGCTTTTTGTCTTGCCTCTCAACAGATATATGCAGGTCCCACAAAAGAGAGAGAAAACATTTATTTGGACCATCGAGGTCATTGCGCTAGAGGTCGAGTGGGTGGTGCCGTCATTCCAGGACTCCACTGGCCATGGCTGCTCGACGTACTTGCTGGACGAGAGCTTGTTGTCCTGCCAGGTTATCGCCGGTCAGCTGCACCTCCCACCGCTCAAATGACGTGCTAGGCGTCTTTAAGTGTTGAGGTTTGCCCGCGCACCCCCACGAGATGTGAAAGAGTGTAGGGCGTTTGTTGCCGCACCACGGGCAGATGCCGCGATATGTATGTGGGTACATTTTGCTGTATCTATGTAGGTTTGGGAATGTGTTGGTCTGAATAAGTCTGAGAGCTACTACCTCCTCCCCTTCACAGAAATGTCACAAAAAAATGTGGTACAATACATTGCACGTTTGCTTAGCGACATAATAAATACTTGTAATCAACACGGCGCCTCTGCTGACTATAGAAAGCAACAGCTTATGCTTGGTTAGCTGCTGATATCATTTAACAGCACATAAATGCAAGGGTGCTAATACAAATGAATCACTGTCATTCTGTATTTTAAATGCTGCCGTGAAGCAGAAAAATTTTCATATATGTCATCAATTTTATATATTTTTTACGCTTAATTTCAGAAGCATGGCTTCCTCCTAGGTTCCAGAAAGAGGAAGCATTGGGGGAAGGATTGATTGTATAAACTTTAATACAGTTCCAGCAGGGCGCGCGTCAGCGCGCAGCGGGCGCCTCCCACGCAGGATACGACAGGGAGTACCTGGAGGCCGCTGCGCAGGCCTGCTGGGCTGCCCATCGCTGGTCTTGGAGTAGCGGCCTTCGTAAGGTCTTCTCCCACTTGTCCTTGATAAAGTCGGGCGGAGTGTTTCTACACTTCTAGAGCGCATGCGCGATTGTCGCCGTGCCGCCGCACGAGGGGCACGCGTCGTCGAAATAGACATCCGGATAGATGTTGTGTAACCTGGTGGGGTTGGGATACGTATGTGTCTGTAACAAACGAGGCGTTAGCGCCTGCACGCGGCCTGCTTAGTTTGGGGTGCGGGTGCGGAAAGAGACGTCGCCCCAGGTGAAAGTGTGTAGTGATTTCGTTGTACGTTACCGGGGCGTCCTTGTTCGCCTCCAACTCGTGGAGACGCGGTTGCTTGGGGCAGACGGCGCGGTCGGTAAGCGCGCGCGTTGCGTCGTGGGCTGTCTCGTTGAGGTAGGCCGGGCCGCCCGGGATCCGACCTAGGTGGGCGGGAAACCAGATGACGGTGTGGTGCTTGAGGGTGCCCGGATCAGCGCTGCTGAGGACGCGTAACGTCTGGTCGGAAATGACTCCTCTCTCGAACGCTTTGATGGCCGGTCCCGAGTCTCTGAATATTGTCGAGCATTGTCGTCGAGCATTGCCAGGGCTGTGGCCACTTGCTCCGTCACCTCGGGGTGCTCCTTGCTCCCGGAGCGGGAGCGAGGAGCAAGTCCTTTAACTGTGTGCACCGTGGTGCGCACCTTACGTGTTAATTAGAAGCCACAGAGTCGCTTGCAATTGAACAATTAATTGGGCACGTGTAAAATTGTGGTTTCTCCTGTGAAATTGTCATGTGTGTGCTTCTGGCAGGTATTTGAGATTTTGATTAGAGTGACACAATCTACTAGCCAGCCAAGTATGCTGGCGGAGGCAGGGATGTCTTCAATGCAAAGAACTGAGAGCATCTGCTTGGACCACTTGTTCACCAATTGGCGGATGTGAACAGATAGTGTTAATCAAGCCAAAGCTCCTTAGATTGATGGCTTCTGAAGGCATAATTTTTATCAGGCAAAATAAAATTAAAGCATTTTTGCGCATAGTAAATTTCTGTACTTAAGATAGTGTGCACAGTGAGGCACTGTATTAGTCTTCCGAGACACATATATACTTGTTTTGAGGCGAAGACAAGATTCTGTGAAGCGCGATAGTTTTTCATACTTTAGTGTACCTTAGCCACTTCAGTGGCAAAAAAGCTTTAGTTTCAAGTAGTTGGTTCATTGCGCAAGTATATGCATAGCCACATGCAAAATTCACGGGCATGGAAGGGACGTGTAAAACAGGATGATGCCTTTTCCAATTTATGATTATTTTCTTTGTCTTTTTTGTGCACTTCCCTGCCTGTACTTGTGCTTATGTCGCCTTTGATGTGTCATATTCATCACATCTGATTTTTGGTTCACATCTGAAGCCATGCTATAGTCAAGTTAGATAGCATTTTCAACTAGTCACAATAATTGACCATGTATTTATGTAAGCTGCTCCTCAGAAGTGTAGCGTTCATACCATAATGTGGAATCAAAAGCTATCATGTATGACAAGAAATTTGATGCGAGATTTTAATGCCAGTGCTCCTTGCAATTTTATTCTCATTTGCTACGCTCTAGATAATACTGTAAATTTAATTTTATTTATTTGTGAGAAAGTGCAACGGCTCAATCCCAACAGCACCAGGAAACTACTCTCGTGAAGGCGCCAACCGAATAGGAAATATGATACGCCTCTGTAACGCTTTCAGGCTGGGCGGAATATTGCTGCAGAACCACGCAAGACACGCTTAGAAACAATGGGATGCAGCCCATGCATGAATAACTTTATCTGAAATATTTATAACCAAAGCGAGACCTGCGGCCTCACATGAGAATATACGACACATTTCTAAGTGCACTGTACTCTAAGTCAGAAACAGCCATACTTTGTACAGGACGTTATGAAATGAGCTGCTGCCTTAGAATAACACTTCACACTTAACACTTATCCGTACCTTATCCGTCGCATTTCGCGAAGGTTGTGGGTTCGGTCCCAACCTTGTGCAAGTTGTTTTTTCATCCATTTTGATTTCCATTTTTTCATCGTTTCTTTATTTCATTTATTAAGCACAAGTAATTTCCCCATGTTGGCCTTGGTGTCAGTGTTTGTTGGCTTATTATGATACGACTAATAAAAAATCGGGCCCCTCGTTTAATCCCCTGCCTTCTCATTGAAGTAGGCAAAGAATGCCATTCGCATTATAAACACCCTATATAGAGCAGCTTATACGCCGTGTTTTTTTCATTGCCTAAAAACAGCAACGTTTTCTAAGTAGGTTTCTTGAAAACTGATATCAAAAATGATTTAAGAAGTGGTCATCAGTACTGACCTCAAGAAAGAAATTTTGGATTTTAATAAATCTCATATTCGTTTATGCGAGAAGGCCGAGCACTCGCTTCGCTTTGAATTAGATACTGTAGGGCGTCATTCCCTTAAGAAAACCATAACCAATGTTCTTGAATTTTTTTTCTGTGTTTCTTTTCTGCTATTTTCGAGTAGTATTTACAAATCGACCGTGGCTATGTCATTCTGCTGAAGAATATGAGGCTGCAGGTTTGATAGCCGGCTGCGGCTGGTAAGGACCGAATAACAAAACGTTCGTGCATTTGTAAATTCCGTGGCAGGTTAAACAACTGAAGGCCATGTAGGTTAAAATCATTCTGGAGGCCTCCACTGCGTCTTCTCAGTAGCTCATGCCTTGCCTTATCACGTTCAATCACTCAGATCAACCGATCAGAGGCTAAAGATAGCTGCGCAGTGCAACACGCACTTCAAGTAAAAATAGATAGACAAAAGAAAAAGGCTTGAGTGCACAGCACGCATAATCGCGTCACAATCAAGCAAGACGAGGCCGCTTGCTTTAGCTCCCAAGGACACTACGCGGGGTGCGTGCTTTTATTACGCAATTACAGTTATGCACGGCAGCAACGAACAAGCCGTCTCAAGAAAACACACACACAAAAAGAAAAAAACGATATTATGCAAGCACCGCATGCTCGGCCACTCTATAGTCTTCAATATCGAGCGGGTCATGGGGCTTTTATTCGTTTATTTCCTTAAGACTGTGTGAAACAGTCAATTGAGCACGTGGAGAGAACACATGCGAGTACGAGCGTCGCTTGCTAATCTCTTTCCTTCATTATGATTTTATTATTTTTGAGCTTCTTTCACAAAGACACAAATTTCGTTGCGCCACCAGTTCTTGTCCACTTTACTTTTTTTTCTAGCCTCCCTCGATTCAACTTCCAGCGATACGTCTCTCGTGGCATTTTCTCATGTCTACACATCGCAGTGGACGCTGTTATCATGCGTGTTGTGATCCGTGCATTGCATAAATAGACGCCGCTTCTGAAGGCTAACAAAAGGAAGGTTGCATCGCAATGAAGGTAGCAGCTTAGCCTAAGGTGACGTTCGCATTTGCATCGGCGCCCGTTTACTTCATTTTACTTTGCCTTTCTGGAGCGTTCCTGCCATGCTGGTTCTTGCGAGATCGCTACGGCAGAGATCCGTTGAATTCCGTAAGACGTTCTGATGAGAATTCCTTGGGTATGCAAAGAGCTCATAGTTCTGATGCCATGGAACGGCGAGCGTGCCCGCCTTGAGAGAGGCTGGTAATTGCATTGTTCGGGGTGGGTTACCTTAAGCCATATCGTACCCCTCGCTTCCTTTCTTTAATTTCTAAACAGTGAAATGCGAGTGCTCACTGGATATCACTGAAGACTTTGCTGACAGTGCTTTATTGAGGTAATATTTCAAACATCTACTGGTTTACTGATTTCGAAACCCATGGAAGTGTCCATATTCCTACTTACGTTGCCATCAAAGGTCTAAGCAGTACGTCCTCCCCTGCAATGGATTGGTCCGCATTTCAAGCATCCATGCACGCCGCACGCAAATGCGGTCTTGCACGTAGCATACAGCTTGTGATTGCTGCTTCTCATGGTCAGTTACTCGCTTGGACAAAGAGATTGAATCGGAAAGGCTAGGTGCAGAACATCGGCGCGCCGAGAAGAGATACCGACACACAAAGTCGATTCTAGACCTTAGGGCGGCCAGGCGCACGCATAATGAAATACGTCGTCGCATGGACAAATTAGACTACTAAGGATGGAAATCAGTCTTTAACTCTTTGGACACCCGTAAAGCACTCTTTCGCGCATGGCTAACTCGTGAGGACCTTCGCTCTCCTCCTCAACAACCGCAGCCCCTTAAGGCACTGGCTCTCCACCAAGGCTATCGAGAAGTGGATGTTGGAGAAGACCTTTGTGAGACAGTTGGAGGTAACAGTGTGCTACTAAAGGATCTGGAATTGTAGGAAGTTTCCTTCATGCAAGATGTGGCAATGGACCAACCTTTCTTCATGAAAAAACCGCAGGCTTATCTAGCCATTTGCAGGGGTTAATCTTTCACGTCATTGATCTCGTGTCTTCGATCCAAAAAACAGAAGTCATTCAAACGCCTCTCCGTAGCGCTATTTTTAGATGTGAGGTGCGCTTACGATAATGTTTCCCATGAAGCCATCGTTGATGCGCGCGTGGCTGCTGAAATCGGAGTCCGCACTTTTCGGTGGATTCGAAGCTACCTGACCCGAAGGAGCTTTTTATTGATATGGGCACTCCAGACGTATTTCTGCCGTCGGCGTCGCCGTCGCCGTGAGGTATCGTATAAAGTGCAAAGGCGATAAAATCGTCGCCGCGCGCCGTATGCTGTACGTGCGACTGAAATCATGCGAGGGTGAGCCGGCAATCGCCACTCAATCTCGCGCACGCAACGGCGGAACACGGGGAGGAAGCGTGCCGCCTTCCGTCGCACCCAAGGCTTGCGGGAGGGCAGGGAGGGCGGCGCGTTATACTCCGGATGGCCCAAGCGGCCGCGCGCGTCCGGTTGGGCCGCTGTATCTTCAAAGCCATCTGGGACGGGTACAGAGTCCGCGCTGCGCTGTGTTTTCGCAACTTGGTTTGCGTTGATGCGAGCGGCTGCACGAAGGTCAGTTCGCTCGCTGCTGCTGTCGCGTTTCCTCACTGCAGCTTTCTCTCTCTCTCTTGAGAGCGAGTTTCTGGGACCATCGAGTGATATATGTTCGTGTTTACTTGTGCGTTCGTGACACCATGCTTGTTAATTTAGTTAGTATAATAATAATAATAATAATAATAATAATAACAATAATAATAATAATAATAATTTATGTCTATCCAGACAGTGATGGGGCGAGATAGAAAAAGTCCGAGGTGGCTTAACTAGCTCTCCCCTCAACAGTTGCTTTCAGCCCCATGCCTGTTTACAAGTTGATACAGCTGATAGAAATACTATCCTTACTTCGCATAGCTAGCTGTCCACTAATTTGCTGTGACAATCGATGCTTCGCCTTTCGGTCGAAACTGCGACTTTTTTGTGTGTGTATTCGACGACGATGGTCAAACAACCGACCACTACACCAGCCGTGGAGTTCCGCAAGGTGGCGTTTTGGGCCCAGTTTTGTTCAACATAGCTCTTATTGGGCTGCGGGAGTTCCTGCCGCAGTCTGTCAGTCTGTCAATTTACGCACATAACATTTGCATCTGGGCTTCAGGAGTAACTCATCTACAGATTCGCGCAGGATTATAATAGGCTGCAACGCTGACGTCGGCTTATCTTCAGAGACAAGGCCTCAGCGCCTCAACAGCAAAATGCGCATTAGTCGCCTTCGCGCGAAAATCAATGACTGGATGCCCGGTGTCTGTTAATGGCCAGCATATCTTGTACAAGAGAATCCATTGATTTTAAGGGATAATTGTCGACCGCGACCTCTCCTGGAGCCACTATGTAGGAAGATACTCCTCTCGATCCGTCACTTTTTCAAAGCCATTGTTGGAAAAACATGGGGCCATCGGTGTGTTCTATGCTTCAACTGTACAAAGCGTTCTTTATGCGTTTCTTGCGTTATAGCACTCCGGTGCTGTCAAGCACCCTGACAAGTCTCAGGGTGCTTGAGAGTATGCAAGCTCAAGCGCTCAGAACCTGTCTTGGTCTATCGCGACACACTTCAACAGCCGCAACAATTGCCATCGGCAGGCAACATCCCATCATTGCGTATGCCGCCATAGACACCCTTAGAAATTATCTTCGACACGTTTCCCGACTCCAGTCTTTTTCTGGCATTGAAACATTTTTGGGCATCATAGCCTCCTACCATCCTCTCTTCCAGCAGACTTCACGCCTGCAAACAGTTCACCTTGTCCTTTGTGGTGTCTCCGGCAATCATAAGTTGAGCTTTCCATCCTAGGAGTTGGAAAGAAATTAGACGTGCGAACTTGTGCCCTGGATAAAGCCGCTTAACATCTACTGCATGATTCCTACTCCAATCGAGTTCACATTTATGCAGATGGCTCTTCGACTATGGCCAGCTCTACTTTGGTAGTCATTCCATCGATGTCAATCTACAAGGAGTTCAAGATCAGCTATTTCACAACATCGACAGGTTCTGAACTTGCCGCTCTCCGTGGTGCAGTGATTTATGTACCGCAACAATTTCTAAATCACTGGGATATATTTTGTGACTCTTAGGCAGCCCTGCAATCAAGCGGTGGACAGAGGCCACGACATCGTATTTTAGTGGCTACCTGGGCACTGCAACATTACTGGCAATGAAAGCGTCGACAAATCGACCCGTGAGGCACATGGTGAATGTGAAAACACCTCGATACCATTGTCGAGAACAGATGCAGCGCGGCATCTGAGCGGTCTTTCCCACATTATTTATCTAAGAAAACGGAATGCATCGGAGTTAACCAAACTGCCCTTATATGTCAGCCCCGACCTACCGACCCAGCTCGCGCTGGCGGCTAGGGGTCAGGAACTGCTGGACGCATATGGGACCTGAGAAGAAGGTTCCACCCCATCTGGTGCCAGCGCGCACCAACCTTTACTAAGGGCTCAGTATAAAAGTTGATTCTCTCTCTCTCTCTCTCTCTCTCTCTCTCTCTCTCTCTCTCTCTCTCATGGACCTACATATGTGATCACAACTTATACCCAGCTTTAAACGACGGGAAGAAACGTTACTGCGTCGCTTGCGAGTAGGAATTTCCTTTCACCAACGCCTACTCATTCCTAATTGGAATGGCGGACAGTGCCAATTGCAGCACATGTCATGTCGAATGAACGACTAAAGGTCACCCGTGTGACTGCCCCACATACGAAGATGAAAGGAGTGCCCTTCGGATAGCTTTGGGGCATTTAGACGACAGGCCTTTCACAGAGGAGAAGATCTTGGGTCCGTCGCCTCGTTCGTCCGCTATGTGCAAGGCCACAAAGGCGCTGCGGCGTTTCTTGAAATGCACCACCCCGTATGACGGCCTGTGACTGACTCGACGGTAAGTGCCAATTGTGTGCTTAATAGTGCAAAGTGTGAACTACTCTCTTACTTCTCCTCTTTCAATCTCCTTTCCCTTTCCCCAGTGCAGCGTAGCCTACCAGGCTAAGCCTGGTTAACCTCTCGGCCTTTCCCTTATGACTTCTCTCTCTCTCCCTCTTTTGGGGAAATACGACATAACGAAACGGCGAACTCATGCGTCTGGGTTTAACTGATTGCTTCGTTAGTTTATAATATAAAGGGCAATGTGAAGTAGGGCAGTAGAAAGCCGAGGTTCCCGCTAAGCAATGCGTTAAGCCAATTAGTGCTCTCTGTTTTTTTATCTGGTGCATATTAGGTACGAACACCACTGAATAGACACTGCATGATTGCTTATAAGTGAGGTGCAACATGAACAGAATATGTTCTACAATAGGGCGCACTAGTCCCTTCTCCACATGTGTCTTCCGTCTACGCAACATGTTCCCTGGTTCATCTCCCTCTTAATTGTACGCACGCACATGCGCGCGCGCGCGCGCACACACACACACACACACACACAGAGAGAGAGAGAGAGAGAGAGAGAGAAGAATAAAGTGCCACCATCTGGTTTTGCCTGTTAGAATAAAATAGGATGAAACACACGCAGCGAAACATCTACACGTCACGCGGCAAGCATGCACCAAATAACGCTTTCCCACTGCCCTCCTTTGTTATGTATCGGCTCAATGAAAGCAGTATTTCGGAGAATATTCGTCTTTCACAGATTTATTATCAACAAATACTTTATTGAGAATGCTTTATCTCATACTCGAACTGTAAAAATAATTTCATACTTCGTCTACCGGTAAGGTGCGAGTGCACGACCAGGTGCGAGACCCGGCTAAAATGTGTTTGACGTTGCCTACACCCACGAATGCCCTTTAATAACCATGGAAGACCAATTTCATTCCAGGAAATTAAATTGAGCGGCCGGTACAGCAACATGCATGGTTGCAAATAACCCCAAAGATTCCAAAGGTGTCGCAAGCTTCCTTTTACGGCGCTGGTCTGTGCGTGTTAAGGTCAGAGTATTTACTTGCAGTAGCACATTATTTGCGACGGTAACGTACGGCTTTCCTCCGCTATGTGGAGAGGCTACAGCGCTTCCCTTGAAAGGTCTTGTGCAAGGCAGCAACAAACAAGGTTTACATTGACGGGTGTTATATTCCCTTCCCTCTACTAGAAATATTCTTCTGGGGGGATTGCCATCGGCTTATCCGAATACTCGAACAAGACCTCCTTTGTGCATAACCTGACGTTGCGCACACGTTCACAAGTGTAGCCATGTGTTGTGAGAACTGCTGCCGCTGGGCGGGCTAGAGGACAATCGCAGCGACATTGTCGCCAAGAAATAGGCTGAATGGAGAGCGCAGCACAAAGGAGCAGCAAGCCGGTGTTCGGGCCTGGATCTACCCCACGGTATATTGCTGTACAGTCATTTGGTTTACTACGAGGACGAATAGTGTCCCTGTGCATAGTGTCCCGCCCACACGCACTCATTGCTCCCTTTCTCTCCTTTTCCTCTTTCTATTCCCCTTTCCCCCATCCCCAGTGTAGGGTAGCAGACCGGATGCTCTTCTGGTTGACCTCACTGCCTTTCCTGTCCTTGCTTTCTCTCTCTCTTTCTTGGTTTACTAGAATATATACAAAATAGAGATATGCTAGAAGCAGAGACAGAGTACCAAAAAGTCGGGGGGGGGGGAGAGGGGTTAACCAGACTGACGTCTGGCTGGCTATCGTGCAAGGAGTAGAGGGAAGCAAAAGGACAGAGAGTTGACGTGCACAGTTAGTACTATAGACACAAGCGATTATATACAGTCGAATAAGATGATGCTGCTATCCCTTGACTTTATGGACAAATGACTGTGGCATATTTTTTTTCTTTCTTTCGTTTGTGGGACGACAAAACTTATAGCAACGCCATTAAGAAGACGGTTTAGCTCGGGCCCAACGCCGACGCCACCTTTTCAAATACATGTAAAACGCAGCAATTTTTTTTCCTCTGTGATAACTCCTGAAGCAAGTTTAATAAAAGTTGTTGCACTTGACAGATAACGTTAAATTCTAGTGGCTTTAGGATGCGTAATGTTGCTTTAACCCAAAATTTTCCTTTCAATTGCTGAAAATTTGTCAATTTGAAAATAATAGAAGCGCGAAGGTTACAAATTAATAACTGCATCAAAAACAAATACCGCAGTTCCGTAAACTTCACCCGTTAGAGCATCTTAAACGGGCAAATTTGTTATTTTAATATAAAGCTTTAAATTAAAGCTTTCGTGCATTTGTTACAATGTGTATAAAGGTTATGCAAAAGTCCTATTCAAAAGTTCGTAATACAATTCCCAGGCATATATAATGTATCGGTTTCGTCCCTTTAGATGGATTCCTAAATGTAGTTTATAGAATTGTGATCTGATTTTCCATTACTTAGTTCAACAGTTGTAACGATGATAGCATCGCTTTTCTTTAGTTTACATTTTTCAACAAATATTGTTGAAAAATCGACAGCCTAGATAATTATTCCGCTTCTGCGGTCACTACATTGTAACTTTTACTTTTAAATGTAACAAACATAATCAACTTCGGTCCCGTGGCCGCCGCGAAAAACAATATCTCCGTTCCCATGTATTTAGATAGGATACCCCGAACTAAAGCTTCCTCTTAAGGCGTCGAACTGAGAGAAGGATATACTATTGAGAAGCTTTGCTCCGCGACACCCTATTTCCTCTTTTCTTCCTTTATTTATTTTCATCTCTTAACTACCTCCTTCCTATGTAGCTAGCAAACCGGGCGCGCGTCTGATTGTCTTCTCAGCCTTTTCTTGCTCTCTTCTTTGTCTCTTTCTCCTTGACGACTCCTACCCTCTCATAGTTAGACAAAGGACCTGCTTGAGCAATGCGGATGCAAAACTCTTAAACATGCGACTGTCAGTCTCTATTGGGCTCCATCATATGCTCCTGTTGTCTTTCTGGTGTGGAAAAAATGGAATGTTTTATCGATGAAGCTTTTAGGGGTTTAAGCATTTGTTGGCAGTGTTAAAAGCTCGTCCTTCGTGAACTGAAATGTAAGAATGCCGGCGAGTAAATGGCGGCATAGACTGTCTACCGCCGCATGTTTCAATACTTTCCTTTTCAATTCTGTTCATTTCATGCCATCCATAGCCCTCAGTGGTCAATGTGCGGATAATGACGGCGCGGTAACGCACAACCTTGAAAGAGGCGAGTGAACGGGAACGTGGAGAAGACACGTTTGATACAACCTAGACTGCGAATGTGGAATGCCGCTTCTCACTATCTTTGTATCATTTGTGTGCAAATCGCTTGAATTTATTCACTGTCATGAGTTAAGTGTCGCAACGTGTGCGTCTTATACGGTATCAAGACGTCGGAGAGACACGTTTAGCGGCGTAACAGGGTAGGAGTCACTGCGGAGTTGCCGGCCACTACAGGGTAGATGAAACTTCGCGCTCGGCTCACCATGCAAGTTCACAACGACGTGTATCAGAGTTTATGGAGTGTGGCCGAGGCGCCAGAAAAACAAAACTTCGTGGGCGGACCACGCTTGTCCATCTCACGATGAAGGGCAATTTATCCTAACAGGAGGAAACTTGTCAGAGTTTAGAAACTTCCTCTTCAGAAGTTCTTCCGCCGGGTTCACCACAACAGTAATGATCACAAATATAAGATGACTCTTGTAAATACGTCGGAGACAAGAATGCAGAAGTGCGTTATGGGTTCTTAAAAAGCACACTGTTTCTTAAAGGGGCACTAACGAGAAACGCTACACCATAGTGATAAAATATTTCCTAAAAGTTAATCTCGCCAATAGACGTATAGGCTAATAAAAGTGAAACTTTCCTTTTATTTCAGTTTTGCACTTTTGCTTTATTTACACTGCGTTTGTGCGACGTCACGGGTTTTGAAACAATTTACAGTACTGCGGCTGTCGTGGCTCATGTAAATTAGTTCTGGGATTTTACGTGCCAGAACCACGATTTCATTATGAGGCACGCTGTAGTTAGGGACTCCGGATTAATTTTGGCCACCAGGGGCTCTATAACGTGCGCCAAAGGCGCGGGGGTTTTGGCATTGCAGCCCCATCGAAATGCGGCCGCCGAGGCCGGGATTCGATCCCGCGCCCTCTGGCTTAGTAGCGCAATGCCATAGCCACTACGCCATCACGGCGAGTCGTGGCCCATCTAAAAGTTATTGAAACTGGCTGTGTGCAGACTTCGGCTCCTTTCGAATACAATGTAATCAATGCTCACCGATTAACTCTGAACAAAGACCTATGCGGATGCCGTTTAGATGCCTGATCTCACGACGAGCTGACGCGGGAACTTCAAGGCGCCCTCGCCACCCGCCTCACCTTCTCGTGTACTGGCTCGTCCAGCTTCCTCTCAGTCACGAAAAATGACCGTTTGGCTATTAGAGAAGCGTATTTTACTTATGCAAGCTGGCTTATTGTACTCTTTACTGTCCCTCTAAAGTTAGTTTTGATGCAAAACTAAAGACTTTTATTCGAAGTTTTTGCTGGGGGAATGCGAAAGAATTGTGGGCTTTTCGACTCTTTGCGTACCTTGTTTGCCTTTATCGAAATGAAAATTAGAAAAAAAGAATATACCGTCACCACCAATGTCGATAGCAACTCCTTTTCACGCAGTAGTTGTAATAATAGGGAATATGTTGTAAAATCAAAAGTATCATCACGGATTCGCAAAATATAGAGCGGAGTTGGATAAGAGTGCAAGTGAAGTGCACATTAAGTCCTGGACACACAGCCACGTGGAAAAAAAAGACGAAGACAAGTTGCACGATAAGATATGCGGATGCCCGACACATTCGCGTATGACGAGTTCCAAACATATATATAGAAGTCATTGATGCGGTCCAAGATGAAATGGCATGCAGATGAAGATAATAGACGGTTGGCGTAATGCGCGCACCCAAACACAGCAGTCCAAACCGGGTTTCATTCCAGGAGCCCACAAAGATGACCGTGATGCACGTGTTATACAACAAGCGCACATGAATACAAATGAAATGCACAATAATACACTTGATAGAGTTCGTCTTTGTTTGCATAACTGTACCCAATATGCACCCTAGTACATGATTATTAGTCCTGTTTCTGTATAAACCAGCTTTATAAACCAGCCGACTTCAGCAATTCAAGCGTCTAAGAACATATTTATTCGGGCAGTAGTTACTCGTACGGCTAATCTCGATGACGCCGGCTTCGTGCAAAGCCCGTATACGGTCCTGTGCATATTCCCTGAAGTTATGCAAAACGACAGGGCATCGATAACACGATGATAACAATAATGACAGCACGATGACCCACGTCTTGGCGCGAAAGAACAAACGGGCGAACGAAAGGAGCTAATACTCTTCTGAGCTTCTAAATGCCAGTTGCACGTAAAATATGTTTTCCGCAGTCAAATGAAGCGTGCTACTTTAGCTACATGAACATCAATTCAAGTATATCACTGCGTGCTTTGTATATATTAAACAGCACGGGGATTTCGCAGTAACGATGATATGTTACCACTTGTTAAACGTGGGTCAATTACTGCGACAGTTAAAAAGTGCAGCAATTAAGCTGCATTCGACTGACAGAACGAAACACTCAAAGTGCGCTTCGACTAAACCTATAGCAGAAATTTATTGTGAAGGCCTGACACTTCTTGATCTGGGGCCGAGTTCACAAAGCTTTCCGTTCGTAAGTGCTGTTTTTCACTGGGTGATCGCCCTCGCTAATAATATATCCTACATCATTATTAGATGGCACGAACGCTTTTAGCATAAGAACTTTTTGTGAGTACGGACCTTGATGCTCAGAATGGGTGTGAGAAAAGGCAGCAGGTACGAGCGGAGCTGCTCTGTTGTTTTTCTTTATTTATTTTTCACGGGGTAGAGCAAGGGAGAGAACTTTACAAGAGAGCTAGTGTCGATAATACGGCTTTCAAAAGCAGTACCGAAAGTTTCGTAATTAACTTACCAGCAATGGCCCGATAAGCTTATTTTCCGGCTACTGATCTGATGATTACGCTGTCGCACGAAGAGCGAGAACAACTTACTGCAAATCCAGTCCATGCTTAGTGTGACAACGTCTGGTTGATGCTAAATAGAACTCGTAGTATTTCGCAAGCAATTCCCGATATACTGTTTGTTTGTGTTTTGAAACCCGCTTCTCGATTTTTTTTCTTTGTTTTTAGGAACAGGCGATGAAATATGACGTAGTGTTCCACCGGCCAATTCCGAAACGCGCAACTTGCGTCAACGCACTCAACTTCACGGCAAGTGACGTGTAGGCAACAAGAGAACCAGGAAATGAGATGTGGGCTCGAGGGACGTTGAGAAAATCTGGCCTAATCTCCAAGAAACATTTCGTAAATATCGAAGCTTCAAAACACCGGAAAATCGAGATATGTTACGCTCTTGAATCTGAACGTAACCAAGACTGCTTTTTATGTTTTGCCTGCGTTTAGCGGTGAGGTAAATGAAGCTTGATGAGCGTCCTAATTATTAGTTTCTCGTTCGATTAACCGTACTAAAGTGCCAGAAAGTTATAGCGCTTGCTTCCGTGTCTGTCATGCGTTGAAGTATTTGCTCGAATCATCGCTGTTTCTATGAATCACATTCTCCATGCCGTGTTATTGCTTGTTCCAGTTTTCTTACCTTGTCCTTTTCGTTCCCGCCGTTTCGACTCCGACATGTACGAGCTAAAGCGCGTTAACGATCTCGTTCAGCCCAGGTCTGACATAAACACGGGGACTGTTAGTATTAGGCGACAAGCCAAGCCCTTTCAGGGCATTGATTCTGACACATGGAGATTTATGGTGAAGAAAGTCGGTAACCCGCCACCGTATAATCGAAGTTCCATACAGTCTGCGATCCTGCACGAGGACAGCAGCAACAGAAATTTTGCTGCTTTTATCCTTTTTTGCAAGCACTGTGATGCGAAGAACCGCGGGAGCATTGTATAAGTGACTTGGAAAACTTTGCTCGACACTGACGTTAAATACAACACAAATCAAAGACAATGGCTACGGATGTAAACAAACTGAGAACGTATGGACCTAATGCGGTGACAAAGAATTTTCACCGGTAAGTGCGCTTCAGGTGCTATCGTATGCGCAACCAGTGCCAGAAGCTGGCGGAGCGCGGGATTTGACAATACATTGAATCCTCGAGCAGTTTAGGACCGTATGGCAAGTAAATTGGTGCAATTCATGCCAACTGGCCGATAAGAGTAGAGTAAAAATCCGAATACCAGGCGGCGTGTTTAACCTGCAGAAATATTCAGATATTTTTCCCATGGCACGGTCCGTAAACAATCGACTTCGAGTGCACCTAAAGAAACGCGGAACCCCAGTGGCAATCAACTGTAGCTATCAACATTTCACATTTATTATGCATATCTTTCGATGGGCGACGAAAAAAATTGAAAAGGAAAAGAACGGCTGCCAAGTGAACTCGTTAAATAACATTTCACTAGCCTTTTAAATTAAAGACAGTTATTTCTTGGCAAAAACTAGCTTTAAACAAAAGGAATTGCGGCCTGTAGTTAAAACTCAAGTTAGAAAAGAAAAGGGAAACGCTTAATGCGAGATCAATAGCGAAGAGTTCGGTCAAAAGCAAACGATAAAAATCTCCGCAATAAGCGCATGTATGAAGCATGTGTAGTTCTGATGCCTTAGCAACACGGGGATATAGACGGACAGATTGAGCTTGCCAGCGAGATGGCGTCTGACCAGGCGTGCACGCAATTTTCGAGTGAAATGTCGCACGAGGTTAACCCCATCCACGCGTACGCCGCCACTGCCTTGGCAAACATTTGTCGCTCGTGTTGAACAACTATAGTGACTGTTGACATTGCCCGTCTTGCTACGGGCAGAAACCGAGTTGTCTGTTCAAGTCGACAGTCCCTGGCAACGAGTGGACACTCAGACGAAGACTAGTGTCCGTGCAGCCTTGAAAAATGTTTCGCAGCGTTTTCCCCACAGTGGGGCGTAGCTGATGGAATATTTACTCAAACGGCACGAGTTGGCGAGAGCGGGATGTGCGCAATTCCTTTGCGCACTTAGCGCAAAGGAATCGTTGCGCCCGCGCCCCACAAGAGTCATGAGAAAGCCCGCATTAACAGCATTAAATAATTGGTTAGAAAAAACGGCGTTGAAGGGCACTTACCGTTTTTTTTTTTTTAGGAACGTCAGCAGAAACGTTATATTTCCAGTAGCGGTCTTTATTTACATTGTCGCTGTGCATGGTACGCGATAATATCCCTGCCAAAATTGCTGCTTCGATGCCGTCGGGTAGACCTGAACTACCCGTGAACTTTATTTCGCATCCGTACAAGGTGGAGATGACGTTACTACCTTCCATATTCTAGTTTACTTTCTTTTTATTTCAATTTCGCAATGTCATAGTGTTGTTTTGATTGCTATAGGATAACATTGTTGTGTGCGCATTTCCCTTTTTTTTTTTTTGCTACCCCTCTTACAAAACTATCTTCAGAAGTACACAAAACAGTATAAGAAAGGGGGTTAACCAAGGGGTCCGATTGGCTTCTTATGATAGAAAACAGTATATGTAATTTTAACACCTGTTAAAGATCCAAGGAGCAGCCCGTGCCGTATCTGTGCGCCAACATCTCATTTTAGCATATATATATATATATATATATATATATATATATATATCAAAGGAAGCCAACAAACCAGCACACCAAGGACAACACAGGGGAAATTACTTTCTGCATCCATTTTCGTTTCCGTTAATTTATAATTTCATTAATTCAATTAGTAAGTACAAGCAGTTTCCCCTGTGTTGTCCTTGCTGTCTTTGTTGACATCTTATGATTAACCTCGGTTAACCCCTTTTTCTCATTCATTACATAACGAGGGTTTCGAATCCGGCAACATTGATGCCTTCTGGTAGCATGCGTGGTTTTATTGACCAGTTGCCTCCAACCAGAAAGATCACGTACTCGTGACTCCTGCGGTAGAAATGGTATTCTACATGCGCCGTCAACGTTTGTGAGTGATGGCGCTGTCTAACACTCCTATGGTTATTTCTAGTAGTAACACATAAATACCCGAGAAAGTGGATGGCAAAACGGCGCCGCGGTAGCTCAATTGGTAAGAGGATCGCACGTGTAATGCTAAGACGAGTGCTCGTATCCTACCTGCGACTAATTGTTTTTCATTTATTTTAATTTTCATGAATTTATCATTTCTCTAATCCATTTAATAAGTAACTTCCGCTATGCTGTGCTTGGTGTGTGTGTGCGTGTGTGTGTGTGTGCGTGCGTGCGTGAGTGTGTGTGTGTGTGTGTGTGTGTGTGTTTGTGCGTGCGCGTGTGCGTGTGCGTGTGTGTGTGTGTGTGTGTGTGTGTGTGTGTGTGTGTGTGTGTGTGTGTGTGTGTGTGTGTGTGTGTGTGTGTGTGTGTGTGTGTGTGTGTGTGTGTGTGTGTGGGTTACAGGTGAAGCGTTTACTTACAAAAGACACTAGGCAGATCAATCGGTACGATTTGTGTTTTCCGGGATCGGTGCAGGCGCCAGCCGCACGTTGTCTTCCTTCTCTGCATGGTCATTCACGCTCTTTCTTCACTTTGTTGCAACAGCTCGTGACATTTCCCCGTGACATTTCCCCCAAGAATGTCAATCAGTCGTTCGTGGATTGGAAGGCTTCCGGCGGGCAATGTGCGTCGCTTCAGTATTGGTCGAGTGTAGTACACTGTTTGTGAGGCGTACAATATGATAGTTTACTTCGCTGAGGCGTTCGAGTATAACGTAGGGCCCAACATAGTGGGTCAAGAACTTCTGGCACAAGTCGCGCTTCCATAAAGGCGTCCAGAATCACATACGCTCACCAGGATCAAAGTAAACACGCGGGCGACGGCCATCGTAACAGATATTTGACCGGTCGTGCGAAACCAAGGTGCGTAGCCAAGGAAGGCGTCGCGCTTCTTATGCTCGACAGTGGATCTTGGTAATAGAATCATTGTCAGAGCCAAGTAAGCAAACATAGAGTCGACCGTGTAGCGAGGTGGAGGAGCATAAAGAAGGAAACACGGTGAGTAACCGGTGATCTCGCGTCTCGCAGTGTTGAATGCATAGTGGGCAAAAGGCAGGATACTGTTCCTTTTCTTATCTGCGGAATCTACATACATGGACAGCATGTGGGCAAACGTTCCGTTCGTACGTTCGACCAGACCCTTAATGTATGTATGGTATGGCGTCAAATGGCTGAATCTAGATGAACACAGACGAAGGGTCCCTTGGACAACATCTGTGGTACATTCTTGCTCACGACCTCTGACTATGATGCCAGGAGGCCCGTGTCGAAAAATGACAGAATATAACAAGAAAAGGGAAACTTATGTTCCTGTGGCCCATGGTAGCTCTGCCGTCTCACAATAACGGTCAGGGGATCTACACATACAATAATCCAACGATTGACGCTGGAGGATCACGAGAAGGGGCCCAGGAGATCTGTACCAGCTTGTTCGAAAGGCGTACTGGAAGGCGGTATTGGCTGAAGTCAACCATGCGGTGTGTTTGTAGGTCGCTTGTAACGCTGGCATTCGGTGCAACTTGCGACGCAGCGTTCGGTGTTGTGAGGCCACTTGGGCCAGTAAAAGCGTTCTTGAGCACGAGAGAGCTTTCATGTGGAATCAAGATGGCTGGAAGTTGCGTCATCGTGCTTGGCGCATAGTACTCGAGTGCGGAGGCTCTTGGGAACAACTAAAGGGCCGCGCGCGCCAGTGGCCGAGTAGCTTTACTGACACAAGACACGGTCGCGTAGGTGAAAGCGGTTGTCTTCTAAAGGCCCATACACTGCGGAGAAGGGCGGCTGATAACTCTCGTCCTTATGCTGGTCGTATATGAAGGTACCCATATAAAGAAACTCCGGAGATACAAGAGCGATGTATTGATCGATGTTATCAGCGTTGCATTCAGTCATCGGAAGTAGCATCCGAGAGAGACAATCAGCATCAGCGTGTCGTCGACCGCTGTTGCAGGAAACAAGAAAATCGTACTCCTGTAGATGGGGGCCCAGTTCGCCAGTAGAGCAGTAGGATCTCGAAGATTCCCGAGCCAGCATAGTGAATGATGATCCGTGACCACCGTGAAGAGGCGACTGTAGATGTACCAACGAAACCGATGCACCGCGATGACCGTCGAGCACTCTTGCTCGGTCATTGTGTAATTGCGCTCAGAGCGATTCAAGGAACGGCAAACGTACAAGATCACGCGCTAACTTTCGCCAATGCGCTGAACACGCATAGCGCCGATGCCAACACCACTCGCATCGGTGTGAACCTCAGTTGGAGTTGAGGGATTGAAGTGACGAAGAATAGGCTGCGACATCAAGAGAAGCTTTATTTCGCGAAACGAGGAGTCGCACTCTGTGGTTCACTCAAAAGGAACGCCTTTTTGGGGCAGGCACGTAAGAGCATGGGCCAGGTCAGCAAATCTGGGAATGAATCGGCGAAAATGTGCGCAACAGCTTAAGAAACTTCGTAGCTGCTTCACACCGTGAGGTACCTTAAATGCCTCTACAGCCGCAGTCTTTTCTGGATCCGATCGCATGCCTTATTTGTCGATCTGATGTCCCAGCACAAAAGTTTGTCGTTCACCAAAACTGCACTTCTTGGAATTGAAGACGTGGCCGACTTTCTGCAAGCAATTCGACAGCAACTCCAGAAGCCTGTTGCGGTCACTAAATGTTCGTCCAAAGATCATAACGTCGTCCACGTAGATCATGCAAACTTCCCATTTCATGCCGCTCAGTATTGTGTGCATGAACATTTCGAACGTTGCGGGCGCATCACACAGGCTGAAAGGCATGACGTTATGGCTTCGGCATGCAACTGTTACGCATTCTTTCTTCCCCAAGGTAGCTTCCTAGGGTAGAATTACATGGCCTTTCTTTTCGGAAGTGGCCTTCGTTACGGTTCACTTTGTGCGGCAGTGAATGGAACGGATGACAAACGCCTGCGACACGACGTGCCTAATCGTCACGCTCGTCCACATGAAAAGACTTGTCTGGTCTGTGCTACTGGATTATGCACCAGTGCAAATCCTACTATCATTTGCCCCAGGTTCAGCCGCTCTGCGCCAGGGAATGGTTTCTCTCCGTGTTCCTCTGTGTGGGCTGACCAGCGTGCTGACAAAGCCCTCTACTAGGAAGTAAGTGAGAGTGAGGTTGCCCGGATGGTGTAGGGTACAAGCAGTCCAGCGAGACTCCACGTGGAGATCTTCTCTAGTTTTACGTGCAGAAACATGGACATCGAACGTTTCTGCACTTTTTCTCCTAGAGCGTACCGCTCACCCGTAGCGATGTATTAAATTTGCGTTATTGTTTTTGCATCATTTTTCATCCTCCTTGCCGTGTGCTAAAGTGACTGTCAATTTTATCCTGCTCTTCCGTACATCATGATCAGTGATCAACCGACTCATGGAAGACATATAGCAGATGACCCCCTTGTGATTCCCAAAATGACTATCACCATTAAAGGAAAAAATTAGAAATCACTTTAGCATATGCTAAGATGATGAAGGCGAAAGCCTGTGCGCTCGCAAGACATTCATTGAATTACGTGACATTCTCATTCGAATGCGTTGTTATTTGCTATTATTTGTTTTCACCCACCAAATGTCGTGGGTACGAGCGCCCTAATGAACTTTACATTAATTATCTGTGTCTTAATTAACTTCGGGCTAATTAAGACTAAACATCGTGGGTACGACTCTCATTAAGGGTAGAGGGTTCGACTCTCGCCAATGGTCGTGAGCTCGAGTGCCTTAACTATATCAGAATTAAGTGTACCTTAATTAACGTCACCTCAATTAACTCCAAAGGTCTTGTGTTCAACTCCCACCAAAGGTCGACAGTTCGAGGGCCCTAATTACCCATATCATAATTAATTGAGCGATAATGAACTTCGCTTTAATTAGCACTAGAACTCGTGGGTTCGACTCCTACCAATCGAAGTGAATTTTGGTGCCATTTATTAGCAGACAATTTTCGTGCCGTAAAGCTGGACATCGGCTTTTTCGACCCATGAGCCATCTAACGCTTTCGCCCTAATATGAAAGCTCGCTAGTACGCAAGCAAACGAACTAACCTCCCCACGCGTCTTTGGTTGGTGGCCGTGAGATTTCTCTGTATCCCTGCAAGGTACACCTGTACATTCGGATATTGCGTGTGACGCAGATTCTACAGGTTGTTCCGTAGTTATTTTCAACCCGTAAGATTATTTTCCTCGTTGGCGCTCACCTAAGATGAGTTTCATAATTACTGCAACTTTAACGCCGCCACCTTTGGTGCGTGGATGTGCTTATATCAGAATGGACATTTATTGTATTTGACACGTGGCGATGCGGCTGCCTTTTGTGCTCGGTGCTTTCTGCCTTGCAAAGCGAATACATTTGAGTCGTCGCCTTCCACACGGTAAAAGCGCCCAGCGGCGCGCCACCGCTTCCGTGAGCGCAGCTCAGGTACCGCCCATTACTCATGGCTCGGACAAATATTTTATGTTCTCGCGACAGCCCGCCCTTCCACCTCCAGCTGTCTTTGACGTTCGCGCAGGCAGCCGGCCACTGGCGCCATGCCTCTGATGACTCTGAGGCTGTCCTTGATGCATTTTGATGCAATGGAAGGCTCTTGCATCGGTATGCCTCCATTCAAGGAAAGAAAAATTTACGCTTGTCGAGATAAGGAAGCAGCTCGTACGAAAGCTACCTCTGTTATTCTTCCAAATTGTGTGCACGCTCTTTCACAGAAGGTCTTTCACAGAAGGCAATACTGGGGCCTTTCAGAGCCGCAACCACTCAACTAGCTGCGAACAACTGCGGCTAACGTCTCCTGAAGGCTGGCACTCGAAAGCACCGCAATCAGATTATCAGTATAAACATTGAGACTGAGAAATTTTGTACATCCTGTTTACTTAATCTCGTTCATGATGTCTGGAAATGATGAAGATAATTGTGTTGTCGAGCAGCTCTTGCACTGCGCACCTAGCTCTCTCACTGTCTCTGTTTTGCTCAAATTAACATATGTTCTAGCGACAGACACCGATGGTCTCGCACCAATGGCAACGGCCTCAAATACGACTACTTACTTAATTACAAAGATTCGCAACTTGGCATTCCGAAAACCGCACGCATCAGGTACACCAATGAAAGTGGAGGCAAACTATCAATACCGATGTTATCAGAAAGGTGATCGTGCACACAACTATATTTAAGCTCAATGTCAGCGTCTAGAAGTACTAATGTAAGAGATAGCAGGTAAGCTAAGCCTTTTTAAACGTACGGATTATATACGAGGAGACGTAATAGGAGCCCAGCACTTGCAGTTCCCCGTTAGAGGCTTTGGACATAAAATGCGATTTCTATAACGTTCCTTCTTTTGGTCATTCTTGATGCGCTTGAAGACCTTGGCATAGGTGGTCGACCCTACTCGTGGGTCTGCAACGACCTTAGCGGACGTGCCATTTTTGTGCCGACTGCTAACGGTGAAACGAGCAGACACCATGTCGGCCGCGGGGTTCCACAAGGTGCGATCCTCAGATGTATGTTGTTCAACATCGCACTCATTGGCCTTGGAGTTGAGTTGACAATGCTAACATCAGCCCAGACGCGGATAATATGGGAAGCCGGGGAGTAACGCATGCGCAAAAGCATGGAAGACTGCAACGGGCCACAACTATAACATCGAAGTACTTGCGCCGTCAAGGCCTGTAACATTTAACAGGAAAATTTGCTGGAATGGCATTCACAAGGAGATCAATGGTAGAGTATCCGTTATTAGCTGACGGAGCAATGATCCCTGTTTTCCCGCCCTATAGATATTTGGGCATCGTCATTGACTGCAGCCTATCTTGTTCAAAACAAGTTAGTGCGCTGCGGAGCAAACTATCCAGTTTTATACACGTTTTTCGTTTGCTGCTGGACTCAGATGGGGCCCCCTTTGAACCAAATCTCTTGCAGCTGTATCAGGTATTGTTTGTGGGTTACCGACCCTGCAGCATGTCTGCACTTTCCAATATACCTTCAGCTTGTCTTCGTTCATTGGAAAGCCTTCGGGCCCAAGCTCTGCGAACATGCCTAGGCCTGCCACGCTTTACATCAACTTCCGGCAATTTAGAGAAATCATGGACCTATCCAATCGTAGTTTACGTCTTGTTAGCCACTTGTAGTTCACCTCCTACTGCTAACTCGACATACACACAATCCCATGTCTTCAATTCAAGCAAAGCGCCCGAGCTGCATCTACTGAAGATGTCTTACTGGACACAGGCATATTATTCCCTCCGACTTCGCACCTGCCGTCTTCTCTGGAGTGCCACCGTGAACACTGTATAGGCCTTCACATACCTGAGATTTTGAAGGAGTTAAATGTAACTCACCTTGGTACATTTACTTGCGCTATACGATGGCTCTGTGCTGACAAAGACAGATGCGTTGCTTCACGCGGCTCGACCGCGGCCTTTGTGATCTCTCAGCTGGGCAGATCCCGCCAATGCAAATTGGACTGCAAATTGGACTGCAAATTGTCTTAACAGCTGCAGAGCTTGTAATACGGGAAGCTGTCCGCTTTGTCCCCTGATTTACACTTCGTACATTGACTATACTTTCTAACTCAACATCAGCACTGCAAGCCATCGATTCATTCTCGAGAAGTGACCAATATTATGTGCTAGCATTAGACGTCTCACAGGTATTTGATCCTGCGCAGAGGAACGGCCACTCAATTACCTTCCAATGGGTACCTGGTCACCGTGGCTTGCCGGCAACGAGATGCGGTGATTTGGAAGCAGGAACTGCCGTTTCTAGAGCCATCGACGTAAAATTTCTATGATCGCGAAGTGATGTTAACTATGTTTCGAATGCGCTCATGCGAGATTGCCCACCAGATTACTGGGCTCAACCAGACCATGGGCACAAGGTACCTGCGGGAAATTGACTCTGGCAGGACTTTTCGCTTCATGGACAAAGTCAAGCGATGCCAAGCAAGCATCCTTCACCAGATTCACTTGGGTGTCGCCTTCACTCGACGCTATGCAAATCTCATCGGTCGCACAGACAGCCCGAACTGGGAACACTGCCAAGTGCCGGAGACTCCCCAACATCTGGTTTACGACTGCCCTCTTAACGAGCCACAGCGGAAGACAGTGATTTCTCCGCTAGCAGGAATTGGCAGGCAAACATTGTCTGGAAATATCTGATGGCACAACAGCAACAACAGCTACAAAGGCTATTTGAACTATGAATCTGTACTATTTGAAGATGACCCGACAAGACTGAAGGTTTTAAGGAAACCACTGTCTTATTGTATATATGCATCCCTCTTTCCTGTCCTCTTCATAATCTGTAATCCCTATTTTTGTCCCCATTCCTTTTTCACCTTGGCGGAGTAGCTGGCCAGGGCCTACAAGCTAAGGCCAACTTCTTTGCACTCGCAATAGATTATCTCTCTCAGCAATGCAAAATGACACTACGAAAGCGCGCATTTTCGATGCTCGCCAGCTTGTTTACTTCTCATAACACTGGCAACAATCGCAGCAAAACTAAAAAAGAAATTTTTGTGACAATCAAAACGCAGAAAGCTAAGCATTACCTAGGATCCTGTATTTGTCGTCTTGGTTGTTATTCCTTAAAGGCACTCCAGCTAACTCTCTTTCGTCTACTTCAGGACGCGTCTGCACAAAGAGAGAGAGAGAGAGAGGGAGAGAGAGAGAAAGCAAAGGAAAGGCATGGAAGTTAACCGGAGATCATCTACTGTTGGCTACCCTGTTCCGGGGAAGGGGCAAAGGGATGTGATAGGTGAGAGGGAAAAAAGTAAATATACATAGCGAATATACAATATACAAATACAAATATATACATACACAACTAAATATACATATACAAGCAAATATAGTATGTACTATTAAATATAAATAGCGAAGCAGTTCACACACAAACAAACACAGTAATTTAACGAGACAGCAAGTGTGGCCTGTACTGTAAAAAAGCAAACAGTAGGTCCTCATCTTGGGTGGTCTGATTTTCTGGCTTATTGTGACCTCTCTGACTTCACTTGAATAAATTACCTCTTCCTAGATGCACTGAAAACTTTGGGGGAAACCGAGGTTCAAGAGTCCTGAGTCATGTTGATTAATGCGGAGATATCTCTCTAGAAAATAGATAACATTAACACGCAGTTCCACAAGAAAGAGCCGAGAACACTGCACCCAAATCTGCGAATCTATGCGCCGGCCACTTTTCGTGAATTTTATGTTTCTTCTTTTGGTGTACTGACGGATTACCCTGCCCGCTATCCAAATTAAACCACTTGCAGCTTCGGCTCCTTTCAGTGCTATTCTCGCCCTCTTTATTTTTGCTTAAGGCATGTCCTAACAGCGCAGAACGAAACATAAAAAAAATCACATAAAAAAATAGAATCTGCCGTTTCAAATGCCAAAACCACAATCTGTTTATGAGCCGAATACGGCACACAGGCTTCTTTTGCATTCCACCGGCAACGGAATGCGGCCGCCATGGCCGGGATTGAATCTAAGACTTCGAGCTCAGAAGCGCTACACCATAGCCACAGCTACCGCCGCAGGTAAAAAAATGAATAAACAACCCCCGCCCCCGAAAAAAAGAAAAGCCCGCCCACACTAAACAAGGACTCATTCACGTAACTGCACATAAACTGCTGTTGACTGATGATAGGCACAATCCTCCACCGGCAGCGAAGCAGGAAAAAAGAAGTCAAGGTTACTACCACTAGTAGAAAGCGCTTGCTTAAGCAACCCCCCCCCCCCCCCCCCCCAGTGGGCTTATGCAAAATTAAGGTTCGGTTGCGGCTTGGGACGCCAAGCAGTGAACGATATGGATCACCAAAGTGCTGGCGTGCCTTGACTGCGCTACGTTAAGCAGACAATGTTGTGACTGGTGGGTCACTTTCTCTCTCGTTTCTCACACTATCAGATTTATTGCAGTTTCGTCGGGTTAGTATAGGGCTCTGCTATAGAGGGCCACCACCCCGATAACGAGGACGCCGACCTTGTGCTCTGCAGTAAAGCTCGTACTCACTTAAAATTCCCCGTCGTGACTCTTCGACTACTCTAGAACGCCCGCTCCATTTGTTATTGCTCGTCTAGACATTCCTTAGCATATCCAAAGGTTCATTTGTTCCTTACGTTATAGCACACCGTCATACCATTCTTCTCCTTGGCTGCCTTTTTTATTCTTTACAGGGGCGGCCTTGGTTCCTGTCTGGCACCATCGGATGCTTTTATCCTATCCTGACCGAGCAAGAGAAGCAAATGACAAAGTTGTGACGAGAGTGAAAGGGGCAGCTACTACGAACTAAGGCTGTTCAAGGAGGTCGTCAAACGTGCACTCGGTGGCACTAGTAATGTTAGCGAGTAGCTTGAAATTCGATAACCGGTTTTCCCCGGATGTTTTTTTCCCCTTATGTCACGTTTCACGACAGCGTTGCTGCGTACGGACGTTGAACTTATGCCATATCCTCATCCGCGCTCAATGTGCGGAACAAAATGACGAGTTGTGACCGCACGTCGTCTACGCTGGCAGTTCTGGCCTCTGAATGTAGACATATATACTGCAATATCTGCAGTTAGGCCAGCGTAAAGATTGTCTTTACGAATCTTCTAAAAATAATATAGAAACTGTGACAAGGAAAGAGACTGGTGGCGGCGAGTCCTACACAGTGGAGTTCTTTTCGATCAAGTACAGGCCGTCCAGAAGGCCCACGATACGGCGGTAAGGTTAAACCTTACTGTAGCGACGTGGGAGCCGCCTGCGTCAACCTAAGGGTTAATCTTCAGAACATTAATAAAGTTTATCATACCATAGCATACCATACCATGCCATACCATACCAAAGCATACCAGACCGGGCAGCGATTGAGGTTGCCGCGAGGATTGGCGAGGAATCAGTTGGAGTAACTAGGCAGTCAATGCATTACCTATGGTCCACGTATATATATATTGTCTGCGTATGTCTAGGCGGTCTATACGAATAACTAGGCGGCAATAAAGCTATTAGGCGCGGCAAATAGAAGCGAATAAAAGCGAAGTGCCAATGCACTTCCTCATTGGGTCATAACTCTGAGCGATTAGCTAGTTATCATAACTATCAATTAATTTCTATATTGTATTTGCTGTTAATTGTATTTTAATGACAGGTTAGTGCCTATAGGTGGCGCTGGCTGCTCTTTTTCTCCAAAATAATAATTGCGCTCAAAAAGGTCACCATAGTGGCGGCAACCGTTTAAAGAAAAGTGGCATAAGTTCTAAAGTTCACGTACAGAGAATATCAATGTTCACAAAACGTAAATGTTCTTGAATGATGTGATGTGGTGATGATCTTGAATTGTAGCGCGAAGTGACACAGACAGAGACTAGAAGCAGACAGGACGAGTGCTACCCACTCGCCGAACTTTCTATCCTTTTCTTAAGGGCACTTGCAAATGGGGGTCCCTTTTGAGCGCTAGGTTCCAAGCACAAGTGAGTGAGATAACTTTATTTGGAATCCGAATATTGGTACACCCGGGCCTGGGGCTACCTAGATGGCCACTGGGAACTGTTGCTCCCGTACGGCCTCCATGGCTCGCTCGACGGCCCAAAGTTGGTCTCAGAGTTCTGAGCTGAGCAACGCGGCCGACCACCGCGCCCGTAGATTTTCCGGAAGGACTGCCATTTTATCTTGATATATTTTACATCTCCACGACATGTGTTGTAGGGTGGCTCTAGTAGACTTGCATAGCTTGCATATCACTCTCGTCTATCTCGGTTTAGAAAGTCTCCACTCGCAAACATAAACACAAGAACTACTGAAACTCGAAGACGCAGGGACACACGCAAACAAGTATACGTGCTATTCCACAAGAACAAGGAGAAGAATACGAGGCACTAATGAAAAAAGTGAAGATTATATATATATATATATATATATATATATATATATATATATATATATATATATATATATATATATATATATGGTGCACTGACTGTGCACTGCCTGTGCACTCTCGGGCCCAGGTTGAGAGCTTATTTCTTCAGAGTAACCACACCGTGAACAAGCAAACCCAAATGGTGATATTTGGAGCAGTGGTTCGAGCAGCGTATTTCGAAGGCCTTTTCAAAGAACGAGACATCGCAGTGGTGAACAAACTATAGAGGACAAGTAGGCAGGTTCCAGCTCACTGATAACGACTTAGCAGGAAGACCATGTAGTGTCTGCCTGCCCTTCTTCTCTATCTTTCTCTCCCTCTCTCCATGTGTGGGTGGGAGTGTGTATTTCTGTGCGTGTGTCACAGGCATACGCCCTTGAAATAATTGTTTCTGGCGGTCATGGAAAAGTGTATAGACGTTTATTTCTTTGAGTTTTGTAGACCGTGTATACACATATTAAACTGTAGCCTATCGATCGCAATAGAGGCTAATTGTGAACATAAGATCTCTAAGATTTACAAACACGACGCGACAAGTTTACATGAAGGCAAATATGCATATGAGAAGTCTGTAGGAACTCTGTACAGTGCCTTAATTATTTTTAGAAGAGTCTCTTTTCATACACTACATACCTTATAAACAAAGCAACGCGTAACATGGTCTATTTACTGCATGTTTTACCAAGCGACAGGGAGGGAGGGGGGCAGGCGGAGCAACAGAACACTACGTGCGAGGTGTTGGCTGCCTCCCTTTTTTTTTTCTATATGGAACGCCTTGAGCTACCCCGCCCTAATTCTGTTCACGCACTTTCTGACGACGCGAGCGTCATAAAGCACCCGCTCCTGTTTCCATTTTTTTTCTTCGTAGCTCGGCATTTCGGACGGCCGCAGAGACGGATGCTATCAGCGTTGGTTTTCCTCCTGGGCGCTTCGCACTGTATGCGCCCACACGCCTCAGCTCTGGTGCTGACAGTCCAAGACGTCCTTGCAATGTACGACACCCGGCCAATCTCAGAGTTTCAGGATTTGAGGGCCGAAGTTGAGGAATGTGCCAGTAAGAACACAGTTGCGGAGTGAGGCCCACCACTGCATCTCCAATCTATTCCACACAGTGAAGATTCCGGTAATCCCACCCTCTTGAAATCCGCTGATTGGTGTGAGTTGGGCCATTCACACTCCTAGAGTTGCTCAACTGATCCATTCCACTAAATGAAACGCTTTTTCACAACTTCCGTACCTAGTGACTGCAAACCTATTTCTGAAGTATTGATAACGTTGCAAGTAATGTTACGTACTATATCTTCGAATAAAAATAAGCGCGCTTTGTGGCCTGTTATCTCTGTGACGTTTTGTTGTCTGTAACCATTCCAATCTCTACTGTTCATTATTGAAAGCTTTTTCTTAATTTCAGTTTCGACAAAAAGCTCTCTGTCTACGCACGGTCGAAACTTTAGCATTGGCCCTTAAACAAAGCACCGCATTAACATTCGCATGGTATGAGCACATGCCGGTGTCTGGTACAGCGCATGTCTGGTCCTTACAGCGCCCCTATTTTAGGAATTTTATTTCGCTAACACCTAAACAAAGTGAACACTTTACTTCTACCATGAAGAGTTTACTGCACAAGTTGGGTACGTCGCTATGCAAGATGTGTACTTAAATTTTGAATGAAGTGTTCTAATTCCCCACGCAAATAATTGCCTCTAGATTTTATATATATATATATATATATATATATATATATATATATATATATATATATATATATATATATATGAGCTGCGTGGATTAGAAGTCACGAATATATGACGTGAGTGCAAAATGGATTGAGTTCTTGTGACAGAAACGTCAATTTCTGGTGACAGCCTGTCATGCGGTGCCCTCTGCCAAAGCACCTCCCGAGCAGTTCCGCCCCGAGCTCATACCATTAACCTACACACCCATCCTACAACACTATTGCCTTTCACGAAGAACACTACCACCGCCAATTAATGCTCTGACGCGAGAGGAAGCCGTAATATGGCGAAAACTTCAAACAAACACATATCCTCACTTGAGTTCCTACCGCGCCATGCACCCTGCGCTGCATTCCTATAAATTCCCACAATGCGATCAATGCACAACGCTTTACCACATGGTATGAGCTTGCGCAAGCACATCCCGCAACACGGCAATGGGAGGCAGCGCTGCCCAGCTCAGACTCGGCAGACCAGCTCAACCTGATCAACCGAGCGAGAAGGGCAGCCAAGGCACTGGGCTCCTGGACTGAGGGGACCACCCACTGCAGAGCTACCTACGCTCACACGCTGTTTTCTATAAAGTTTACTCTCTCTCTCTCTCTCTCCCTAGTCATAACATTAAAAAGAAAGCGAAGAGACAGAGCAAAGGCTCAGTTACTCTAGGCTTTTTAAACACCGTAATGAAAAAAAAAAGGTTCTGTAATTGTTGGGGCTCTCATAAGCGAAATGATGCTTCGTCATACACAGTTTTTGTTGCATTCAACGTTAAGCCTGTTTTCTTCTTGTCTTTTTTGCCCAGCCAAATATTAAGCTAATTACAAACAGAGACGCTCGCCGATTTAGCGACTAGCCAACGGCCTCCCGCTCGTGACCGCTCATGTTAGCTTTACTTTAGCTTCACAAGCGTTAGGCGATTCACGACCGCATCGCACGCCTCTATACAAGCAACGCTTGCTTTCTAAATAAAATGCATCCTTTTCAAAATGTATACCGAAGCTATTTTTATTCAGGCAAAGCAAAATACAAGATAACCTTGCACCGTTGTGCATGTCATTCTTCCAACCCTATTACTATGTGACTTTCATGACTAACATAAAATCTAAGCGCATTCGTATGTATTGCACGATTACATTTTTTGTTTCACAATTAATCGCATATTAACGGACACCATTCTTTTACAGTACACCTCTCTGCCCAGCTGTTATCGTGACATTTGGATAATCAACATTGTGCGAAATATCATGGCGCGCGTTCCAAATCCCCATTAACTTGGGTAGCGTGCCACAATTTACGACATCGATCTTGGTCTCTATTAGTTTGCCACTGGTCCAGCATGTCCTTGCTAAACCTAATGGATAGATGTATGCAAAACTTTAATGGTTAACTTAAATTAAATTATGGGGTTTTACGTGCCAAAACCACTTTCAGATTATGAGGCCCGCCGTAGTGGAGGACTCCGGGAATTTCGACCACCTAGGGTTCTTCAACGTTCACCTAAATCTAAGTACACGGGTGTTTTCGCATTTTGCCTCCATCGAAACTAATCATTCTTGATAACTAAAAGTTGATATCTTTAAGTGCACTCAACCTTGTAACGCAGAAAGGTTTCCGCGGTTTTTTAAGAAGTGTCAAATGTGTAGAATACCGTGTTTATAATTACCGTGGCACAGATGGTCGCCTATGTAGGTAGAAACTTAAAAACCTGGTAATCAGTACAAATGGAGAAATGTAATAAATTGGCCGTCTAGTTTATCCTACTTGTCGAATTCGCCGGTTTATTAGTCTCACTTAAAATGAACACTACATTAACTTATTTAGTTTTACATGTTAAAACGACCATATGACTATGTGGCACGCCGTCGTAGAGGACTCCAAATTAATTTTGACCACCTGAGGTTCTTCAACGTGCACCCTATGCATGGTACACAGGCGTTCTTGCATTCCGCCTACATCGAAATGCGGCCGCTGCGGCCAGGATTTGGTCCAGCAACAAGAGCATTTTCTGCTCCAGCACTACGTGCCCATTCCAGTCCAACTCCATTCAGGAATGTCGGGCTTCTATTTACTTCGCACTCCGACTGGTGCCATCATTCCATCCCCATTCCATTCCAGGTGTTTGAAAATGTAGAGTGATTACGAAATCATTCCAATGCGGAGCTTCCACTCCGCAACTCTGTTAAAGACTGCCATGGATGGATGGATGGATGGATGGATGGATGGATGGATGGATGGATGGATGGATGGATGGATGGATGGGTGGATGGATGGATGGATGGATGGAGGGGTGGGTGGGTGGGTGGGTGGGCGGACGGACGGATGGATGGGTGGGTGGGTGGACGGATGGCTGGATGGATGGATGGATGGATGGATGGATGGATGGATGGATGGTTGCATGCATGCTATGAGCATCCCCTTTGTAACGGGGCGTTGGGTTGCGCCACCAAACCCTTCTTTTCTTACTTGGCCTAGTGTCTTACTGATTTTAGTGTTATTATTATTTTACAGACAAAAAATCCCACCATTTAACCTTTCAATCGCTTTTTGATGGAGTGACCGGATCAGCGTCACTAAGAGCTTATTATTTTTCATTTCTTTTTTCAATAAAAGTGCATGCTTCGTAACACATTATAGCTTGCGTGCCAGATTGACTCATCAGGTTCACTCTCGTGTTTCTGATTCGAGAAGGAACGAGAAGTGAGGCTGTCCTAACTTCTAGTTCGTTAGCATCCAGAAGGGAGGATGGCATATCACGTATACTACAGCTTAGCAGTGTTCGCTACAATTTGCCGTATTCTCTTTATCGATCTGGCAGGATATAACCTTTGACAGTGAGTTGTTGGACTAAGCCTACGAGTGCGCCTGTGATGAGGCATGACCTACGAGTACGAGTGACGAGTGTGACGGAAAGGATGGGAAACCTCCAGTCAGCGTTATTTTCACTTGGTACGCATCTGAGATTCGTTTACGAGGTATCCATCGTTTCAGCTAGTGGTTGTGTGGGACATAATGTCTTGCAAAAGCGAAAGCGCTTCCAAATTACTTCGTGAAATTTATCGACCATCACGATACGCCGTGGCACAGGCCTTCGGAAGTGCCTCCATCTCGTCGAAAGTGTTATGCGGTGAAAATACAGCGCTAACTGTACTATAGATCACAACCCTGACAAAAAGGGTATACGGCAGCAGACAGGGTTAGGCAGAGTGCTGAATTTTGGACGTGTGCCCTGGATTTCAACATATGAGGGCACATTTTTTTTCTTTTTTTAGATATCGCTGAATTTTAACGCAACTACTTACGTGTATTGCTGCCAGATTAATACCTGTCACGAGCAGTGCAAGAACAACGTTTATACATTGCATGCACTGCGGCGTCAGACAGGGTGTCCTCAACCGTTGTCGTCAGAACACTGAAGTACGAAAAGCCTCTGCCTCTCGTGCGGTGCGAATACGCGTGCAGTGCATATGTCAAACTGCGTGGGCAATTAAGGCCAAAATAATTTCACTGCGACAGTCGTGAAATCCGAAGCGAGCGCTTACGCAGTTTACGAATGGGCGATAGTTTTCTATTCTTTGCCGGGAGCGTGGCGGAAATTTACGACCCACCTAATACAGGCGTTGTGCAGCGATCACTCAGCCGCGAGCGCCGCGAATGAATTAAGTTCCTCGGAAAACCAAGGCAGCCGCTTCAACGAGAGCACGCTTGGGCAGCGAAAGTTCAGAGCTCGTTTGAGGCACATCCGTGGTTTCGAATCGCAGTTTCAGGGCAATCGAAAACATTAATGCCCATTTTCGACCATACACGCTCGAGAAACGAAGTTGCCAACGGTCACGTAGACCGTTTCAAAAATGTGCATTGCACGGACATCACAGCCAAGTGCTCATCAGAACATAGCGAGCATTTCTGTCACGTCGAACAGCAAGCAACTTAAGGAATAATTATTTTCTTCCGCTTACGTGCTCCGGGTGGCGTCGTAAACGTTTTTCAACTGTCGTTTGTAGTTTTTATTACAGAGGTCAGGACTTGCACCTCGCAAATGTGGCGGCGTGGACGAGTCGGTGCATCGTGACTTGATATATACGGAGCGCACAATAAACAACGACAAGAAAAAGAGATCCAGGTGATCCCCGTCGCTCTATTTCTTGCCCTTCTTTATCGTGCGCTGCGTACAAAAAGTTAACTTGCACCTCACGTACGGGCCGGTGAACTATAGGCACTTCCTAACCGCTTTCTTCGAGTAGGCAGTTCGCTGGAGAATTACGTGTGCCAGCACACGTCAAGCCTAAATCGGTCTCTTTCTTTTCTCTCTTGGTTTGCATTCCCCTGCGGCCGATCGCACCTCGACAAATCTCTAATGGGAGAGGCGCATGTCACTATACTGCGCTCTCGGTGACTGTAAACACCACGCAGCTGTTATGATTTGCATCAACCTAAACGAAGAAGCGCCATATACGAGCGACCCGCTGTCGTATAGGGAAACCCGTCAGCAAAGCCTGACCATGACGATAAAGTGGCACTGAGAAAACAGTATACCTGCCAACCGCTTCTTGTACACAGGTGGAAATATTGTAGGCAAATAGTCCGGACGAGTCTCGATCATGCTTTTATCTTCATTACCGAAGTGCTTCTAGCATATGCTCGTTTTGTTGCTCGGGCTCGACTGGGATAGGTATTCGCCACTGAAACGTAATAGGAGCAATTAGCTGGCTCTGAAACAACGTGAAAAGAATTAGCAAATGTGCGCTAGCATGCGCGAGATAAACGATCATTTAACAATGCTCGACTTGCGCTGCGGCACGCTTCAACGTAGCTACACACTTCAGCGTTAGTTGTGTTGTTCAAAGCGCGGGAAAAGATCCGATTGGAGGCGATCGGGTGCCCCATCTCGCAAACCGAATAACTAGTTTCCCGCAGAACAAAGCAGCCGCACGTTTGCTGGCACACAACCGAAAGTACAGCATGTACAATTCAAGAAATATTTGCAGTGCAAATTGAAGGACGAATATTATTATTTGATTTGAAAACATATGTACACTTGACAGAAAAGGGAATGCGAGGAACCAGTTGCCAACTGCTAACGGAAGGGGCACAACGCTTGCCTACTCTTCAGAAAGGAGCAGACAGAAACGTAGAAATGGAACAGAGGAAGAAGAGAAAGAAAGTGGAAAGAAAGACTCAAGAGGACGAATGTCGAAGAATAAAGCAAAACACGCACAGTACAAGGTCACGCACGGTAGGGCCAGTCACTGCAGGTTACGCTACCCGAGGATGTTAAAATGGAAAAAAATAGTGTCTGAGCTCTTGTGATTTGAAAACAGAAATACGTTACAAGCGTGAGCCTAAGTTAGTTACCTCTAGAAAATTAAGAGGAGTGCATGAAACACAAACACAATGGTGCCCGTGCTTTATGTTCTCGTCTAGCTCGCGCCGTACATTCTTTTTTTTTTTTTTTTGCATACGACCCACCCACTGTAGCTCAAATCAAGTTTCAGCCTGTGCAAAGCTTCAGCAGCGAACGCTTTTTGGACGACGAAGCTATAAATTTGACAAGCAACAATCACTGCAGGTTTGTTCTGGAGCGCGGCAACCTAAACAACTTCCATCCAAACCAGTTTACCCTTTCCAAGCACCCACCTTTTCTATCCCGCGGCTTCATGCAGTTATTGCTTTACTGTGAGTTTTCTCGTGTCCTGCCTGCTACTCTTGGTTCTTAAGTATGCTCTACTCAATTTCACATTAATCAGCAACAGCGTCACTTGCTTGAAGGTATTGAAGAAACGCGGTAAAAACTTTCGCCGACGTCCCTTTCGCAGTTGCGGTAATCCTTGACACCGAAGTATCTACGCTTGTTATGAAAGCGTAGTTTTCTTGCCAAGTACGAGGCACTTCTTCGTACGTGTCTGGCCACTAACGCTAAACATGTTTAACCTGATGGTGGTGCCATCTAGGAACGCTGCCGCGAAAGAAGTAGTTTACCGTTTCAAGCATAGAGTTTGGTACGACAATTACTAGAGAGAACTGTGGCGCTAGTGTCTATGGGAGCTGCAAGCAGGGCAATTCAACCAGCATAGAAATTATGGTTAATGCATGGATTTGCCTAAACCTTGTCCTTCTGGCTTCAAACGCCTTTGTGACTATGCAAGCTCGTCAGTACGGCATTGTAAATAATTAAATAGACATAAATAAAATTATTCGACGGAGAAATTCTAACTCAGGACCTCTTGCACACAAACCTGACATTGAAACCATTACACCACGGACGCATGCGTCGGCAAGCGGCATAGAACACCCAAGGTCCCTGGGTAAAAGAAGTTTCCTTGTTTTTTTCCAGGTAGGAAGTTTTCGATCGAGTGCTCCTATCTAAATGCATGTAAAAGGAGAATTCTTTTTCCTCGGAAACCACTGCACCCAATTTGACAAGGTTTGTTGCATTTAAAAGAAAAACTTAAAATCTAGTGACTGTTGGTTTTTAATTTCTGATATAGGTCGTCCATTATTTATTAAAAATTGGCAGAAGCCAAAAGTTGTCAGAAAACGAAATTATCAAGTTTACAACTCTGCTAAATCAGCAAGGTAAAAAGACATCGCAATTTTATTAATTACATCTGATAGTACATCTAAAGCGGACAAAATGATGTGTTACACATGAATATACTGTTGTTTATTCATCTGTTCTGCTTTCGAAAATTTTTCAGCAATCCTTAGATACCCATCGGCTACCTACAGATTGGAAGGTCGGGAAGGTGGTCCCACTTCATAAGTCCGGTAGCAAACATTCGCCACTCAACTACCGCCCCATTTCCCTCACAAGCATTCCTTGCAAGGTTCTTGAACATATTCTGTACTCACATTTAGCTAAGCACTTACACAATAATTCATTTTTTACAAAAGCACAACATGGTTTCCGAAAAAACTTGTCATGTGAAACCCAACTTCTTTCTTTTACTCACAGCCTTCATCTTATTCTCGACAAAGGTTCTTTCGCAGACTGTGTTTTCTTTGATTTCGCCAAGGCCTTCGACAAAGTGTGCCATAAATTACTTCTAGTTAAACTTAGTAAACTTAATCTTGATCCTCACCTGTTAGCATGGCTTGAACATTTTCTATTTAATCGGTCACAGTATGTTGTGGTTGAAAATCATATGTCCTCATCTAATCCTGTAGACTCTGGTGTGCCCCAAGGATCTGTTATAGGCCCTCTTCTTTTTTTAATTTACATTAACGACTTACCCAATGACGTTTGTTCTAACATTTACCTTTTCGCAGATGACTGTGTTATCCTCCGTGAAATCTCGGACAAATCTGATAACAAATTCTTACAAGACGATATAAACGCTATCTCTAACTGGTGTGACGTATGGTTAATGCAACTTAACGTAAGTAAATGTAAATGTATGCGTGTAACTCGCAGCCATATTCCTCCACCGAACTATTACCTTAATGATACTCCGCTGGAGGTCATAACATCGTATAAATACCTAGGCGTCCACATAACCTCATCACTTTCCTGGTCGTTGCACATCGACAACGTAATTAACAATACTAATCGCATGCTAGGTTATCTTCGCCGAAACTTTTCTTCTGCTCCTACATCATTAAAATTAATTCTATACAAAACGCTTATTAGGAGTAAAATGGACTACGCTTCATCCATCTGGGACCCGCACCTCTAAACCCTTACTCAATCACTCGAACTAATCCAAAACAATGCCGTACGCTTCATTCATAGCAACTATAGCCGTACATCAAGCGTAACTGCCATGAAAAACTCTTTGCTGCTTGCTCCTCTCTCAGCCCGGCGTAAGTGCTTTCGCCTTGCTTTATTTCATAAACTATATTTCCACAATTCGTACCTACGCGATAATCTAATATCACCTCCTACCTACATTTCCTCTCGCATCGACCATAGCCATAAGGTTGGAATCATTCAGTGCCGCACCAGAACCTGTAACGAATCATTCATTCCTAGGACCTCTCAGGAATGGAACCACCTTCCCGGCGCAGTTGTCGCAATCAAGGACAACTCAAAGTTTCGTTCGGCCTTATCAGACATCATCACTCCCGGATGCAATTAACTAATCACATTTGTTGTTTATTGCTGCTTTGTTTATTTACTTGTGTATGTTTTTTTACCCACTCCCCTCTGTAATACTTCGGTCTTGAGGGTACAATAAAATAAATAAATAAATAAAATATAAAAAAATTGACTAACATGGAAACATTTTGCAGAACTCTTGTACACAACGTAACAAATTCACGTAAGATATAAATTGACATGTCGAATATGTCCGCTTTGAATGATCCATTGGATGCCGTTTACAGAACTTCGATATCTGTTCTTCACGGAGAGCTATTAATTCATAAACTTCGTGCGTCTACTTTTGTCAACCTTTCGAATTTTTGAGAATCATCTTCATAAGATTCAGACCCTAAATCGACATTCCGCTTCGAGCAGTCACTAGAATTTAACTTTCTCTCTCAAACGCAACAAATTTGATTAAAATCGGTCCAGGGGTTATCTAAGAAAAGCATTTTTGCGTTTCACGCGTATTTGAACAGGCCGTGTCGAACTTGAGCCCGAGCTAAAGCTTCCTCTCACGAGGGCAAGTCAGCGCGTTGAGACGCTCGGCACGTTTCGATTTGGCCAACTTGGCAGGCGTTACCGCTGCACTTAGTAGCGATAATGTGTGTTCACACATTCTTATTGCCGTCTGCATTTAGAAGAGTATAGATGGCTTTGGAATTTAGGCTCATGAAGGAAGATAAAGCGCAATAAATAGAATGCTGCTCTTTAGCGCTAATGTTTATAACTCAAAAAGCACACTTCATACACACACGTGATCCATTAGTCAATCACACTAAGAATGCTTCACTTTACGTAGATGTCGACTGAAGTACAGTCTGCCAGATTTTTTTTTTTTCTTCTGACGGAGGAGCTGCCAAAATACCGATGCCAGTCCATCGGAAATTGAAAAAGGAAGCTTTCGGGCAGCAAGAATGTTGGCTGTGTGGAGTACGGACAAATGGGAAATGGCGGATCAGGGTGTACTCGTGCTTGCCTACCACTACTGCTAGGTGACGCGGCATGTACAGCCAAACTTCACTGTAGCGTGCCTAGGCCGAAACTGCGATATCTCCGATGCATCCGACGAAAGACGAGGAACGGCATGGAATCGAGTGCGGACACGAAATCCGCTTTCTTACTTTTTTTTTTTTTTGCTGCTCTCTGCCTCACGCCCAAAGAAACGTTTTGGATTGGTGCCGGGGCTTTCGCCGTTTGATTTGTGTACCTCAGCCATGTTGAGGGTGCGTCGGTTGTGGTTTTCGTGGGTAGCGAATAATTATTGACGGCGTCTCCGGAGCAGCATGTAGTTCCTGGAAGCCATGTAGCACTCACCGACTACAGGTGAGCAGGCCTGAGTGCACTGTTGTGCTTACAGTGCGCCCGCTATCGGAAAATCTGAACCGTAAAGTAAGTATTTAGGACGAAGGAAACTGCTTCTATAGTTCAGCTCTCGCCTTAGTGTTGTGAAATCATCTACACTTCGCACGGCGCGTGCAGAATAAGCGGCATGCGACGACACAGCACTGTATCTGCATTCGTATTTCACCATTCCCTAGACTGCTGGTCGCATTCGCTACGTATATGGGTGGGTCCTTACGTCCCGTTATGCTGGCAAATTTCTTAATTTCACATATTCACCGTTCAACTCATTTTTAACGCGATTAATTATACATTCAAGCGGAAGTGCTGTGGTTTTTATCGCGTTATCGGTTTGACGGCCGATCGTGCGGGGATCAGTCGAGCGATGGTAGGCACGCTTATATTATCGGTGCCGTCGAGAAGAAAGTTCGTCGCAGTGCGACAACTCATGGTCGTCTGTTGCGTCGTTGTCGGCCTGGTATCATAAAATGCTCTCAGCGACAAACTGTGCCCAATACTTGGCCAATCGTTGGCGTGAGCGTCTTTTCAGGCTCGTATCGACCCAGTATTACCGCGCCTAAAATGTGTACGTGAAGTCAGGCACGCGCTGCCACCACCACCAAATGAGGGCCGCCGACGCTGCCCAAGAAGGCTTCTTCAGTAATGTACACAATGTTGTTAAGTGTCGGCCAACTGCAACGCAGGGATTTTCGTAAAATGTGGTAGCCATCAATGAAAGAGGGCAACTATATGGCTCACGGTGCATTCCGGACCACGAACCCCTAGCCGCTTTCTGTTTTATAAGTAGAGTTGCAGTCTTAAGGTACGCACGTTTCGACGCCGCACCGACGTCGAGCTACCAGTGAAGTTTCAACGCGGTATACGGCACGAATGTTTGCAGCAGCACGCGTCCGCGTACTCCTTTTACTCGGGCGACTGCCCCGACATCGGGCCACGCGGCCCCGAGCGCGACCCTTGCAAAACGTTTTGCAACTGTATAATCCGCTATAGGGCAGGGCGCACTCACCGTCGCGCCATTTCTCTATGGTCGCACCCTGTAAACGGCGGTTTGTCGATAGGACAAGAGAGGGATAAAGACCAAACTGTACGTACACCCGTGAGCAAACGTATGCGGACCAGGGATTGTGCGATAAAACTACTTTTCTCCTCTGTCTGTGAACGCAACCTGAAATTAGATACTGCAGTCCGAACTTGGCATGACGAATTTTCTGGTGCACCCGTCAGTTTCCGCTTACAGCGTGTTAATTACGAAAAAATTTCTCTTCTTTCGGCGACCCTGTCGTCCATAGACGGAAATTTGTATTAGGAAGGAACAGCGCCAACTAAGACGACCACGAGAGGGAGAACGACACAGGACAAGCGCCATCTAGCCCAAATAAATGTTGTTCTGAACCACAGACGGAAAGTTCTAACTTTTCCGAGGGGGAGGGGGAGGGAGGCGGGGTGCAGAGATACGACTGGCTTTCCAAACCCTCTCTCTCTCTCTCTCTCTCTCTCTCTCTCTCTCTCTCTATATATATATATATATATATATATATATATATAACAGTTGCACGTTAGGAAACCGTGTGACCTCGAAGAATTGTTCAAATTGACGGCCTTACATGAGTATATACAGGACCTCATAGTAGGAGACAGTTCTATTTCACAGCCTGAGGCCTCTCGCACCCCTAAGAATCTGGCGTCTCTCGGTACTGTAATATTCCATCGTGAAATTGTTTTATATTTTGCTATTACCAATTCTGCTTCACCTTTTCGAAGAAACTGCAGCATCTCTCTCTCTTCTTTTTTTCTTTCAGTCCGAGTATAAGCGCTGCTGCGCATGACTGCTGTTGATTCTGATTTCGAGTGAGTCCGGCTTGATCTCATTTCAGTTACTGAGTGAATTATACAGGGTGTCTGAACTGTCATGCACCAAGGCTAAAGAAAGAGCAATTTAATTACTCGAAGGAAACATAATGCATATTGTTTACAGTACAGTGGAGTAGCCACCAGTAATGTTTTTGCAACTCAGATTTACTTAGGAAATTATAATTAATTATGTGACTCGAGAAGTACTGTCCTGCTTACTTAATGACGTACTGTCGCACTTACTTTAAGACGTTATCAAAGTGTCAATGAGGCATTTGTTGGCACTCCCAAATGACATCTAAAGGCTCATTTACACTAGGCCAGCACGACACCGATTTTGGTTTGCCGACTGTCGACAACAGCGTCTTTACCTTCGTGTCTGCGCCTCTGTCACACTGTAGCGACGCCGACAGTCTGCTAATGGTTGGCGGAGAGCTCGGCGTCGGTACAGCGTGACAGAGGCGCCTACATGAAAAAAAAATAGGCTGTCGCCGACAGTCGGCAGACCGAAAGCGATGTCGTGTTTGCCTAGTGTGAATGAGCCTTAACTGCGTTGTTTTCAGCGACGTACTGATTGCGTAGAACTTTTTTCGACTCCATGGTAATGAAACCCTACGAAAGATGAAAAATACTACGTGACTGAGCTCCCACCCGCATCATAAAGAAGCGTTCCCAAATAAGCTGATAGAAAGTAACTGATTTGCCAGTCGCAAACCCGCAGAGACAGCGCATCATCTTGATATGGTATACCGAAGGAGCACCAACAGCAGGTTTCGTGGCATTGAAGCTATTCGTTCCTCTCATTTCTACGTCACACTTATTATTCGTCTCTCAAGGCCGACTGATCTTATTGATAACAAAACCCCCTTGATAACCTGGCCGAAGCGCCGCTCTGACCTCGCACGAAGCGCGAAAAGCAATGGAATAGGCATGGAGCGTTTCAAAATCCCAGCTCTGCTCGAACCGCATCGAAAGACTGCTCATGCAGCTATATTTCGCGCCAGAAACTTGCTTCAGACCAAAGACAGATTAAAGTGAAAGTTTTATCTTTAATTAGGGTGTATACGTGCTGCAAAAACAGGTTCGTGGCAATAAATAAAATAAAAGAGAAATAGAAACACCAGGAAAGGACTCACGTGTACCAAAAAGGCAAAACCGATGTGTTCAATAAACTCAATGTACCACGTACTTCTAAATGAGCCGCATTGGCAATCGGGACGTCTGCACAACAACAACAAAAGATCCACGCAGAATTTTGGGGGGATTTATCTGAATGATGCGTAAGCGTTGCATAGTACTGACGTCGTTTTTCGTGGTAGTATGTTGGTGTGCTTCGTATAATTGCGGGAACGACAGTGAAAGAACGGTGAAACGTAGGAGCGTGGTTGCAACACCGAACTGTTAAGTGAGACCTGCCCGAGGCGTCGTAGTAATGTTCACTGGTTTTATATATAGCCCCCTGTGGATGTGTACGAGGGTTGAAATGACCAGGAAGACGTAGCCAAATGAAGGAAATACATGAAACATTTATTAGGTACATTTAACCATTATGAACCCGCCGTGGTTGCTCAGTGGCTATGGTGTTGGGCTGCTGAGCACGAGGTCGCGGGATCGAATCCCGGCCACGGCGGCCGCATTTCGATGGGGGCGAAATGCGAAAACACCCGTGTGCTTAGATTTAGGTGCACGTTAAAGAACCCCAGGTGGTCGAAATTTCCGGAGTCCTCCACTACGGCGTGCCTCATAATCAGAAAGTGGTTTTGGCACGTAAAACCCCAAATATTATTATTATTTAACCATTATGAACCGTTATCAACCGTGCTCCGGCAGCGGCTGCGCGGCTACGTCGGGTGCGGCCCGTATCTTGAAAGAGATCTGCGAAAGCGGCAAAGTGCGGCACGTGCTGAGAGCTCCGTGATCGCTGTGTTCCCGCCGCTTCGTTGGCGTTGAAGCGAGAGGCAGCACGCAGACGAATTCGCTCGCTGCTGCGGGCGCTATGTTGAAAGCAATCGTCTTATGGGACGGACGGAGGGACTGTTATTCCGTTGGGTAAGGATAGAAATGCTTACGCATTTAAAACCATCAGATTTAAGTGTGCCCTTATTATCTATGAATTCGTAAGCGCCATTGAACACCAGCCGCTGCCTATAGGACTTGTTCGAATAGGTCTCCTTCTGCAGCTACGCAGTACTGAGTCCGCTTTATCACAACTTCTGCGGCATGCTTGATGACCGACGCTGGAATTCTACGGCAGACATCAGTTATCCCTGCCTTCAGCTTATCTGACGTCCGTCTCGATCATGTAAACACGACCATTAACATAACCCCAAAGAAGAAAACCGAGTGGAGAGAGGCCAGGTGACCTTGCCGACCAATTTACAGGCTCGCGCCTATGCGCATAAAAAGTCACATCCAGCCAGTTTCGTGCTCGGCTGCTGCTGTATGCTGGCGCCCCATCTTGCTGTTACCACAGCAGTGGAAGACGTGACCGCGGGACTTCGCTGAGAAACTCATCCACCACTCCTTCAAGGATTTTGTCCACGTAACGCTGTCCAGTCAGTGTGTGATCGACGAAGATGGAACCGATTATTGCGCTAGAGTAAATTCCGAACCACACATTGAACTAGAACTGGTACTCATGCCTAGTACGCTTTACTCAGTGTGGATTGGAGTAACTCCAATAGTGTGCATTCTGCAAATTTACCTGTCCGTTTCTGAAAAAATTTCCTTCATTTGTGCACATGATGTCGCTCAAAAATTCCAAGCGACTCATCGGATGTTATGAGGACCCAATTCCAGAAATCTGGACGATTCTGCAGGTCCCTGTCTTCCAAGCATTGATGCACGTTAGAGTGGTACAGATGAAAGGCCGAGTCATTTAAAAATCTTCTAAACTGATGACTGGGAAATTGGTACGCCCCGCATGCTAGCATGGGGGTACGTTTGAGACCATAAATGCTAGAACATAAGCGTGCGTAGGCTCTCAAAAATGGAGTCTTCCGCCACTGTTTCTGGAAGCTGCCGGTTTGTCTCAGGTTTTCATAATTTCTGGTTATAGTCGATGCGAGGCGGTGTAGGGCTTCGGCATCGCCCGAGAGAGGGTGGGGGGCTTTGCCCCCTCCGGAGGGCTTGGGTTTTTCGCATAAATTCAGAGTTTGAAGCCCTGAAAATGTGGGCAACCATCGCCGTTTGCATTGAGTTACGCTAATTCTTAAAGGTATCCGCACCCGATTCTCCAGAAGCTTTGTTCTCTACGCCTGCTACCTCAGTATTTTAGCATCGTGTGCTGCAGGTTTATCGTGAGACAATCTTCATTGCAGGATGCTTATAGCGGTCTGTAACATGAGTAGTGACTATATTTAGGGCGTATAACGTGCTTTCGCGCGATATGCAAAAGCTTTCAGTGTTCTTTGCATCGGAAAGAAAGCTTTACGATTTTCTTTCAAGAAATTTCTCGACCTTCGTTTTTAGAGGGTGCTTCCAAACACGAACATTGGGATGACGAGCTAGTACATTCACTGTCTTTAATCCGCCGCTCTTTAGGCAGACAGTACTTCCAAAGGTGGTGGTGGCGTCACTTGTACGGGGAGGCGAATGTCATGGTGAGATGGACCCGCCATTTTTCCTCCTCAGCTCTATTACAGAAATGCGGAGGCGCATCATCAACCCCACAGGAAACTGACGCCTCGTGCAGGCAAGCGATGAGAAGCCAGCACTCATGGTGCATACCTCTCGCCGCTATGTGATGTGTTGAAAGAGCGGGAGAGAGAGAGAGCCATTAGTGACGTCATAGAAAAACCGCGTTCACAGCGATCAGTAAGCCATTGTATAACAACAGCCTTGTTGTCGCTCCAACTGGGAGCCTCGGGGCATCACTGACGGCCTGTTGCCTCACTCGGTCATCTACGGTCGGGCATATTCGCGTCCCATTTCATCGAGGCGATGACCGACAACTTTCTCCATCGTACGCGTGCAGGTCCCGAATACCGCGCACACACTCGCTATGTTCCTTACTTCATGGAGAGAAACGCATGCTTGCGCGGTCAGCGACATCGCACGGCATTAAGGCACAAACTGCTATTTTACTGCGAACGTAACGACTAAGGAAAGCGCAAGAAGAAGAATGCCGGAATTACGCGTACGTATCGCTTCCTCCCTCAGCACCAAAAAGAAAAGCGCACCTTGTGTTTACCTCCATCTCGGATAGTACCGCTTTGACTTCGCGAGGTACAGATTAGAAAATAATTCGATGCATCGCTCGATTATTAACGGCCTCGCGTGAATGGCATGAGTGGTCGAGGTACCAGAAGAAAAAAAGAAAACGAAGTGGGGTTGGGGTTAAACTAAAGAAGTCAAATGGTGGAAGGGCGCTAGCATTACTTAAGACATGCCTATTGAAACGGCGCAGTGCGTGAGCCGCTGGGCCGGAGCGACACGCGATCCTGCCCGACGATGACGTCAATGCCTGGATGAGGAGCGCCGGTCAGAGACCGCCACATCCGGACACGTGCGCACGCTCTCAAAGGAGGCCCGCGACTCGTCGCACGTGTCCCGCCTGGCATCGCATCAACCAGCTCGGCAAGAATGTGGCCTGCCGGCGTCTAGACGGAGAACGCGTTTCCAATGAAACCTTTGGTCGCCTACTCTCCTAGGCCCCATCACCCCTCAACCCCCTCCCCGACCCGCCATCTTTCTCCTCATTCGTCCTTCGTCTCTTCCCTCTCGCTATTTAATCCTTATAGTAACGCCGCCTGGTACTTGTAACCTGTCTAACCGGAGTCACCCCTCATCTGAAGGGTGCGCGGTGAGGGGGGCTCAGAGAGTAAGGACCGGAACGCTTTCCACCTTCGACCCCGCACTTGTCTCTCCTCGTTTTGCAGAATAAGTTTACGTCCCCAGCGTGAAGCCGGGGTAAACAAAACCGCGAGCGTGTTGCTAAAAATACCGACAACAGAACTGGTTTTCCTTGACTTCCAACTCGGTCGTTGTGTCGATGTCAAATAAAGGAGCTTAAAAAAAAAGGGGGGGGGGGGGGTATTCACTGAGAGTAGAACTTCTCTGTCGGCTGTTCTGCGAAAGAACGGCTCATCGAAGTTTAGGCTTTCTTTTATACCATGAAAGTGAAAGGTAGCCATTTCTCTTTCCCTTTTAGTTCACATATAGCCCGCCAAAAAAATTACCTGGGGGGCCTTCACGGTTCACAAAGTACGCAACCGGAGAGTGTCGTTACTATTATAAGCATAAGCGAAACCGTGCTACGCTGAATAAGTTGCAGAAAACAGCGACGGCAGAAAAATATATGTAAAAAATAAATTGAATGCCACTTCACGTTGGTGTCGAGGCTCACGCTTTTCGTAACCGATCTTTTCGCCCTCCACCGAGCACAAAGAATGCTTGCTCACTTCATAATAGAATTTACCAGTGACTTCTAAACAGCTACACCGGTAGTTGATTCTCTACTTCGTCGCAGTTGAAGGCCATATGGAATGTGCAGGAAGGTTGAACACGCAAAACGCACAACGATCTCGCACAATGCTGCAAACAATGTGGCCGTCACTACTTAACAAAGGAACTTTGTCGCCCTTTCTCGAAGTGCAGGCAACGTCACATAGGTATGAAAAGTGTGTATGGGTAGTAAACACAGCAGAACAGAATGCGCGTCCGTTTCAATAATGTGACCCAGTAAGAGCTAGTAAATGCTGTCCTCGTCTGCTGATCTCAAGGTTCAGACATTTCGGTACTCGCTAATGGAATCAGAATCAGCTTTATTCAAGACAAAAACGGGGATAATTACGTGATAAGTCTATACAGAAGGAGGTCCCGTAGTTAGAAACTGAAATGGGACCTCCTTTGCATGATGACTAGAATTAATAAAACAGCAATGACAACATGTGAAATTTACGATAATAAAGGTCTTTAGGAGACAAGGCATAAATGAACAAAAAAGCAGCAGATGAATGTACTAAGCAATAACAAGGCTTTGGATTAGTCAGCAAAAGGTAAGGAGTTTAATTATCGCTCAGTATCATTGAAAATGATTGCTAACCATCGCGTTAAGCTAAATTTGAACAAAATGATTCTCTGAGCTATTCAGCGACGTGGACATGCACGTGCTTCATGACATCGGCAGCCAGACAAAGTGCGTAGACATTGTCAGACTTCGGGAGCCAGTACCCAACAGCAGGCGTAATTCCTGCTGCTTGCTTTGAACGCCTCGAATGTTCTAGCCTACCAATCTTGTCCCTTACATAAGACATTATAGCACAGCTGAATGTGCTGGAGAACTAATACCCAGGAAACAAATAAAGATGTTTCAGTCGTAGTCTCTCAAGGCAAGTTGCCAAATAACAGGAAGAAGTTAAGAAAAATTTTCATCCCCGTAAATGCATACACTGCGGCGCTTTTCTCGTTGCTCGCGGGACTGACTCGCCTTGGCGCGTTTGTCAAGTTACTTCCTACTCTTCCCGTCTTATATACTCTCACAAAATGGAAGAGGCGCTTTCGGAGCTTCCTGTTCTTCTATGGCTGACATACTCGCCGGTGCTATGCAGAACACGTTGCGACGCCGCGGTAATCAAAGACATGCCGTGACGCGTCACGTGCGTCTCAAAAAAGCCGTCCTAAATTGCGAACAGGTGCGCATTATATACGAAGTTCTCGTCATTATAGTGGCACTGGCCAGTGCGCATGCCCGGAGGGTGTACGTATAGAAGAATGCGGAAACAACCTAACCGTGTCAACGCTCGTCAGCAAAGAGCTCGACCCCTCGTTGAGTCGTTCTCGGGTCTAAAGGTCAAGAAGCGAGCTCGACACCGAGCGATGTCATTTAGTTGCTTTGCACATCATAAAGATGCTTCTTTTTTGTGTGTGTGGTTTTAGCTCAGATCTCTTCTGCGTTCCCAAGATTTGACTGCACGTTTGCATGCTAAACGGTAAAAGAGAAATCTGTTTCTACTTTCCCGGCGAATTGCGCAGGAGAGCTTTTCTCTGTAGCAAATTCGCACCTCTTTCTACGATTAATCGATTCGTCTTCATTTGCATTGATTACTTTAAAGAATTCCGCAGGGTTGAATAAGAAATATCGCTCCCGTTAGTGATGATTCTTATACGCTTCCGAGTGGTCAGAGTGCTGCTGCATCTCTCTCATGCAGTGAACTACGCTGTAGATTGCTGTCATAATAAATCTTCGAAATGGTAAAGCGCATAATTTTGAAATGAGAATTCGGTGCACGCATTTCATTCTCTTTTCCACCTGATCAGTGTCTTATATGGGGGGAAAACGCGTCAGCGCTCAAGCTGTGTCAGCATTATCACGACGCGGGAGTGACTTCTTGTGACTTTTAAACTTCCGCAGTTTTCCTCATTCACCTTTTAAATTAGCTTTGTGTTCCTTGACACTGCCAGGCAATTCGTGCGCGCGAGTAACGCCTGGACGCCAGATTAAAATGCATCTTTATATTCATTCCTACACGAAAGCAGAGTAAAGTGTGAATCACACTTGCCTGAAGCGGTGGAGTGGTCCAGTGGCCGGCTGCGGACTGAGCGAATGTTCACAGCAGCAGCTACCTTTAGGTATCCACTGGTTTTCAGGTCTGCTCGTTCTTTAGTTCATTGTTAGAGGATGCGGCATGACCACGCATGGTCTTGTATTGTGGCATTAGCGGGTGCTTTTGTTTTTCACGAATGATGGTGAACAACTCGGCCGATTGACCACTCTAGAGAAGTGTAATTCACACTTACGCACTGCCCTTCTTTCGGGAGACCTAAATCATTCAATCTTGAGGCCCGAAGCTTGTGTTTATCTCTGCTATACAAAATGAAGAAAGAGGGCGATAATTTTTAAACATGCCTCTAAAAGTAATAAAACATAGAAGAAAAATAATAGCTTCGTAGCCACGATTACGTTAACTGCATAGGAGAATAATGGACGATTCCATTTTCTCGCGCACTTGACAGCAGAAATAATAAATAGTTAAAATATTTTCACAGCGAAACTGTGATGGGCTACTTTCCCCACTATCATGTCCGCGTGTAGAAAAACATCCCGAAGATAATGCAATGACGAGCCGACCCGTGGCGGAGGTGACGCAGGCGTTAAGCACTCCCTATACGTGGGCCGGTCCCGAAGATAGTGAAATTCCGGGCCGACACGCGGCGGAGGTGCAATCTGAAACAGCTTGCAAGAGGATGCAAGCTGGCACTGAGGGCAAAAAAAATCTGGAAAAAGCGCCTGGAGAAGCTCGGTCAAGGTCATCAATGGCCGTGGCAACGTTAGCAGTAGGATGAACCGCGTTCAGTGATCACGCATCAGACGTAAGACTGCAGAGCAACTAAACACCAGAAAAACATTGGCCGACTTCGTCACGTTCAAAGTTGACGTCAAATAGACGTCATTGACTTCCCAGAAAAGAGGAGAAGCGCTCTCACAGAGAAATTGCGCCGAGCTGCGAATACTCTGTGTTGACAACACCTCGTAATTTACCGGCTTAAGCAGAAGGCGACAAAGCGAACGGGTCCAAAAGGAGTCTAGTAGAAAGGGACGGATGGTCATCTGTGCTTGGCGTGCATGCATATACTAAATATGTGGACCACAACGACATTGAGAGCAAAACTATTAAATTGTGCATAATCAGTGAAACCTGGGCTATAACTAGTCTTCGTCGTCCTTTTTGTCCCTCGTCTATGTATGCGCTGTAAGTGACGATTGATACCATGAAATACCAACTAGCTCTTACCCAAACCTTGGTTCACTATAACTAGTGGTACAAATAGTGCCGATCTGCGTGGTCAAGGTTTTCATGTTAACATAGTCGCTTTATTTATTTATTTACTTATTTATTTATTTATTTATTTATTTATTTATTTATTTACTTATCTATTTATTTTTCATTGTAATTATGTAAATAGTTCACTTCCTCCTATCTGTTTTCTCTCCTTGTACTTTTTCATCCCCACATTCTGAATCCCACCCCATGCTGCTGACCAATTTTCTTACACTGTGGTCAGCAGCAATTTTCTTACTCTCTTTTTCTTGGTAATATATAATATAAAATAACCAATTACTACTAGTAGAACTACTACTACTACTACTACTACTACTAGTACTACTAGTGGTGTGACGTGAACGCTCCAATGAACTTACGTGGAAGAACTGTGTGCGCCCCTCTCCGGGTCTGTGCGTGTGTCACAAAATACCACGCATGGTTCTTAGTTCATAATCTTCTCGAAACTACGTTAGTCATTGACCTAAACAAAAGCAAGTACTGGACTTCAAAGGTGCCAAAGTAAATATACAAGCAGCAGTATTCTTAAAAGCACATAACGAAAAAAAAAAGAAAGAGGTATGGAAGATGCAGGAAAGAAAAGTGCGACAAAATTGACTCGAAAGTCTAAAGACACAAATATATGCTCAAAATAACATGGCACCATTCCAGCGTTCTCTGGCAACGACCAGCGACCCGTGGTGCGCATTCACAAAGCAGCCAATTTTATCGCTAGAGAGCAGTTCATATGATCATGCAGGTAATGCGAATTACTATTGTTGTAGAGGATGTAATATTAGCAAAGGCAGCCGGTCAGTCACAAGCAGGACGAAGTAACAAGAAGCTTTATGAACTCGTCCCCACATTCCAATATATCAATGCATTTGATGAAACTCAGAATTACTTGATGTTTCTTCTACTACACTGTTTTCCTTGGCCGTGTGCATGTAATGACTGACCGAGCCATGATTTAAAATAAACACAGAAACTTAAGCTCAAGGGCCGCTGTAGGGCCTTGTAGCCGAAGTTGATTGGAGGGCGCATTTTATTATCCGGCGTCAAAGCGTTGCAAGCATTCTTTGTATGAAACTTGCTTTTGACCAGTCGCACTTTTTTCCAGCACTACGCTTAAGGCGAGGCACTTGTGGTATTTTTAGCGGGTGGCTGGGACAGAAGTATAACCAATATCGTGAAAATCCAACTTGTGGACGGTTCCAAAAAAACAGTCATGGAAAGCTGCTCGCAAAATTCGATACACTTGTCCGGAATTCCAGCATTCTCACTCATAGCTGCAATTCATTTTTCCCGCGCTGAGATCATAGGCTCGAAGCACATGAGAGAGAGAGAGAGAGAGAGAGAAGTAGAAGGAAAGGCAGGGGGGTTAACCAGACTGAGTCCAGTTTGCTACCCTGCACTTGGGGGAGGGGAACGGGGAGGGAAAGTGAGAGAGAGAAAACATGAGTCTATACCGCACTTTCACCTGCACTAAGTTAGATGTAGGATGTCTAAAGTCGGGCATTCAAGTCTGTTGCCTTCAGGCAGTGAAAAAGCACTCGGACTGCTTTCTGGGCCAATGAACTGTAAGGCCAGGCTCCCAAGATCTTTGCTTCCGTAAATGGCCTGTCATCCAGTCTATTCAAGGCCCACTGGACAGTCTGACGTCGATTATGAAAGCGAGAGCAGCGGCACAGGTGATGACTGATGGTCTCTTCACACTTGCCCTTGACTCACATTGGTGAGTCCGCCATTCCAATACGATAGCTGTAGGAGGTAGTGAATGCTACTCCTACCCACAGCCGACACAGCATTGTTGCGTCGAAGCACATGGATGAATAAGGCACAAGACAGCCAAGAAAGCGCGCACTTTTGAAAACAGTTTTGAATATTTGAAACACTGAAACAGTAAAAGTTCTTACCTGGAACACTGCACGGAATATAGCGAAAAATATTGTAGTCTTACAGCCGTGTCCCTGGGCTAATAAAATAAAAGGAAGATCAATGTAAAACCTGTATTCTTTGACAAGTCAAATTTTTAAGATATGAAATACGCACCATGGTTAATAAATGGGTCCCGAAGAGGTTTCACAATGACGGCTTTTTCATGTGGGTAATCCTTCACTCTGAATGTCCACGCCAAGCTGGCCCAACCAAGTCCGAGCCAAATCAAGCTCCTTCTCACACTGGACGTCTGCACGGGAAAGCGCTTAGCCAGAATAAACGATAAGCCACAGCAGCCCAGGCAACTTTGTGTGAGTTTACTGAACAGTGCTGTCATTTCTTTTTCTCGAGTATACTTCCCTCCTCCACCTTTATCTCACTTGATTTCGTTTCGACTTTTTTCTCACTTGTTTTCTCTCTTTTCTTTTATTTCGGTAGGGTGGGGTGAGTGGTTGAGGGCGGGTGAATGGGCGTTTGCGAAGTGAACGCAAGCTTTACTGCCGCGGTTCAAACGACGCGTGTTCCCCTCCAAACTCGTTCACACAGAGCGTGAAGAGGTGGGATTTCCCCTTCTGACTTCCATCTTTGCCTTCGCTGCCGGTACATTTCCTTTTTAAATATTTGTCTTGTGAATTTTTTAGTTCCCTGCCGGAAATTTTATTGAATGTAAACAGCGAGCACGTGGAATATAGCCTAGTACGGTACCAATGTCGTCCAAGATTGGAAACGCGAAAGAACAGACTGGCACAGTTCTTTAGAATTCGCTAGTGAACCCCATCCCGCCAATGTTAGCTTTGGCCAGTTTCCTTGGCTATGTTTTTTTTTTTTTTATGTGCTATCAACCAACTGGTGCCTCTATGGCTGAGCAATTCCATGTGCGAGCCTATCAAATCGAAGTCGAAGCTACTTTCAAACTACGAATGGCGTGGGCATGATTCGGACGGGATCGATTGGTTCTGCTTGTACTCTGCTACGCAAAGGATGAACAGATAGTCCTGCTTGTGCGCCCGAAGAGCGTCGTCGTAATCATCATTTTATGTCCACTTCAGGAAGATGCCTATCCGAGTGATATCCAATTTATAGCTCTGGATATATATATATATATATATATATATATATATATATATATATATATATATATATATATATATATATATATATATATATATATATATATATATATATATATATATATATATGAATACTGCGGATCTTCGCATCCCAAGTCAGGACGTGAAAACACACCTGTTTAGCTACTATACCTGATTGCGGAGGAACCGCTGACGTTACAGTCTTGGAGACTGGAAACGAAACAGCGACGTGGTAGTGCACTTACACAACAAAGGATCCGGGCAAAGCCTATGCATAAACTATAATTTGCTACATTGTACGCTTCAGTGAACATGCCTGTAATACAAATGACCGTGACACGAATTATTGTTTTCGTACGTACACGTGTGTATGATTTGGCGAAGTGCTTTAGCTGCAGCTACATCCTTCTGTGAATGCGCACAGTGTAACTCAAAACGCACACCGAATAACGCGTTTACTGATGTTCAGTGCAGCAGGCATCAGTTTACATACCTTTACAGGAAGGACTGGAGCCCAGCTTTCGTCAGTTAGGTATGCTGCATCAAACATAAGAAATATGTTGGACTACACTAACGCAGAAACGTAGGTCCACTTGTTGCGCTATAGCACATGAGAGATAGAGAGAGGGAGAACCTTTATTATCGAGCAAGCGAAGTGTTACATGCCGTTGGTAGGCATTTTCCTCATTCTAGGAAGCGCAAAAAAAGAAAAGAAGACGACGTCAAGAAGCATTGCATGATTGAAGGTTGTTTTACCGTGGAAAGAGGTAGTCTCACGCCGCATATCTTTGGACAGAGCCCGTCTAGAAGTCGCAGCAATTTAGACGCAGTGGGCAACAAGTTGGCTCGTGAGTATAGGCGGAACGTAACCGAGATTTCAACTACTGTCAGAAAGAAGGAAGGCGGCCAAGCTCAAGATGCTTCGTTCGATACAAATTGGCAACCTAGGAATTCGACCTTTGGATGTCTTCTATAAACATACAACAAGAGCGTTCCGCCGCATACATGTGCATATTATTAAATCTACTTTCGTACGCACTAACGTATATAAATAATCATTTTTTCTAAATACGATTGCCGAGTGAATTGCATTACCAAGAAGTTCTCATTTTGTTATGTCTGTCGAGTCAAATGCATGTACGGAAGTTATATCCTACTATTGTACTTTGGTGGCTTTTATATTATCTTTCATTCATTAATTTATAATTAAAAAGATTCATGCATGTGGTGACTGTTTCGTGCTCCCTCTCCTGACTAGACCTTTATTGGTATGCAGTATGTACTAAATAAATAAATAAATAAATAAATAAATAAATAAATAAATAAATAAATAAATAAATAAATATTCCTTCTAAAGATCACGTTTTGCCATGTGTGGTTTCGTGGGTGTAGAGCGCCACTTCGATTTCATCGACATTGGGGGCCACCTTCTACCACTAATTCAGTGCATTGATTTTCTATCGGAACTGATAAGGAACAAGCTAGCTTTAACAAACTGCGATCAGCCGATATTGCAGAATTCTGAACAAAACTGAATTGAAAATTGTATAGAGGAGTAAGCTATACAATGAAAAAAAATATGCAGATCCAACGCACATTTTGGAATCTATGTGAAGCGAAGCTTTCCTGAATTGGTTAACGAAGCGCCATAAGCTTTCTCAATGCCTTCTTGCATCTCTGGCGTAAATTGGCACGCGCTCATTTGCTCTCGCTTACCCATGCTACGCAATGTGACATCTGTTATATTGTTTGGTATTTCTTCATTTACTCTTATCTATATTAAATCAATTTGTTGATTTCTTTCGGGTACCCTCACTCGTCCGAAACATTATAGAGGGGAGTGGAAATACAGAGCAATAAATCTACAAAAAGAAACATTACAAATTCGGCAAAGGGCAATAAGCACAAAAGCAAGTAACAAAAACATACATGATTACGTATGCCAGAAGTAACACCAATAACGTCAATGAGTGATGTGCCATACGAGTGAAACCGCGACCTAAAACCTTTAAGCCTGTCGCTCGTCCCCCGTTCCCGTTGTAGGCATGTGCCGAAGTATGAAGATGATCACCATCATCAACACGCGGGTGTCGTCTCAAAGAAGTAGTCGGCGTTGGCACGATCGAGGTATACGTCGGACTGTGGCCTAATTGTTAGGAAAGGAGGCATAGAAAGGTAAGAAAGGTTTGCTTTCTTTTTTTTTAAGGAACCGTGCTCTTGATAACATATATTTGTTTCAACAAGGATATTTAGCTATATTTTTTTTTCATGGAGCAATTCCGTAGAAAAACATGGCGAATAGCCTGCCCACCTACAAGAGTATCACAGATCGCGGTGCTGTCCTGTGTGCGAGCATTCCGCAAAACACCAGTCAGGATCAATAAAAGAAAAAAGATCAGGGAGGGCTTGCAAAGAAAGCTTCGCTTTGAAACCGCCCCCATTCACTCCTTTTCGTTAACGTTTGCATCTATTCTTTCTTTCTCCCCCCCCTTTTTTTTTTAAGCATGTTATGGAAACAGGCCTCATCTGAGGTTCTTCTTTCCTCCTGGTCTTAGCCCAATGAATGAGTTGCGTTATGTACCGTACGTGACATGTTTTGCTTAGGTGTCAGAGGACATACGACTGGTGCTATTATACGATGCAGTTTTGTGGAAAATCAAGAAGCACCATTTAGCGGTTAATGACGACGCCAAAAACTTGGAAGTGACACGCTGCGGGTCTTGGATTCGTCGTGGAAGCTTTTAACTGGTAACTCTACAGCACAGTTTCAGTGAAGACATCAGAAGAAATCACTCAACGAAAAATTGGTTGAAGTGCAGCCCATATTGTACGGTCTGGCGCTTCGCGTGCGCTGAGCCTTAAATAGCGCTTGGCTTCTTGAAGATCCTCGTAAAGATAAATTTTTCTTTCTTATCGCTTAAGCACTGAACTCTACGAGGAAGCGACCGTAGGCCCAGAAATACTAGAAAAAAAGTTTTTCCGATGCTAGTGAAGCGCCAGCCACTTTGTTTATGTTAAATGAATGATGTTTTATATTCAGCAGTGCCGACTGTTTCCAGAGCTTTCGAAGAATGTTTGTATTGTATTAGTGGTGATGCAGTGTACGCTGTAGTTGCCAACAGTTACTGTTTGTAGCCTAGCCAAGGCCATGGCCACAGCACCTGGACGGTGATTTCGACTTCTGCTGGTTGGCTGTGTTACCATACGTACCTTATCGTAGAACTCTTAACGCATCATTGTGATGCATTGACGCGTCATGAACCAACCCTTAATTTGAGCAATAGAGCTCTAGCACAACGAGGCCAGCCTCGACCACGATCACGGGGAGGAAAGGATCATTTTGTAGTACGCTGGTCTAGGTGCTCCTTGTGTAGGTACCTTGGAATGAACAGACCAGCATCGTCGAGCTTACAGAAAAATTCCGGACAGGCACATTTGTTGTGAGCACAAGAGGAGGCGAGTCGATCGGCCTCTTCATTTCCGGCGATACCTACATGCGAAATGCTCCACGAGATGTATTTCTGCTGGCAGACTCAGTGATACTGTGCACAATTGGCAGATCAGTGTTACGTCTCTGGGGAATAGAAAGAGGAAAAGAGTGAGTGAGTGAGCACTGAGTGCTTGTGGGAGGATGCACAGGGACACTATAAGCCGTCTCTTAAGCCGGTGCGCTTCAAGTAGCGTACTAGTGCACGAATCGATTTTAGTGCCAGTGACGGGCATAGCGACGGGCCTAGCGACGGTCGGAGTATCTTTGACTCGGAGAATGGTCTCGAGTCCAGTCAGTTTAAAGTTGTCCGCAGTGAGAGGGCAGCTACACAATAGGTGCTTGATGGAAGTGAATAAACGTGACGCTTACGTTGTTCTGCGTTGCGGACAGTAGCGTTAATGTCGAGAGGACGTTTACTGAATTACGTTATGGTTATGTTCATTGAGTTGTGGCTGATTGGTTTAGTTAGTATTTGTTAACTTTTCTTTTGCAAAGGCGTATATTCGGAACCAGTAAAAGAGGGCAGCAGACAAGGACGAAAGACCCGATAGGTCTAGATAGGCACAGAAATTCTCCAAAAGCATTCGGTAATGCACGTGAACAGTGGTTTGTAAGATAACCAAAGGGATCGCACCTCCTGCAAATCATGCCCTAATGGAATAAATTGTGCAATTAAACAAACAGGCAGAGAACAATGTTAATATATTATCGGCAAAGCCATCACTATATGAGTTATGCGTTGAGTCAACAACATTTGTCGTTTCTTGTTCGCGTGGTTTCTTTTACATATTTTGATAATGCCTGACGACGAGGATCTCCAGAGTGAAGTTAGTCACGGGATTTGCGGGCAGCTCTCTTTGCCATTACACGCTACTGTGAGTGATTTCGCTTGTTTGATTGAAATGCTTGGGTGCAAAAGGGAGCCATTGGTTCTGTTATTCATTTGCATATGACATTGCAAATTTTACCTGCTTATAACCAACGGGACGAAATGCAACTACGCCGCTTGCAAGTAGGTTTTTCTTTCACAAACGGCTATTAATTTGTAATTGTAATGGCGGAAAGTCCAAATCACCGCAGATGTGGGGTCGAAGAAACGACTAAACATATCCTGTGTGACTGCCCTACATACGAAGACGAAAGGAGTGCCCTTCGTACAGCTTTGGAGCACTTAGATGACCGTCCTTTGAAAGAGGAAAAAATCTTAGGCCCGTGGCCTCGTGCGTCTGCAATGTGCAAGGCCACAAAGCCGCTGGTGCGTTTCTTGAAATGCACCAGCCTATTTGAGCGCCTCCGACTGACTCAATGATGCACGCCTGTGTGCGTAACAGGGGAGGCTATGATCTTCTTTCTTCCTTCTCCTTTTTCGATTCCCTTTCTCGCTTTCCCAGTGTAGGCTAGCATACCGGGCTCAGCCTGGTTAACCTCCCTGCCTCTCCTTTATGACTTATCTCTCTCTCTCTCTCTCTCTCTTTGTCAAAGTTATCAGAAAATACTGAACTTGGGGCTGCCAGATAGCCTAACTCCCGATTTATCCCCGGTTTTCGTGCCAAATAAGGAAGTTTCCAATAACTTCACTGTTTATTTATTTAAGCATAACACCGAATGTTTACTCCCCGAAGTTCGAAAAATATAACACCCGAAAAAGAAGAATCCTAAATATATGGTTGCCCCTAGGACAGCCCACAGTTTCGGGCACGATCATGGCGTAAGTCTGAGTTGTTTTTTCACCGATTAACTCTCACATAGGTTCGCTACGGGAACATCCCAGTACCACAGAGCACCAGAATAATTTCACGCAGCACTGAAACACAAAATAAGAACACCCAGCTACGATCAGTGTGCACTCAAAAATGCTTGCCTTCAAAGCAGAAATCAAGGCCAAATGAGTCGACGCGCAAAACTAATGCCTCTTCATAGAGATCTCACGACGAGCAAAGGACAAGGTTCCTTTGATGATTCAATCATGACAATAAATTTTTGCTGGAAAGAGTGAGTTTCCATTATTCATGCCCCACAGATTCTTGGAACTGGCACTGTATCAGTGCCATTCGGCGGCAGTCAGCATACGGAAGGTTTATTCGGACACACAAGCTGGCGAAGCGTCTTGTATGCTTCGACATACGAGTAGAAACGAATCGTCTATAGGATTCTCTGCTGTACTCATGTCATAGTCCTTGATGTTTCGGTTCAGATATTTTTTTGTGTCACATTAGTAAAGGAACTCTAAATAGCACTCCCTTTTTAGTTACTTATTTTGTTTTCATGTGCACTCATACTATAAGATTTTCAATTACAAAGAAATAACGCTTCCACGCGATCAAGCTTTGCGATAGCAACTGCAACAACTCCGCCTTATCTCTACTTTGTTACCACTTTACCTCCCCCTCCCCTCTCTCCCCAGTGTAGGGTAGCGAACCGGATCTTTTTCTCTGGTTAACCTCCCTGCCTTTCCCCTTTCCTCTCTCTCTCTCTCTCTCTCTCCTGTCGAAGTAACATGACGTGGAATATTGAGTGTCCGTTACTGAAGACATCCGAGTACATATTGCGGTTGCAGGGTGATAAATCCTGTATTAGCGAGAAACAAGTAAGGGGGAGGGGGGCGAGGCTGCGAAGGAGTATGGGGGTTGCACAGCTGCACTCCAAGGTGGTGGTGGTGTTGCAGCATGTGGAGTTAGCCCGGCATACGCAGCGGGCAGTTGTTGCACCTGAGCCTCCTGTGAGTGTCACTATGTGTGTCACCAGCTGTCGAAGAGCCCCGTGTCTCGCATGAAGGCAATCAGCAGTCGTTGCACTCTCTTCCTGATCGCCACGGGCAGTCCGCCGAAAAGGAGGTCTTCAGAGGTCCTGTGCGAAAGACCATTCTTTTGCAGGCTGTCGACCCTCGCTCTTCTTTCTGCGTCGAACTGCGGGCATAGCCATTTCATTCGTTTTCGTTTTTTTTCTTTTTTTCTTTTTAATTTCATTCTTTTTTCATTTGCGTCTTTCATATTCTAGCTTACACATACCACAATGCGAACAGACGACGTTTTGTTGACTATGGCCCGGCGTCGCGTTTGCAAACTGGTATGCATATGTCACTGTAACGGATGACAGTTTCACCCGCAACATCTCCGGCTATTATTAGACATTCGCAAATATGCTCCGCGCTTGTTTATGCTTTAGACTGACACGGAGCAAGTGCCGTGTTATGCCCACGACCGAATGGACAGCCGTTGCCACCGAGCACAGGATGCTCTTATCGAAGCTCCCAAATGAGATCCGCGCAGAAAGCTACATGTGTGCCGCTTTCATTCCCGAAGGCTGTACGCCCTGCGTGACAGACTGATGACGCGGAGTGCTATTCCTGCGCCATGCATCTTTACTTTCATTGTACAATTAAATTCTGGGGTTTCATGTGTCAAAACCACGATATAATTACAAGGCACGTCGTAGTTGGAGAACTCGGGAAATTCTGACCTACGGGGCATCTTCAACGTGCACCCAATGTACGGCACATGGGCGTTTCTGCGTTTCGCCCTCACCGAAATGCGACCGCCTCGGTCGTGGTTGGGTCCCACGATCTCGCGCTTAGCACTGCAACACCACAGCCGCTAAGTCACCGCGGTGGGCTACTTTCATGCTGCGTCTCTGTGCTCTCTTTCTATTAATCTCTGCCTTCCTCCATGCAGCTTTGTCAGGTAGAACTTCCTTTGGTTAACATTCCAGTTATGCCATACGTAATTTATCTCTTTCTGACGTCACTAGTTAGCAGGCGTTACGTCTAGTGAGTACGGCGCATGTAGTATGTTTCTATTTTCATCGTTTTATTCAATTGTTCCTTTTCTTGATTCTGTCATTACCAAGCTACCTCAGAAGGGACTCACCGTGGTTGCTTAGTAGTTATGGTGTTGGGCTCCTAAGCACGAGGTCTCGATATCGAAGCCCGGCCACAGCCATACACAGGAATTGTGGACATACATTTTCCTTTTTTCACCCACTCGTGGGGTATCGACCTTAAACTGAAATTGGCGCCATGACGTGTGCCATGACGCTCAACTAAAGAAAACACAATAAAGAGGAACACACACACACACGCGCGCGCGCGCACACACGCACACACAACACACACAAACACACACACACAGAGATACACACACCCTGAGACTGTTGCTTCACCTCAGCACTTGGAAGCGAGCCGGCTTCTGCATCAGCCTTATATCGAAGGCGACCAGCTACTCGCCCGACAGCCCGTCGTCATTGCGGATGAGATGTCTGGCCGAGATAACTGCTGCCGCGAAGCTTCCATTGGTTTTTCTTTCTTGATTATTTTTCTGATTATTTGTGCACCACTGCGGCCGCGGGCTTCCGCATAGTCAGCGGTATGTTTCATGGGTTTCCTATCGAATCGGTGTGATGCATTAAGAGCAAGCTTTAGCTCGGGCCTATCCGATGCCGGTTGCTCAAATACATGTAAAACGCTTGAATGCTTTTATGAGAAAACTGCTCAACCGATTTGAATAAGAATTGTTGCGTTTAAGAGAGAACGTTAAATAACAGTCATTGCAGCAATAATAGTTTTGATTTAGACCATGACATTTTTCACAAGAATTGTCATAAATCGGCAAATTTATGAGAAAACTGCTCAACCGATTTGAATAAGAATTGTTGCATTTAAGAGAGAACGTTAAATAACAGTCATTGCAGCAATAATAGTTTTGATTTAGACCATGACATTTTTTACAAGAATTGTCATAAATCGGCAAATCTGAAAAAAAAAGCTAGAAGTACGTTGCTTTTAGACAGAAGATCATCCACTCTAAAAAAGATACTTGGTCCATGGCCAACTGCAGGCCTTCAGGAAAGAGCATTTCTTGGTTTGAAGAAGTTTTCCGAGGAAACCAACATTTTGGGAAATATTAACTTTCAGTTGATCCTAATAAGCTAAATTGGTGATATAAATGTTGCTCTGGGTTCAAAATTGATTTATGTGGTGATCGTAAATCTTACGCAATGTGTAATTACGTTCTGTGCTTTCAGTGTAATCACATGTGTTGCATGTTTTGGCTGTTCCCGTCTTGCTTCTTCCTTCCGTAACACTATTATTATTAATCGAAACAAACGAGAAGATTTAGCTCCTACATGGGAAATGAACGGTAAATATCTGACTTTATATATGCGTTTGTGTACTGAATTCATGCACCACACTTTGCGATTCATGTACTCTTGGACTGTGTAGTTTTTATTCATCCGGTGTTCTACTGAGTGCCATATTTTGTGACACTATTCTCCCTTTTTGCGCATATTTGTTTCCTTTGATAAGTGACAAAGAGTAGGTGGCGCCGCCATAAAGGCGCCAACATCTCATATTATTCATTTCAATAAAAAAAGAAGTAAGAAGTTGACAACTTGGTTAGTGAACATCGAAAACCAAATCGCATCTCTATAAACTGCATCCGTTGGAGCATGTAAATCAGACAAATTTGACACATGAATTTACGGCTTATATGAATTCATTACAATGCTTATAAATGTTTTGCGGATGCCGTGTTCAGAAGTTAGTGATGTATTTCAGGGTGGCGTATGATATATCACATTTTGCCGCATTAAATGAAATATTTGGTGCAGGTTACGGAATTGCGATATCGTTTTTAGTTGCTGAGGTACAGAGTTAATTGTGTACTTGAAGTATTGTTTCTTGACATGTCGCAATTTTTGACAATTCATTTAAAGAAGTTCCAGATAAACGGAAAAGCTCGCTTCCTGAAATCAGCTTCTAACTGTTTTTTTTATTTTTAAGTAGTACGTAGCTCATTAATTTCGATGCAGTGGTTGTCAGAAGAAGAAAGGACTGTTCATTTCCCATGTGGGAGCTAAATCTTCTCGTTTGTTTCGATTAATAATAATAGTGTTACGGAAGGAAGAAGCAAGACGGGAAACGTATTTACAGTATGTACAGTAATTTACAGTAATTGACAAACACAAGTCTAGAGCAGGCCAGTCACCGAAGCGTTGTCGTCTTCAGTCCCAGGTTCGTGCTTATCTTCCTCAGCGTTGTGCAGAGCAGTGTAACATGTTTCCACCCGACGTGGAAGTGCCATCCCGGAGCATCTTAGGCACAAATGGACTGGTCATGTTTTAGGCAACTGACATGAACGACGTCCTGGGAAGCTTGGATGGAGCGAGTAGCACGTGCGACCGGAGAGATCTCGTAGGTTACATCGGTCACCTCCTGCCTTTGTTTCTTCGCTTCTTATGATATGATTTATAAAAATCGGGCCCCTCCGTTAAACTAATTTCTTCCCATTCAATACATAACGAGGGCCTCAAATCTGGCGACGTTGATACCTTCAGGTAACATGTGTGCGTTTAGTGACCAGTTACCTTCCCCCAAAAGAAGATCGCGTACTCGTGACGTCTGCGGCAGAAAGGATGTTCCACATCCGCCACCAAGGTCTGTGAGTGATGGCGCTGGCAAACACTCCCAGGGCTAGTTCAAATAGTAAAACATGAATACAAAAGAAAGTCGAAGCGCAAACAACACTGTATTAGCTCAATTGGTACAAGCATTGCATGCGTGATGCGAAGACGTGGGATCGTTCTCCATCTGCGGCAAGTTGTTTCTTCATCCAGTTTCAATGGAAGTGATTTATCATTTTCTTTAATTGAATTAGTAAGTACAAGTAATTTCCCTTGTGTCGTCCTTGGTGTCTTAGTTTGTTGAATTCTTATAATATATATATATATATATACTCTCTTTCTCTCTCGCACACAAACACGCACAGATTTCTTCGCACGCATGCATGCTGAAACACGAACACACACGTTGGCACAAGTGCGCATTCACACGCACACGCACTCATGCGCATGCGAACGCAAATACGGAGGCACATGCACACGCGCACACATACATGCACACGTACGCTCAAAACGTGAACACGCATAATCACTATCTCCCGCCCCGGCTGCCTCTCCATAAGCTGCGCGTGAAAACAACCTGCATAACATTCCTTCTACCTTTGCCGTTCCAACACCAGCTGTAATAGATCACTTGATGGTTTAAATTTGGCGCTTCTTCAAGTCTGTGTCCTCTATCGGGAGGGGGCGAAACGATTTGCTCCTGTCGTGTGACCTGACTGCCAATCTTGACCAAAACACTGCTTTAACGCGCCACCAATGTTCAGAATATAAGTGCCATAAATGCGTATGTTGTTAGAAGGACTACACTCTCGTTGTAGTAAGCTCGAACTTCTTGATCCTCGGCGGGTATTCTGAAACATAATTTTAAAAAAATTTCACATTGAGTAACATTTGTGCACTGCTGAGATGTTCCGATGGAGCATGTCCAGAATTCTAAGACATGGGCCGCATTTCGATGGTGACGAAATGCGAAAACACCAGTGTGCTTAGATATAGGTGCACAATACAAAAAGAACCCCAGGTAGTCCAAACTATTCCGGAGCCCTCCGCTACGGCGTGCCTCACTGTTACATCGTGGCTTTGACACGTAAAACCGCATAATTTAGCTTAATCTGTTTTTAATCCTAGGAAAGCTGGAACATTTTGAAGCCGAAAGAGAGAGAGAGAGAGATAAGGGAGGCAGGGATGTTAACCAGTCAGGAGTCCGGTTGGCTACCCTACGCTGGGAGAAGGGAGAAGGTGAAGGGAGAGAAGAGAGAGAGGGGGTATAGAGACGTGCAGGTTAGTACTTGAGTCAAAGCCGCTCGTACAAACCAGACTTTAGAAAGCACAAAAGTGCCTTCACGGCCTTCTGAGCCGATGATCGGTGGGGACGGTGCTGTAGTACTGACTGTTCACTCATGGGACGATCATCTAGTTTCCTCAATGTGTTGGACAAAGATTGTCTTTGTGCTTGGAATTGAGGACAGTGGCACAATAAGTGGTCAATGTTCTTCTCGCATCCGCAAACATCACATGCAGGACTATCAGCCATTCCAATTACTGCTGAATAAGCTTTCGGGAAGGCAACTCCCAGCCCCAACCGACCCAGAAGTGACGCTTCGCGTCGCTTCAGTCTGTCTGGAGGTCTGAGTTGCAGTGAAGGGTTAAGGCTATGCAGTCTGGTGCGCCTTGTATGTGCGGTATTCCACTCTACTAAGGAGAGCGCGGGTGCTAGAATGCGAAGTTTTCTCGCAGCGTCCGTCCTTGAGAGAAAAATGGGTACGCAGTGGTCTTTATTTGATGTCCGAGCTGCCTTATCTGCGTCATCATTTCCTATGATACTGCAATTGCCCGGTATCCACTGAAAAGAGATATCATGGCCTTTATCTCTCAAGTCATGGAAAGTTTCACGAATTCGCACGTGAGCTTATCGTGAGTTGTATGTCGGAGAAACGACTGCACACATTGCAAGGCTAGTCTTGAATCGCAGGAGACTGCTCATTTTCGCGAACTTCCAGCATTTATCACTTGAAGCGCGTCGCGGAGAGCCGCGAGCTCTGCAGCTGTAGACGTAGTCGTATAGGAAGTCTTGAACCGCTGGGTTACTCCCATTGTTGGTATAACTGCAGCACTACCCGGAACTGGTTGGTATAGTTGGGCTGTCAGTATAGACGCGTGTGTAGCGGCTTGGCGCGTGTGTAGCAACTAAGTTGCTTGAGTGCAGATGGCGGTACGTCCGACTTTTTCTCAAGTCCAGGGATTGTAAGGTTTATTTGAGTGCGGCTCACACACCATGAAGGAATCAGAAGTCTTGCTGTAGGCGTGCAACCTGACATGAGAGAGGCACGGTGCGTGAAGACCGTTGCACTGTATGTCGTGTGGGGCCTTTCTACTGGGACACTTGCGAGGTGGTAAGTAGGGGTCCGGCGAAGTGGCTTATGTGCACACGCATTGTTTTAGTGATAATGTACGTTCTAGTAGTGTAATTTTGAGCGAATGCAATAACTTCAGTCGTTGACGCAGTCCGCGGTAGACCGAGGCATATCTCGAGGGCTTGGACTTGGATGCCTTGGAATGTATTCAGGTTAATTATGCAGGTGCTGGAGATTACCGGTAGGCTGTACCACTGGAATCCAATAAGGAGGACCCTGTACACTTGCAGCTTAGATTTTATTGACACTTCCTAGGTCTTTCCTGCTAGGAACCTAAACATATGGCAAATTCTCGCCAGGCATTTACCCGCATAATTCACATGAGAGGTTCAGGGGAGATTTCTGTCTATGACCACCGCCAAAAATCTGTGACTTGTGTTGTGCGAGATAAGCTGTCCCTCGACGGATATCGCGTATGGAGACATTGATTTCCTGGTAAATGCCACCACTGCACACTCTTGTTAAGGTGAAGTCCGAAGAACGATGTGACCTTGCTGCGTGCATTTTCCCGATCGTTCAAGAAAATGCCGGAGTAGATAGAACTGCGTGGTGATTGTCAATTTCCTTTTAGCGAGCCTTGATACGCGACAACATTGGCAAGGCGCATCTGTTTTGCTTTGCACTAAAGCACACTGTAACTAAACTCGATTTCCAATACGAATGCTAACGACGTGCCTCGGATGATGCACTCGCTTCATTCCCTGCAGTCAAGTTTGATTGCTTTCGGCTGTGCAAGCTGAACGCAATCTTTATAAGTTTCGTCGCCTTTCACACTTTCAGGCTGATTTGAAGAAGGCTGCGCATATGTGTTTTTGGAGTCCCGTTCTATGTCGCGTTATTGTAGATGGCTGCACGCCAAACGTGTCACACCTCGAGGCAGCATCTTTTTGAAGGATTAGCGCGGACACAGATCCGACGGATTCGCTTTGCAAGCGAAGTCACGTATACAACAAGTGCTGCTAGAAAGCGCGTAATGCCGCTCTCTAGAAGGAAACTTAGCTGCCCTTCAAGCCAGCGACGCTGACAGAGAGCTGCGCCAACGCGCCAACAAACTGGGGAAAACCGCCGAATTCGAGTACAGAAAGAAAGAAGGGGGGGGGGGCGCATAGAAAGCACACAACATGCTTTCTATGCCTCTTTCCAGCCGTTTTCTTAGCATTTTTCCTAGCGCTCGAGGTGTGCCGAACACGAACAAGCCGTTACAAGTTCCGTCGTCTTCGCGAGGATGCATGAAACGAGAAAGCAGGGAGTGAGAGCTATGGGCTTGGCGTTACTGCCTGCTCGCGTATGCGCATGAATTTGGTTTCTCGCGCAAGGGGAATCGCCAGCCAGTGTTCGTGCCCGGTGTGGAATCTTGTTTAGGAGAAACATAAGGCGCGGCGCGGCAGCCGTTATAGAGGGAAAAGCTGTCACGTAAATTATCAAGAACTCTCTGCGCCAAGGGCAACGACCCAGGAGGTATACGCATTCACGTTGCCGCTACACATTACATGAGACGATCCCCTTAGCTCTGTAAAGTACGGTGGGTTAGCACGGAAAACCACAGATTTGAGCGGGTACAACATTTAATCTTCTATTTACGCCAAGGGATGATGAAGCAAACACCAGTGAAATCTTCTGAATATCGAGGATGCTTTACAGGTCACCATTCGATTACACTAACAATGCTGAATGATAACGACAAACGTTCTTTCATGCGCTTGAATCTACCCGGTCTTCTCGGTCTTGTAAACTATGCCACAACAGCCCTCGCTAACGTTACACTTTAACATCAGCCACCTTTAGCAATTTGTTTACAGACGCCATTGCTGTGTTGAGTAGGCCCTGCTCTAGGGTTTTTGGTAAACATCAAAATTGACCGTACATTGGGCAACCCTACGCCGCTTACAACATGACGTGGTCTAATCATCTCGCGTTTTGCACACCGTGAGAAAGAAGACAACGGCCCCTATTGTGATATATGAGAGATTTTTGTGTAGCCATTTCTCGTGGTCTGTCCACAATATGTGATCAATGGCAAGTTCATCTGCGCGGTAAGTTAAGCAAATTAGACAGACAAAATTTTTCAGTAATCAAAATGTTTGATCCAGCGTCATGCGCCGCTATATGAGAAAGATGTACTTTTTAAGCGGGATTTCTTTGTGGACAAGAAGCTACTGGATTTGATCTGATTTATCGACTCCTGTGAACACGACTCGTATTGTATGTTTGTGTTAAGGACTGCTAGAACAACATTCATGTGTTCTAAGGAACACATATTAGTGAAATCGGGAAAGAACTACTTAGGAAGGAGCGAGTAGATAGAAATAGAGGCGGGCTCTAATCGCCTGCACGCGTATAATAGCGTTTTAATTGCACCATAGACATGAATTTACGCTGCTTAACGAGGGTACACATGCATAACTTCTTGTGGTTGGCTTTAATATATTTTCTTGTCTTGCTTACATTTTCGTTTTCTTGTTGGCTTAATATATTCGTGTTTTTATTGTGCTTGCGTTGCGTGCGCGTTACATGGTGGTATGTGCATACGGGGAAAGGGGCAGACTCATGTTCATGCCGCGCCTTGAAATAGCCGGTTCCAACGTAGACTACGTTGCCATTTGCCTGCAGTTATTAAACAACAACAACAAGCACTCTTTAGCAATTAACTTACGGGTGCGTTGTGTTAGCCATGTCGTACGTCAAAATTACGCAGCAGGTGACGACAGCAAAGCGTGAGTGTGACGCTCATTCAAGGCCTTTTCCAAAGAGGTGCAATAGTAAACTTACAGGACGGCCCACACGTCATACCGTTCCTTGATTGAAGCGGTTCGTCTTGGTCTTCCAGCCTCCTGCGCCGCAAAGACGTGTCTATACACGCAGCCAGACGAATTCAGCTTACAGAGTCTCTCTCGCTCTTTCTCTCTCTCTCTCTCTCTCTCTCTCTCTCTCTCTCTCTCTCTCTCTCTACGGCCAGCTGGCGCAACTGTGTGGCATTGCAAGAGAGTCCGAATTGTCCGGCCCACTCAATACATATAAGCGCCCAAACTGCCACGAAGGTAAGGTTGAAATCACGAGAGCCCGACTAATTGTTGCGGCTCGTAGCGAGTGCTCGCTCCCTTATTTTCGGTGATTAAACAGTGGCGTGTGCGGCTCAACGGGCAGTGCTAAATTCTCGCCGGCTATATGCTGGACCCCTTGTTCTTTTCGTCTAATGGTCACAATATCAGGGGAGCGCACTTTGTGGCCTTCAGTCGAGGTCGCCGAATGACGCACGCACGCAGTTCTTCGTCTGTATACGTTCCCTATTCCTCCTCGCCAGAGCCACTTGGTCGGATAAGCGGGCCGCTTCTGTTCGCTCTTTTAAAAAAAAAGACAATTACTTCAACGGAATCGGAACGCAGGTTATATCTGCAGAGGTGCATGGACCCGTGTAGCTTGGTATGTCTTAATTGGTGAAGCAAAAGCTGCGCCAAACAAAATGATCAACAATCATCTCTGTCCGTGGACAACGCATCAGTGCTCAGAAGCACTACAGAGGGCTTCACAACTAGCTTATGCTACGGTTCGCCTAATGACGCAGCTTAGTGCCTTCGCAGGGTACAGTTGGGTTTTTGTTAAGCTTATGCAGGGTCAAAACAGAACACCTCGTTTGCTATCTAAGGTTCTGTCGTAGGAAAAAAGAAAGAAAGAAATTGTTGCTAATGAAGTGTGAGCGGAAAAATCTAATATTTGCTGTCAATAACAAAGTCTTAGTGCAATAATTGGCGGTTCGCAACCCCGCACACGTTGCTATTACACAGTTATGTCCAACACATACTACTTTCGTTGAATAAAAGTCATGGTTTGATCGCAGACATATGTGTGAGTCATCATAGCTTTGTTCAGCGGCCATAGTTAAATATGTTTCCTTTGCTCCCTATTACTGAAAACCTTCTTGCGGCGGAGAGCACTGCTCAAGCTTGAAGGATTAAATCAACATTGCAAATATTGCTTAATTGTAATGCAGATTTATAGAAACATTTCATTTTATCATTTCATTTATTATACCCCTAAGGGCCAAGGGCATTACAGAGGGGGAGGGGTAAATACAAAAGAATGAAGAAGACAAATACAGTTGGTTACATGAGTGTGCACTTATGCAACGTGCACTTACGCCGTGATAAGCTGCTTCTTTTTCTCGGTGCGGTATTGCAATGCGGCGTCGTGGCAATAGTCGTACTTTATTTGTGCTTCCGATGAGCTCGAAACCAAAATAGACAGATAGAATGTCGTGACAGGAGCCAGTGACATCATTGTTAGAATTCGTGGCATATTTATGAAGCAATAACCGTGATATGCGAACACTTCGTGACCAGCAATTGTCAAGAGTCGAGATTAATTCATAGTAAACGCACTAAGCCCATTTTCTCTTTCACTACAAGAAGAGTTAAATAGAAAGAAAAAAAGTGGGGAATTGACACAGACGTTTGCTACCCTACTCAGGGAAACGTGTACAGGTCGAAGATCATGTCAGGAGAATGTTCTGAAATGTACTTTCCATTGTCGAGAAGTGTTTTGTACTGCACTACGCCTTTCTATTAGCATGCATCTGTGCAAGTGGTTACTCTCTGTTGTCTGCAACTCTTGCGCGACAAGAATTATTCTTTTTCTTCCCAATACTACGCGTTATATTATTACTGTGTTATTGGATGCCACTGTGTTATATTACCCTCAACCATGTATGTATGTGCTGCTTCAACCCACTAGTTGCTGGAAGGCTGACAGTATGTGTAAAGAAAAAAATATTTGCGCGGATCTGTTCAGCATCCGCCAAACAACGCAATGTGGTTATAGCATGATACTAATTTGCTTTTGTAATTTTACACAAACAAGAAGTTTCAAGGCAATGGAAGAGGATGGGTTGTATTTCCTTGATGTATGTTATTACGTCCCATTGCCAAGCATCGGCCAGAGGAGGAATGAGCAGTTGTGCGAACTCCTCGATTATCATAATCAAGAGAGTTCAAATATTCGCTGTATTCCTCAATCTATTTCTCGGTCACTGTGGATAGCACTGATTAGAGATTGAACGCAGGTGGCCTATATTTTGAGATTAGGAGTTGGCAAAGTAGTGTGATCTGTACTATAGAAAAAGTGGTTGGCATTAGAGTAACAGAATAAGTAGGAAGGAGAAGAAAACGTCCGTCCTGCATCATACGTGCCCAGAAGCTCGTATACATCTGGTTCACAGTACAGGGATGTATTACCTGTTCAACTTCATTTAATCTAACGTAATATACTGCAGTCGCTATTTTAATTCACATAACCATCTTCCTTTAATAACGCAAACTCTGTTCATGTGCATTATTTTATTAAAATTATGTCTCTTTTTAATATCACTTAGGTTAGGCCATTTTCCTACTGCAAAATAATGATCAAATGCACTCCCCCTCCTCAACCAGTCCCGAATAAGTGGCACATCCTGCTGTTCTGCTATTATGGGCGAGCGCCGTTTTTATTCAAATAATTTTATGAGAATTTAAGGCCGTCTTTTTTTACCTGCATGGTGAACACATTGTCATTCACCGCACTGGCACTGTGGGTGTTTGAGACTGATGTTGAATTCCAATGGCAGATCCAGATCAAGTTTTTCTGCTCTGTATGGAGCAATCCTATTCCAATGGCAGAATGGGAGCGTGAGCTGTGTGTTCCAATGGCAGATTGGGACCAGCCGCTGATCCCGGATTGCTCCGTGGAGCAAAAATATTTGCTCCGCCGAAATCGGCAGATTTGACCGGAAGTCCTCGTGACGTATTTCCTTCACCCGCCTCTGCTTCCTGTCACGGTCGCCTCTTTCCGGTCGCGGGCAGCTATGGACATGGGGAAACGTGGATGCCGCTTCGCGCCGTGCGATTTTGTTCGCGCTCCTAGACAGCTCCGACTCAGACAGTACGATTTCCAAGTCGAGTGATGATTCTTCTGACACGGACAGTGAAATGGGGTGGTGGGTTGCACTTCCAAGCGCTTGTTCCTCTCTCTATTCTTGCGCCCTCTCACTTGATTTTCCTGTACTATGTGCCCCCGTGGGAGCGCACGCATTCCCTTCGCAGATATGGTGCGAGCAGATAAGAGCGCTCTCAGTCGGGGTGACGCGCTTCGTTCGTGATCTGGCCGAGCGCTCGCGATTTACCATTGGAATTCAACATGAGAGAAAGTTTAATGGAATCTTTAAGTTTAATGATATATATATATCCCATCATATGAAGCGAAAAAACAAGGACACCATGGACAACACAGGGGAAATTATTTGTACTTACGAATTTAGTCAAAGAAATGATACATTAATGACAAGAAGCTGGATGGAAAAACAATTTGCTGCAGGTGAGGAACGATCCCACGTTTTCGCATTACGCGTGCGATGCTCTAACCAATTGAGCTACCGTGGCGCCGTTTTCCCATCCACCTTCTTGGGTATTTATGTTTTACTACTAGAACTAAACCTGGGAGTGTTAGCCAGGGCCACAACTCACAAACCTTGACAGCAGATGTGGAACGTCCTTTCTGCCGCAGGCGTTATGACTACGCGATCTTTTCGGGGCGAAACTGGTCAATAAACCAACATATGCTATCTCAAGGCATCAATGTTGCTGGTTTCTGGACGTTCGTTTTGAAACGAAAGAGAAGAAAGGAGGTTAACCGAGGGGCCATACGTTTTTTAAATTGTATCATAAGAAGCCAACCAAGTGCCTCGAGCGGCCAGTCGCGCGGCAATTTTGCGTGCATTTGCGGGCCTCGTTCACGTTCGGAAAAACACTGTTATGTAGCGCGTATTTAGCAACAGAAAGCTGTATCGGGAGTTTTTCATGTGGCTATACAATTTTCTCATTGACACTTTCATGTAATTATAGTATTTGATAAGTTGATTAATTAATTAGGAGTAATTATCTATTTAAGTGGAATGAAAAATAATTTATCTCCAAGCGACGGCAAGCATTACCTTGGTTCTGTCCAGCTACGTGACATTCGCGTATTTTTAAACTGTGGCTAAACTTAGCTGACACGCACGCGCGCGCACACGCGCACACACACACACACACGCGCACACACACACATACACACACACACACACACACACACACACACACACGCACACACACACGCGCGCACACACACACGCACACACATTGCTACTTCAAATGAGCTGTTTTAGAAAGGCACGAAAACAAGGAATGAAAGGCAGAGAGGTTAACCAGATTAAGTGTCTGGTTGGCTACTCTGTATAGGGGGATCGCGTAAGGGGCAGGTGAGATAAGAAAACAAGAGAAGATAAAAAAGGGGACCATCAGTTCACACATTCTATAGTTTTTCAATGAGTCCTCTTTCCTTTAAAAAGGTGCTGGCGTTTTTAAAGCAGTTCGTGCCGACTTCAGCTTGGACCAAGGTCCAAGAAATCTGCCATCCCTAAGGGGCTGTTGTCATAGCTGTCGAGCGTGGTGCTGAGAACTTTGTGCGTTGAAATGACGACAATCACACAGAAGGTATGCTATCGCCTTTTGCAACCGCAAACTTCACAATCTGGACTTGTGGCCATTCCTATGAGGTAACAGTACGCATTGGTAAAAGCTACTCCAAGTCATAGATGACAGATGAGAGCTACCTCCCGTCGTGGTAAGCCATGTGGAAGGCGGAGCTTCAGATCAGGATCCAGGGAACAAAGGCGCTGCTTTTTAATGTCTGCCGAATCTCATTAGACCAAGGTAAGCCCGCGAGCAAGCGCACGGAGGTGTCGCGCTGCGTCTGTTCTTGACAGCGGGATAGCAATGAAATTGGCACTGGTATGTGGAGATCGAGCGGCTGCGTCTGCTTGCTCGTTTCCAAGGACGTCACAATAACTTGGCAACCATTGAAATACGATGTCAAGGCCTGTCTCAACTGCCCGATGGTGAATTTTCCGTGAGTTTGCGACAAGTTGCTCGTGGTCTCCACGGCGTAATGCATAGAGCAAACTCTGGAGGGTGACCTTGCAATCACAGAAGAGGGACCATTTCTGGGGCGTTTCCTGATCGATCATTTGAACTGCTGCACGCATAGTTCGACAGCCGTCTTTGATGTCAAGTGCGATGTTGGCAATTTCATCACTGAAGATTTTGCTGGGACAAATACTGCAGCTGCTGAACTGGAGTGCATGACCAACCCTTCTGTGTAAACATGTAAGTAGTCACTGTGGACCTTATGTAATAGCAATAATGCTGCCTGCTTCAATGCTGCTGACAGCATTTGTGCCTTCTTCTTGAAGCCTGTAATAGTAAGGCATACTCTAGGTGAAGGCAGAGACCACAGTGGCAGTGAAGGCCATGCTGCTGGAATGTAATTGATGGTAGCCATGCTCTGTAAGAAGTCACGAGACGGCTGAAACTTGTATGGGGCCTCGTTGTTGGCAGGGAAGCAAGATGGTGAAATGGTGCCCTTGCGACATGCATGTCGAACGTGCGCTCTTCGAGCGTCGACTGCAATGTATGTTGTCATAGGGTGGTCACGCGCTATGTCGATTGTGGCTGCTGTGGATGCACACTTAGGAAGGCCGAGGCGTGTCCGTAGAACTTGGGCTTGTATACTATGGAGTGCGCGAAGGTTCGTTTTACTGGTGATTCCCATGAGCTGTTTTTACTCACTTGAAGAGGAGTAGCAAATAGACAAAAGCAAAAATGAAATACAAAATAAATGCAAGGAATAAACAAACAAATAAATACCACTGTTGGGCTGCGAAGCACGAGGTAGCCGCGTCGAATCCCGGCCACGGCAGCCGGATTTCTATGGGGGCGAAATGCAAAAGCACCCGTGTACTTAGATTTAGGTGCACGCTAAGGAATCCCAGGTGGTCCAAATTTCCGTAGTCCCCCACTACGGCGTGCCTCATAACCAGATCGTGACTTTGGCACGCAAAACCCCATTATTTAATGTAGTGGCGACGTATGTCACCGAAGAAGGAAGAGTGATCGAGCAAGCGACACAGCAGCAAAAGTTCCTTCATTCCAACACACGCATGCTTGCATACACTGGGCGACACTAGTACCATCTGTGACAGTGATCACCAAACCAAAACGAACTATACAACATATTTCTTCCTTACAAAAGTAGAGCTACATGCATTAGTAGTGTAGCGACTTATTAATGTCTAGGTACAGTAACAAGAACGTGTCTCTGCTATAGAAATAGCTATACACAAATACAAAAAATGAAAAGGAAAGCAAACTGATTTGAAATTCAAAAGAAATGTAATACTCGTGAGAATTCTGACAGGAGCACAATGTCGAAACCTAGACTTGGTAGCCATAGCCATCTGAGGGTCGTCTACTTCTTGGTGGCGGTACCCTACGTTGCGGTACGGCTGTTTTTAGAGAACCACTGAAAACTGGGGCCGGCTCGGACTCACTGCAAGTGACAGGTGGCATGACAGGCGGCTGCTTCAGCATACAGCAGCAGCAACTGAAGTCCCAGTGGTCGCTTCCGGAATAGGTCCGTCACTTGTGGGCGGATACGAGCCTTCACAAGCTGCACCGTTTCTTTCGCCCCAGAGAGGCTCAGAGGCTGCAGAGGCTCGTGGCATTTTTGACAACTTCGAGGCATTCCACGTTTTTCCGCCATCAAGGCGGAAAGACGATGGTCCCTTCTTGCAGTTCACTTTTCTTGGGCAACCTAATTTCAGGTCGCCTTTAAAGGCAATTGTGGGTTGTTGTTTTTTTAACTCTGACGAGGTCGCCAATATCCACTCTGGTTTCTCTTGCGGCCCTGCGAGCGTCCGTGCATTGTTTGCTAGACTGTTGCTTTTGCTTCACCCGCTCACGTAGATGGCGGAGCTTCGGACCAGGGTCAGCAAAGAATATAGCGGACGGGTTCCCGACCCCATCCAGCCGAGTTCTTGGCAACCGTCCGTGCAGAAGAAAGGCTGGCACCCTTGGAGTTTTGGCGTGGGGCGTGCAACGGTAAACGCCCAAGTATTCCGTTACCACCTGGCGCAAGGGACGCTGCTCGACTGTAGCCACTTGAACGAAGCCTTTAAGAACTCTGTTAAATGGCCCTGCTTGACGGTTCGCCTGCGGGTAGTACATAGACGAAAGTTTCAAGAGGATACCGCGATCTTGCTGGAAAGCCTCGCACTCCTGAGATAAAAATTGTGGTCCGTTATCGCAAACAATTTCATCCGTGTAGCCTTCGCGCGCAAACACAGGCACGAAGAAGCTTGTTACTGTGCCGGTTGTGGTATCGCTGCAGAAACATACTTCGGGCCACTAAGAATAGTAATCGACAAGCCTGATTGCATATATGCAGTCGTGTGGCGCTCTCTCAAATGGGCCGACAATGCTCATGCCCAGCTTCAGCCGGGGCTGGTCTGGAAAGGGGGCCAGTTTGAATGGTGCAGCCGTCACCTTAGTGCTTTTGTCCGCTGCCTGGCATACGCTGCCTGCATCGCTAGCTTGACTTGCTGGTCCATGGCTGACCTCCAATTTCTCGCAGCCGCGCTTTTGTTCACACCACTCCGGGATGAGCCTCGTGAGCAGCAGCAACTACCCGAGGCGTAAGTAATGTGGGAACCACAAGCCGTTCGCCGCGCAAGATCAAGTTGTCCACCAGTAAAAGTTCGTCACGTGCTTTGAAGAAGGGCTGAAGTTCGTCGGGCAAGGATTTCTGGGCTGGCCACGACGATTGTATATAGGCCTTGCCTTGTTGCAGGACGCTGTCTTTGGACTGGACATCTCCGAATTGTCCTCTGTTAATGCAAGAATGGATTTGGAGAACTGAGCCCACTTGTCTAACAGAGTTTCTTCTTCTTGCGAAGATGACGCGGCGAGGCGTGAAAGTGCATCCGCTACTTGATTTTTCAACCCTTTACAATACTTTGCTGTATAGTTGTATCGTAGCAGGCGCACTGCTCAACGTGCTATACGCAGTGTTAGTTACAATGCTGCACAAGTTGAAAGCAATGTTACCAAGGCTTGGTGGTCAGTCAGTAGCGTGAAGTGGCGTCACCGCAGGTACATGTGCCACCTCTCGCACGCCCAAGCCCACGCAAGCGTATGACGTTCTCTTACTGAGTATTTCCTCTCTGCTGGTGAAAGAAATCAAGACGCGAAGGTGACAGTGTGTAGTCCATGTCTATCGACCTGCTGTAGAACCGCTGCAAACTCGGAGTCGGAAGCGTCAGTGGAAGCGACAACTGGAAGGGATGCATCAAGCATTCGCAGTATGGTGCTGGATGCAAGTGCCTCTTTGACCTTTCTAACACTGGCGTCTACCTCGTTCGACCAAAGGAATGACTGCCCCTTTCTCAGAAGAACACGCTTTGGCTCGACAATGTCGGCAAAGTTGCGGATGAACCTAGGGTACTATTCGACCAGTCCCAGAAATGATCGAAGGCTGGCTGCATCCGTGGGCGCCGGAGTGTCCTGGATGGAGACGACCTTTTCCCCCAGCGGAACAATACCGCTGGATGTTACCCTGTAGCCCAAAAACGCAAGTTCCTGCGTATTAAAGACACATTTACTGTTCAGTTTGAGTCCCGACTCCTTAATGCACCTCAGTGCTGCGGCAAGGTTCGCAATGTGCTCCTGTCTGATTTTCCCGAAGGCAATAATATCATCAATATAGAAAAGCACGCCGCTACTACCCTGTAGAATTTTTCACATCATGCTCCGCCATGCAGAGGGCGAGGAAGCCAACCCGAAGCCCACACGCTTAAACCAAAAGAGGTCCTCGTGGGTTAGAAATGCACTTAAATCGCGTCTCTCGGTATGAAGCAAGACCTGGTGCTAAGCGGATGCGAGGTCTAGTTTAGCACACCCATTTCGATGCCTCCACCCACTCTATCATACTCATTTTTTCCAACGGGTGGAGTTCTTACGAGAGAACCATAGCCGCAGTGAGAGCGGAAGGCGTCTATCTAAGCTTTGATGCAACTGGTTGCACTGAGGACCGCGTTTTGACACAGCGGACAAAACCTTTCGCGAGGCCAAGCCCTGGATGAAAGATAGTTCCAAACTCTATAACTAATTCCGTTGAGAGGTTAAGGGGCTGCTGGGCCTATGTCTTCTCAGAGGACTGCTCCTTTCGAGCACTAGTAGTTAGTGCTGTCGTTTCAAGACACCGCAACGACGAGCCATCAATTTGCAGACGAAGCTTCGCCTTGATGGCATCAACGCCCAAGAGTGAGCTGCCTTGTTCCACGACATAAAAAAAGAAGGCTCTTTGTGCCGTCCTTGTATGTGGCGTCTGCAAAGAAACAACCTCGGACTAAAATTGGGCTTTTTGAATAGTCTGCTAGCCCAACCCTAGGTGCAGAAAGCGCCTGTCCTTCGAAATGCTGCCTAAAAATGGCCTGATTTAGAATGGAAACTGATGATCCCGAATCTACGAGGAAAGTTACATCTGTACGACCGACTAACATGGTTACGTGAATTGCAGGGCGAGCGGGCGTCGTCACAGCCAAAATACTCAAAACTTTCTCGGATGAATTTTCGCTTTCTACCTCACGAACCTGTGCGACGTCTCCTTTATGGCAAACAGAGCGGAAGTGACCCACGATACCGCAGTGAGGCAGCATTGTGATGGGATGAACCGCACCGGTAACAACATGACCGGTGGCTGCGTGAACGCTTCGAACCGCCGTCTTATATGGTGCACGGTTTGGCGTCTCTTCACGCGTATTTATGCTCTGAACATCTGCATAGGCAAATTCTTTCTTTCTTGCACGTTCTTTGCACATTCTTTCTTTCTTTCTTTCTTTTTCTCTTCATTTCCTTTTTTATTGATACTGTCAACACTCTTAAGCAAAATTACACCCTTTTGCCACAACAATAATCGTCATCTGTCTTGTCCGCATTTCCTTTCTTTAACGCGGCGAGCCCGGTATTTCTCAGTAACGAACGGCATGCGCATTATCAGCGTGAGATAGCATTCCCGACAGGGAAGTAGTGGGCGCGGCGTTTTCAAGAAATGAAACGCAAGCAAGGCAGATGGCGATTATTGTTGTGTGGCAGAGATACACCCCAAAGGGTGTAACTTTGCCTAATAGTGTAAGGCCATTACAGGAGTGGAAAAAGAATAAAATAAAACGAGCAATGCTAACACATCTGATTTAGGCAGAGCGCGCAATACATATGACAGTTTTGGAGATTATCGGTTGCCTGCTCAAAGGGCGTTGCCATGAGTACAGCTCTAGAAAACGAGAAAGAGAACCCTTCCATGAGACACCGCTCACGCAAGCTCCGAGACGATACACCCGCTACGAACTGGTCACCCAGTGAATATTCCTGGGAATGAAAAGAGCACGTTGCAGGAAGCTCCCACAATGTGGTAAGCTGTACTCGTGAATTGCTTCACCAGCTAGCTGAACGCGCCTACCGAAACAGTGCCGTTCGGCCACAACATTGCTTGCTGTCGTGAAATGAGCATGCACAGCTGCAACTGCGATGTCGCATGAGGCTGCTTCAGGCCATTTGTCGGCAATGCCCTTGCTATCTCCTGACAATTTATCACTAGCAGATTGGTTCACCGGGCTTAGCGTTGTCTGAAGACGGAAGAAGAAGGGTGTAAAATATGCGCTAGCCTTCTACACCGAGGTTGTAGGGTAGTAGAGCCTTGCGATGATCCGGCGAGCAGTTCGAGGCACCCGAAGCGAGCAGGAAGCTCTCGAAGATGCGGAGCCACTGCGGCCACGCAACAGCAGGACGGCCGGGCGCGGGCAGGAACGGGTGCGGTGGGGCGGCGGGGTGGCGGGGCGAGCCCCGAACACCCTCGACACCCCCCCCCCCCCAACCGACTAAACCTCGTCGCCAATGTAGTGGCGACGTGTGTCGCCGATGAATGAAGAGTGGTCTAGCAACACCAGTGGCAGTTATCACCAAACGAAACCCAGATATACAACATTTAATTTTCTATATAAACACCAGATGACTGACGAAGGCCAGAAAATGTCTATAAGTATTCTCTGGCGCAAGTGACCCTGTGGTCACTGCTGCCAAGTGCATACGATAAAGCAAATAATTAGACAAGGTAGGGCACTTGATCGGCCTTTGCCATAATAGCGCTTACTTCATCCTACGTTGTGATAGTGATTATCGGCTTATCGTCCTTCTTGCAAGAGTTGCAAGCGCCAGCGCGGGCGTGTCGAATGAACCGGCGCAGCGGCATCAAGCGGCCTCTCAGCCACGCCGAGCGCCGCGCGCTGCCCTTGCTCCTGCTCCTGCACCACAGGGTCAGTTCAGCGGCCGCCGGAAGGACGACACGAGGCACGGCAACAGAACACACGATTCGACGTCCCAACGGTCGCACGGTTCGAATTCGACCGCCGGAGGCACGAAAAAACCGGCCGCAACGGGAGTGCTGGGTGGCGGCAGTGGCGGTGATGAAAGGGTTATAGCAGTGATAGGGTCTCGTAGGGGGCTATGCGTGTGCATGAACCTACCGAGAATGCTGCTGAATACGTGGAAGTGCGAAAGGAGCCTTATAATTGAGCGCGTTCTCGATAAAAACGAAGATAAGGCGAACGGATCTAGATGGACTGCCTAAGGCAATATTTCGTCCTTGGCATTACATGACATGCACTATTGTGAGCAATATGAGCAGGAGCACGTGGCAAATAGCCTCGAAACCGAGTTGGAGCGATACGCGGATGACACTGTCGATAACTGAAGGGAAAGGGGGACGCTCTTCCGCTAACTGTTGGCACTCCCACCACGCCTGCGTTTGTCGAAAACGGCAGCTTACGGCATTTATGTGGCCGCCGATAGCCGATAAGTACGGTTACGTGTAAGGTAACTTACAGCGAGTCATTTTTTTTCGGCATGCTTTCTTTTTTAGAGAACGCAGCTTATAATGAATGAATGTGTGGTTTTTAATGGCGCAAGGGCCAGGTATGGCCAACGCAGCTTATAGGCGCCTGTTCCTGCGTTTAGCGTAAGCTTTTTTTCGTATATACCCCCTATAGGACCTGGTGTATATCTTATGGAGCGCCTCCTGTCACGCGTGTCATCGTGTCAGACAGACAGATTTTCCAGGGAATATTAACGCTTCAAAACAGCGCTGCTGTTAGCCACTCTTCTGTGCAGAAAGTTATCAATAACCGAAATGTCAAATTGTTTTATGAATGTGCGCTTGCGATGCAAAGTTGCGCACTTTGTATGAAGAGACGCATGGTGGGAGTGCCCACAGTTATTAGAATAGCGTCCTCCTTTCCACTTTGTTTGTAACGGCTGCCGCCACGTATCGCCCATCGCAGGATTCGAGGCTATCTGACACGCACTCCTGTGTTCCCGCTCATATTACTGACGATAGTACACACCGGGCGAACTTTATTACATATAGTTGTTTCATACCAGCACAGCAGAAATTATATAAACACAACACAAATAAGTTTCCGATTTTTTGCACTGTTAAGCCCATAATACATATGAGTATTGCAAAGCGTGGTGTTGCCCCTTAGGGGACAATTTGTGAAGCGCTTTACTTGTCTCGCATTCTCTCACTTTAGCGAACGTATACAACGCATGACAGAAAGGCATGATGTGGAACGACTAGTAACGTGGCTTTTGAACATCGAAGTTTAATTATTCATTTGTGTGCGAGCACAGACAGGTGAGCTAGGTGATGAGTTACTCTCGTGAAGGCACTGTGGCCGTGGTGACAGGGTGTAAAATGCCCTTATCCAGAGCCACTCGAAATGTCCTAAAGGCTAAAAATGTATCTTTGACAAATAGCGCACTGCATTTAACGTTTACACGCCATCCAGTGCGTTAGCTTTTACAAACGTTTGCCCGTTTAGTTTTTGAGGCCCAGGCTCATTATCTTTCTTGCATTCTAACAACGATATCGAAATGCAGGATTCTCAAATATACTGTCGTACGCAATGGCTGCTAGCTTTTTCGGCTGACACTATTACGAAGATTTCTACAGTAAAACGGCTCCCTGAAAACCGGATACGCATTGCTTTGATGGCGTTGTCTGTTTTGTACGACGGTGACGAAAAGTATGTTAAAAGAGCGAGAGAAAGAAAGAAGGGAAGTAAAGAAAGGCAGGGAAGTCAGCCAGAGGTAGTTCCAGTTGGCTACCCTGCATGAGGGGACGGAGCAGGGAGATAAGAATTGAAAGAGCGCAGAAGGAGAGTAGGAGAAAGAGAGACGAGCACAAATAAATAGCTTACATATAGAGCGGTACGGGGCGGTGTCCTTAAATTCTATCGTGAAGCGCCGTAGACCGCAGGAGTCTTAGTAGCGCGAATAAGGCCTTCTGTGCGAATGTTGTTTGGGAGCACTGGCCTAGAGCTTTCAGTTCTGATAGTGGACAATTGTCCAATTGGTCCATTGCTCGGCACATCACTTGCATCTCAGAGCTATAATGCGGGAAGACACAGATAACGCGTGCGAGCGCTTGGTCACAGCTGCGTGTGTCGCACGTGGGGCTATTGGCCATTAAAATAAGGAAGGCCTAAGAATTGTAAATTCCACATCTATCCATAGACGGTATAGCATGTTCTGTTCACGTCGTGGTAACCCAGGTGGTAGATGCATCTGTACATCCGGAGACAATAACGCAAACGAGACATGCTGAAAAGGTTCGAGTCCCACAGGGGCGAA